>NC_138370.1:148917150-148946597 GCF_054177405.1 Leptonychotes weddellii | reverse complement strand
GTTTCTGGCCTGCCAGGTCTCTGTGGATAGGTCTGTTGCCAATCTAATGTTTCTACCATTGTAGGTTACAGATGTCTTGTCCCGAGCTGCTTTCAGGATTTTCTCTTTGTCTCTGAGACCTGTGAGTTTTACTATTGATGTTGGGGTGCTGACCTATTTTTATTGATTTTGAGGGGGGTTCTCTGTGCCTCCTGGATTTTGATGCCTGTTTCCTTCCCCAAATTAGGGAAGTTCTCTGCTATAATTTGCTCCAATATATCTTCTGCCCCTCTCTCTCTTTCTTCTTCTTCTGGGATCCCAATTATTCTAATACTGTTTCATCTTATAGTATCACTTATCTCTCAAATTCTGCCCTCGTGATCCAGTAGTTGTTTATCTGTTTCTCAGCTTCTTTATTCTCCATCATTTGTCTTCTATATCACTAATTCTCTCTTCTGCCTCATTTATCCTAGCACTTAGAGCCTCCATTTTTTATTGCACCTCATTAATAGCCTTTTTGATTTCGACTTGGTTAGATTTTAGTTCTTTTATTTCTCCAGAAAGGGTTTCTCTAGTATCTTCCATGCTTTTTTCAAGCCAGCTAGTATCTTTATAACTGTCATTCTGAACTCTAATTCCAACATCTTACTAATGTCTGTATTGATTAGGTCCCTGGCAGTCGGTACTGTTCTTTTAAGTGAGTGTTTCCGTCCTGTCATTTTGTTCAGAGGAGAACAGCTGAATGAGAGAACAAAATGCTAACAGGATAACGACCCCAGAAAAATATACACTAAACAAATCAGAAGAGACCCAAAACCGGGGGAAAAGAAAGGGAAAGAAAGGAAAAGAAAAAGAAAAAAAGGATATGATCAAATATGATCAGGCTGGTGAATAGATCAGTGCCACACACTAGATTTTGGGCGTATTTTGGTCTGTTAGAAGAAACTGCCTCCCAAAATTTTAAAGAAAGAAAAACTTACATATGTACAAAAATAAGGGTAAATATGATGAAGGGATGAAATATGACTGTAAAGATGAAAGTTATAAAAGATTTTATAAAAGGAATTGATAAGAAGTTGGTTGAAAAAAGAAAGAAATTTAAAAAAAAAAGGGAGAATGTGATCAGGCAGGAGACTAGAACATAGCCATACACTAGAGATTTAGGGTATATTTTGGTCTGTCAAAAGAAACTGTATCCCCAAATTTTAAAGAGATAACAACTTATATATATACCAAAAATAAGGTTCATTTAGGCATAGATGCCTTCATTCTATGCCTTCATTGTAGGCATAGAATATGACTCTTCCAGGAAGTGGTCACTTTTCTGTTCAGAGAGTTGCTGCTCTTCTTCAATCTCCTGTTGGGAGTTCGTAGGTGTTCAGAATGGTTTGATAGCTATCTAGCTGAATTTCTGGGACCAGACGAAATTTAGGACTCCTACTCCTCTGCCATCTTGCTCATCCTCTCTATTTATTTTTATTTTTGAAAGTAGGCTCCATACCCAACATGGGGCTTGAACTCAGGACACTGAGATCAAAAATTATATGCTCTACCAACTGAGCCAGCTAGGCACCCCAGAAAAAATTTTTATAAAATCAAAAAATATCCCAAAACAAACAAAAATGGAAATATAACATTTTATGGGATGCAGCAAAAGCAGTTCTAAGAGGGAAGTTCAGAGTAATAAATGCCTACCTCAAAAAATAAGAAAAGTCTCAATCTAATTTTACACCTCAAAAGCTAGGAAAAAAAAGAACAAATGAAGCCCAGAGTCAGTAGATGTAAGGAAATAACAAAGGCTAGAATAGAAATAAATGATACAGGGGCACCTGGGTGGCTCAGTCGTTAAGCATCTGACTTCAGCTTAGGTCATGATCCCCGGTCCTGGGATGGAGCCCTGCATCAGGCTCCCTGCTTGGCAGGAAGCCTGCTTCTCCCTCTCCCACTCCCCCTGCTTGTGTTCCCTCTCTCGCTGTGTCTCTTTCTGTCAAATAAATAAATAAAATCTTAAAAAAAAGAAAGAAATGAAAAAGGGGCGCCTGGGTGGCTCAGTTGGTTAAGCGACTGCCTTCGGCTCAGGTCATGA
This sequence comes from Leptonychotes weddellii, assembly GCF_054177405.1. NCBI lineage: Eukaryota > Metazoa > Chordata > Mammalia > Carnivora > Phocidae > Leptonychotes > Leptonychotes weddellii. The sequence continues at coordinate 148,944,532 of NC_138370.1, read as the reverse complement.
TCCTGGAGTCCCAGGATCGAGTCCCATATCGGGCTCCTTGCTCAGCAGGGGGTCTGCTTCTCCCTCTGACCCTCCCCCCTCTCATGTGCTCTCTCTCTCTCATTCTCTCTATCAAATAAATAAATAAAATCTTTAAAAAAAAAAAGTTAACAGAAAAGATCAATACAACTTAGAGCTGATTCTCTGAAAAGATAAACAAAACTGACAAACATTTAGTCAGACTAACAAAAAAAAGAGGGACAGGACAAATAAAATCAGAAATGAAAGAGAAGATGTTACAACTGATACTAAAGAAGTATAAAGGATCATAACAGACTACTGTGAATAATCATACACCAACAAATTGGACAACCTAGAAGAAATGAATAAATTCCTAGATACATAGAGCCTCCATGATAAAACAAGACTGTATCATAAAACAGAAAATCTGAACAGACAGATAACTAATAAGGAGACTGAATCAGTAATCAAAAACCTCCCAACAAGCAAAAGTCCAGGACCAGATGGCTTCACTGGTGAGTTCTACCAAACATTTAAAGAAGAATTAATACAATACTTTTTAAACTCATCCAAAAATAGAAGAGGATTAGCACTACTAAACTCATTTTATGAAACAAACACTACCCTGATATGAAAACCAACAAGGATGCACAAGAAAAAAAAGTTACAGGCTAATGTCCCTTATGAACACAGATGCAAAAATCCTCAACAAAATATTAGCAAATGGAATTCAACAATTCATTAAAAAGATCATACATCATGATCAAGTGGGATTTACTCCAGGGATGTAAGGTTGGCTCAACACCCACAAATCAGTCAAGGTGATATACTACATTAACGAAATTAAGGATAAAAATCATATGATCATCTTGATAGATGCAGGAAAAGCATTTGACAAAACTAAACATTCATTTATGACAAAAACTCTGAACAAAGTGGAAATGTCCCTCAACATAATAAAGCCTACAACTAACACCATACTTAACTGTGAAACCTGAAAGCTTTTCCTCTAAAATCAGGAACATGACAAAGATGTTCACTTTCGGGCGCCTGGGTGGCTCAGATGGTTAAGTGTTTGCCTCCGGCTCAGGTCATGATCCCAGGGTACTGGGATCAAGTCCCACATTGGGTTCCCTGCTCCTTGGGAACCTGCTTCTCCCTCTGCCTCTCTCTCTCTCTGTCTCTCACGAATAAATAAATAAAATCTTAAAAAAAAAAAAGATGTTCACTCTGGCCACTTTTATTCAACATGGCATTGGAAATCTTAGCCAGAGCAATTAGGTAAGAAAAAGAAATAAAAGGCAACCGAATTTAAAAGAAAGAAGTAAGTGTCACTATTAGCAGATGACATTATATATAGAAGACCCTAAAGATGCCACCAAAAAAGATGTTAGAAAAAACAAAGTCAGTAATATTGTAAGATACAAAATCAATACACAAATCTGTTGTGTTTCTATATGCTAATAACAAACTAGCAAAAGGAGAAATTAAAAAAATAATATCATTTGGTCGCCTGGGTGGCTCAGGCGTTAAGCATCTGCCTTCGGCTCAGGTCATGATCCCAGGGTCCTGGGATCAAGCCCCACAGGAAGCCTGCTTCTCCCTCTCCCACTCCCCTGCTTGTGTTCCCTCTCTTGCTGTGTCTCTCTCTGTCAAAAAATAAATAAAATCTTTAAAAAAATAATAATATCATTTATAATTGCATCAAAAAGAATAAAATACCTAGGAATATATTTAATCAAGGAAGTGAAAGACCTGTATGTTGAAACTGTAAGACACCCAGGGTTGCCTGGGTGGCTCAGTTGTTAAGTGTCTGCCTTCGGCTCAGGTCATGATCCCAGGGTTCTGGGATTGAGCCCCCTTCTGGCTCCCTGCTCAGTAGGGAGCCTTTTTCTCCCTCTACCCCCGACTCTTGCTCTCTCTCGCTCTCTATACACACACACACACACACACACACATATATATATCTCAGTGGAATAGAACAGAGCCCAGAAATGAACATGCATATATGATCAATTAATTTACAACAAAGGAGTCAAAAACATACAATGGGGAAAGGACAATCTCTTCAGTAAATGGTATTAGAAAACTGGACAGCCCCTGGCTGTTTGAATGCAAAAGAATGAAACTGGACCACTATCTTATACCATACACAAAAATTATCTCAGAATGGTCAAAGATTTGAAAGTAAGACCTGAAACCACAAAGCTCCTAGAAGAAAATACAGTCAAGTTATCTCCTTGACAAAGGTCCTGTCAATGACCTTATGAATCTGACACCAAAAGTGAAACCAACAAAAGCAAAAATAAACAAGTGGGACTAATAAAAATGAAAAGACTTTTTTTTTTTAAGATTTTATTTATTTATTTGACAGAGAGAGAGACAGCACAAGCAGGGGGAGTGGCAGGCAGAGAGAGAGGGAGAGCAGGGAGCCCCATGTAGGGCTCGATCCCAGGACCCTGAGGTTATGACCTGAGCCGAAGGCAGATGCTTCACTGACTGAGCCACCCAGGTGCCCCAAACTAAAAGACTTCTGCACAGCAAAGAAAACAATCAACAAAATAAAAAGGTAACCTACTGAATACAAGAAAATATTGCTCTTTAAAAAAAAGGGGGGGGTGCGCCTGGGTGGTAGAGTCAGTTAAGCATGCAATTCTTGGTTTCAGCTCAGGTCGATCTCAGGGTCATGAGATCGAGCCCTGTGTCAGGTTCCATGCTCAGCACAGAGTCTGCTTAAGACTCTCTCTCCCTTTCTCTCTGCCCCTTCCCACTGAGCACGTGCTCTTTCTCTCTAAAATAAATCTTTAAAAAAAAAGAAAATATTTGCAAATCATATATAAGGTGTTAATATCCAAAATATATAAAGAACCCATACAACTCAATAGCAAAAACCAACCATCTGATTTAAAAATCATCAGGAGACTTGAATAGGCATTTTCCCAAAGAAGACACAGATGGCCAACAAGTCAAAATCACTAATCATCAGGAAATGCAAACAAAACCATAATGAGATATCATCTCATACCTGTTAGAAAGTCTATTACCCAAAAGACAAGAAATAAGTGTTGGTGAGGATACAGAGAAAAAGAACCCTGTGCACTGTTGGTAGGAATGTAAATTGGTGCAGCCACTATGAAAGACAGTATGTAGGTTCCTCAAAAAATTTAAACAAGAACTACCATTATATGATCCAGCAATTCCACTTCTTGGTTTTTTCCAAAGAAAAGGAAAACATTAATTCAAAAAGATATATGCACGCCCATGTTCATTGCAGCACTATTTACAATACCTAAGAAATGGAAACAATCTAAGTGTCCATCAATGAATTAATGGAAAAAGAACTTGGGGTATATATATATATATATATACACAATAGAATATTATTCAGCCATAAAAAACAATGAAATTTTGCCATTTGTGACAACTTGGATGGATGTGAAATAAGCAAGACAGAGAAAGACAAATACCACATTATCTCACTTATATGTGGAATCTAACAAAACAAAACAAGCTCATAGACAAAAAGAAACTACTGGTGGTTGCCAGAGGGAGGTGAAGGGTAGGAGAAAGTGAAGTGGAAGGAAAAAGTAAAAAACAATTTAATTAATTCAAAAATGTGCATACAAAGGATGTTTCAACTATTATTTGCAATAGCAAAAGATATATCAGCAGCCTAAGGTTCCAACAAAAGGAAATAATTTAAACACTGGTATATCCTGGGGCGCCTGGGTAGCTCAGTCGGCTAAGCGTCCAACTCTTGATTTCAGTGCAGGTCATGATGTCACGGTCATGAGATCAAGCCCCAAGCTGGGCTCCACACTCAGCGGGGAGTCTGCTTGGGATTCTCTATCCAGCTCCCTATGCCCCACCCCCCGCATGCTCGCAGGAGCTTGCGCTCTAAAATAAATAAAATCAATCTTCTTTAAAAAAAATAAACAAACACTGGTATAGCCCCATAAAGTATTATTATTTAGTCATTTACTATTTTTTAAGATAAATATATACTGATATGTTTATAATACAGTAGTGAAAAACAACACATACAAAGTGATCCCATTTTCTTTTCTTTTTTTTTTTTTTTTAAAGATTTATTTGAGAGAGAACACATGAGAGGGGGGAGGGTCAGAGGGAGAAGCAGACTCCCTGCCGAGCAGGGAGCCCGATGCGGGACTCGATCCAGGGACTCCAGGATCATGACCTGAGCCGAAAGCAGTCGCTTAACCAACTGAGCCACCCAGGCGCCCCAAAGTGATCCCATTTTCATAAGTGTATTTGAAATTAATTGTGCCAGGTTTCACCCTCCTATTAATGTCATACTTCTATTCTTAGTTAAATTATGGCCTAAGACAGAACTGGCTTAAATGTTAGTTATTAATTCCCCCCAAGTCATTTGTATCCTAAAAAAAAGATGCCTCACCTAACAGCCACCAAATCTAGGGGCACCTGGGTGGCTCATTTGGTTGAGGCTTCAACTCTGGATTTTGGCTCAGGTCATGATCCTATGGGTTGTGAGATCGAGCCCCAAATCGGCTCCATGCACAGTGGGGAGTCTGCTTGAGATCCTCTCCCCTTTCCCTCTCCCCCTGCCCCTCCCCCTACTCATAGACACACATGCTCACTCGCTCCCTAAAATAAATCTTTAAAAAAAAAAAATAGCCACCAAGTCTCTCAGCTATATTCAAAATGCAGGATCCATCTTCCTGCTCTCATTCTCACTTTACCATCAACACTGCCCAAAAAGCCACATTAAGAAACCTCCCAACTGCCTATGCTCTCTAGAGAATGCCAATGTCAAAGCCAAAAGGCCCAAAGCTTCCAAACCATAGGAAAGAATGGCTTCCTTCCTTCATTCAGAAGTTCCCAAAGCTGCCAACAGATGCAAAGAGATGCTAGAGAAAGGGTGAGGGGTTTGTGCTAGCAGCCTTGATGGTCCGGTTCGACCAGCCAAAAGTGCACTGTTACACATATGTTTGCCAAGAAAAAGGTCTGAAAGGTTTTGCACCAAGTTGTCAGTAATGGTTATCTTTTAGTATTCTCGAAGTTTTTTCTTATCTATGATTTTAAAATTTTCTTCAATGACCAGAGTTTGTTTGCGAGGCAAAAAAAATTTTTTTAAGTTAAAAAATGAAATATTTAAGTAGGAAATACATTATTGAGAACCATTTCCTTAAACAGCAAACTGTAAGAAAAATTTCCAACAAATATTCACAGTCATCAGTCCTCTAATTCTGCCCCCAATGCCAAGGTTCCTCCTGTCTCACCATTACTTACATTCCTGAAGACATTCTGTGTCTGTGCAGTAGGACTGGGACTGCCTCAACTACAATGAATAAGAAGAAAGGAAAGTTAGCCATTGGACTTAACCAAAAATGGATAATCTTTATTAGAAAAATCATGTTTTATTTTTTAATGAATGCTACCATAGTAGATATACTGTACCTTCAGAATCAAATACAAACACAGACTACATTGAAGAGCAGTCCAGCTTTGGGGGACTTTTTTCTACTCAAAATAATTTTCAAATATACTGTGATCTAGTATAATTCACTCATCTAAATTAAGGAATTAAAAAAAAATTACCTGTGACAGAAAGTCCTGCTGCACGTTTTAGACTTCTCGAAGGAAAAGCACTAAACTGTAGAGAAAGACTACTAGATAGAGAGTAAACTTTGTTAATGAGATTTTTTCTTCTCATTGACAATTAGAAGCAGATAGAGAAAAAACAGATTCTATTTGTAGAAAGTTCATCTTTGAAAGGGAGCAACATATTGTTTCCCCTTTTTGCTTATATCTGCATAAACAGTGGCTGGATAAATAAGAAACTAATAAAAATGGATACCACAGGGGTTGAGAGAGAATGGAGGAGTAGACTCTGACAGAGATGAAAGCTAAAGTTTTCAATGTCTAGCTTTTCACAAAATTTAATTTTGGAATGTGATTATCAATTTTAAAAAGAAAATTTAAAAAGAAAAAACCGATCTGTAAACATACATCATCCTTTTATATTCACCCTATGCTGAGGTATTTTAGGATGTTTAGAAATGATAATATGATAAATCTTAAAATAGAGATGACTATACAGTAAAGAGAATGAGGAGCATGCAACTTTCAAATCAGCCTTGTTACTATATAATAACACCCTCCCTCCATTACAGCAATAACTCATGACTTGCAGTTGCTTGGGAAAGCAACAACAGAGCCGTTGTGCCTAGCTGGTTAAGTATGAGCTCTGCAGAAAGACCTCCACTTCAAGTCTAAATCTGCAACTTTCTAGAGTTTCAAGGCCTTGGGCAAGGTCTTTAACACTTCTAAGCTTTAGTTTCCTCACCTGGTAAACGGGGATAATGTTACCTATATTTGAGTATTAGGGAGGATTAAAATAGATAATGCATGTGAAATGTAGTAACAACCCAAGGAATGTTAGCTATTATTACGACCGTGCCACACCAATTACAACCTTATCTAAACAATTACTGCAATTAACAACTACACAAATCATTTTGTAAATTGTTCTCTAAGATGACTGAACTTGCTTTGGTGTGTACCTCTAAAAGTCATCCTACTTGAATTAAAATGGGAAAACAGATCTTATGTAAAAATATGCTGTATATCCTAACCCTAAATATGAAAGGAATTAATCAAAAACCTCTTTAAAAATTATACATTCTATGGCCATTATCAAAAAGACAAAAAACAACAAGTGTTGGCGAGGATATGGAGAAAAGGGAGCCCTTGTGCACTGCTGGTGGGAGTGTAAATTGGTGCAGCCACTATGGAAAACAGTATGGAAGTTCCTCAAAAAATTAAAAATAGAATCACCATACGATTCAGCAATTCCACTTCTGGGTATTTATCTGAAGAAAAGGATACCAATTTGAAAATATATGCACCCCCCCCCACTTCACTGCAGCATTATTTATCAGAGCCAAGACATGGAAGCAATCTAAATGTCCATCAATGTACAAATGGATAAGGAAAATGTGGCAAATATATATACAATGGAGTATTATTCAGCCATTTAAAAAAAAAATGAAATCTTGCCATTTGCAACAACATGGATGGACCTTGAAGACATTAGGCTAAGTGAAGGAAGTCACAAACAAAAAGATAAATACTGTATGATCTCACTTATGTGTAGAATCTAAAAACAAAAAGCAAACAGAGCTTATGGATAAAGAGACCAGATTCAATTTACTTTGCCCAGATCCATCAGAGGAATCACTATGTGTGACAGCTCTAGCCTGATGAAATGTATTTCTTGAGTAATAAGCCTTGAATGTTAAAATGATTCCTTGATCCATGGGCTGCAGATTGGATGCTGTGTTAGCAGGCATGAAAACAACATTCATCTTGTTGTAGATCACCATCACAGCTCTTGAGTAACCAGGTGCACAGTCCATGAGCAGTAATGTTTTGAAAGGAATCTCTTTTTTCTGAGCAATAAGTCTCAGCGGTGGGTTTAAAATATTCAGTAAACCGTGTTGTGAACAGATGTGCTGTCATGCAGGCTTTGTTGTTCCATTTATAGATCACCAGCAGAATAATTCTTAAGAACCCTAGAATTTGGGGAACAGTAAATGACCACTAGCTTCAACTTGAAGTCACCACCTACATTAGCCTCTAATAAGACAGTCAGCTTGTCCTTTGAAGCCAGGCACTGACTTCTCCTCTCTGGCTAAGAAAAGCCCTAATTGGTGTCTTCTTCCAATAGAAGCTGTTTCATCTACATTGACAATCTACTGTTCAGTGTAGTTACCTTCATTGACTATCTTAGCTAGATCCTGGGTAACTTGCTGCAGCTTCCAGGTCAACACTAGGGGCTTTACTTTCCCTTGCACTTTTTGTTATAGAGAGGACTTCTTTCCTTAAAACTCATGAATCAACCTCTCTTAGCTTCAAACGTTTCTTCTGTAGCTTCTCCACCTCTTTCAGGCTTCGTGGAATTGAATAGAGTTAGGATCTTGCTCTGGATTAGGCTTTTGCTTAAGGGAAGATCGTGGCTGGTCGGTCTTCTATCCAGACCACTCAAACTTTCCCCATTATCGGCAATAAGGCTGTTTTGCTTTTTTATCATTCATGTGGTCACTGGAATAGAACTTTTTAATTTTCTTTCAAGAACTTTTCTTTTGCATTCACAGCTTGGCTAACCAGCACAAGAGGCCTAGCCTTCAGTCTATCTTGGTTTTTGACATGCCTTTCTCACTAAGCTTAATCATTTTTGGTTTTTAAAGTGTGAGATGTGGGACTCTTCCTTTCACTTGAACACTTAGAGGTCATCACAGGGTTATTCACTGACCCAATGTCAATACAGCTGTGTCTCAGGGAATAATGAGGACTGAGGAGAGGGAGAGAGATGGGGGGGTTGGGTGGCGGATAGCTAGTTGGTGTAGCCGTCAGAACACACAACATTTATGTATTAAGTTTGCCATCTTATATGGGTGCAATTCATGGTGCCCCCAAATCAATTATAATAGTAACATCAAAGACTACTGATCACAGATCATAATAAACATAACAATAATGATAAAGCTTGAAATATTACAAGAATTACCCAAATGTGACATAGAGACACGAAGTGAGCTAATGCAGATAGAAAAATGGTACTGGTAAGACCTGACTCAATGCAGGGTTGCTACAAACCTTCAATTTGTAAAAATGCAGTTTGTGCAAAGTGCAATAAAGTGCAATAAAATGAGGTATGCCTGTAGTTTAACTAAAACGTAGCCACACTCACTCATTTACATATTGTCTATGGCTGCTTTCACTACAACAGCTGAGGTGAGTATAGAGACATCAAGCCTAAAATATTTACTCCCTTGCCCTTAAATCACTGAACCTAGAAAATAACACATGGGATAAGAGAAAAAAACAAATATTTCTGTGTAGCTATATAAAAATGTTCATTTAGAAATGTGAGATGCTCCTGAATTACATCTACATACTAATAATACCACAACAATCATTTGTTCACTTACTCATTCAAAATATTTATCGAATGCCTACTCTATGCCAGGTATAGTTCTAGGTACTGAGGATATGGTATGAAAAAGACAAAGTTTCTATTGTTGCGGATCATACAGTCTTATGGGGAAGTCAGACAATTAACAAATATATCACAAAAATGTCAGAGAGCCTTGTAGAGAACAAAAACAGGATAGCATTATATCTAAATCAGGCAGCAGACAGAGGCAGTAACACTTAAGGGGCTATCTACATGATAGTGCAGCTCAAGGCGATGAGCATTCCGGGCATTCCAGGCAGAGTAAACAACTAGGAAAGGCGATGAGGAACCACAACGCTACTGAGGCTCGAGCAGAAGAGCCACATTACTTAGCTGTTGTATTGAACCCCAGAACCAAACGCTCTCTCTATATGCTCAAATCATCACAGTATGCTACTGATGTCATTTATCTGACTGCCTCCAACTCTTAGACATACCAATATGCAACAGATACCTATATGGTTCATCAATGTGGAACTGGAGTACTTTCTCATTATATAATATTTAAGATATATTTAAATAAAAATATTTTTAATATGTTAAAATTTACAAATTACTTTTAAAGTGATTTATTATAATTTAAATAACATTATACATATTACAATAAAAACATTATGAATACTTAGAAATTAATGTGGATTAACTCATTGCCCCGAGTATTCTTTTCTAGTCTTAAAATATGCACACTTTCACATAATTACACTTATGATAATAACAAATATTGAAAACTCTTATGTGGTAGGTACTATACTAAGAACTTTAACTTGTTGTGTTCTTTAATCCTCAACCAAGGGCTGGAGGCAGTTTCTCTTTATTTATTTATTTATTTGAGAGCGTGCGTGCACAGGGGGAGGGGAGACAGAAAGAGAGAGAGAGAATAAGTGGGGGGAGGAAGGGACAGAGGCAGGGGGAGAAGCAGGCTCCCTACTGGGAGCCCCATGTGGGGCTTGATCCCAGGACCCTGGAATCATGACCTGAGCCAAAGGCAGATGCTCAACTGACTGAGGCACCCAGGTGCCCCACGGGGGCAGGTTTTATTACTGCTATTTTACCAGTGGATGAAACCTGAGTTTGGGGAAGGTCAGCTAGCTACCCAGTACAAACTCCAAATTATACATTTTTTTTCTGAAGGCTAAATTCTTTTTTAAGATTTTATCTACCTATTTGAGAGAGCGAGTGAGCACTGGAGAGAGAGAGCAAGCACAAGTGGGTGGCAGAGGGAGAAGCAGGCTCCCCGCTCAGCAAGGAGCCTGATGTGGGGCTCAATTCCAGGACCCTGGGATTATGACCTGAGCTGAAGGCAGACGCTTAAATGAATGAGCCACCGAGACACCCTAAAGTCTAAATTCTTTTTTATTATTATTAACATATAATGTATTGTTTCAGGGGTACAGGTCTGTGATTCATCAGTCTTACACAATTCACAGCGCTCACCATAGTACATACTCTCCCCAGTGTCCATCACCCAGCCACGGCAACCTCCCAACACCCCTCCACTCCAGCAACCCTCAGTTTATTTCCTGAGATTAAGAGTCTCTTATGGTTTGTCTCCCTCTCTGGTTTCGTCTTGTTTCATTTTTCCCTCCCTTCCCCTATGATCCTCTGTCTTGTTTCTCAAAATCCTCATATCAGTGAGCTCATATGATACTTATCTTCCTCTGATTGACTTATTTTGCTTAGCATAATACCCTCTAGTTCCATCCACGTTATTGCAAATGGCAAGATTTCATTTTTTTTTTGATGGCTACATAATATTCCATTGTATATATATACCACATCTTCTTTATCCATTCATCTGTCGATGGACATCTTGGCTCTTTCCATATTTGGCTATTGTGGACATTGCTGCTATAAACATTGGGGTGCAGGTGCCCCTTAGGATCACTACATTTGTATCTTTGGGGTAAATTCCCAGTAGTGCAATTGCTGGGTCGTAGGGTAGCTCTATTTTCAACTTTTTAAGGAACCTCCAGACCGTTTTCCAGAGTGGCTGCAACAGCTTGCATTCCCACCACTTTAGGAGGGTTCCCCTTTCTCCGCAACCTCGCCAACATCTGTCATTTCCTGACCTGTTAATTTTAGCCCTTCTGACTGGTGTGAGGTGGTATCTCACTGAGGTTTTGATTTGTATTTCCCTGATGCCGAGTGATGTTGAGCACTTTTTCATATGTCTGTTGGCCGTTTGGATGTCTTCTTCGGAAAAATGTCTGTTCATGTCTTCTGCCCATTTCTTGATTGGATTAGTTTTCTTTGGGTGTTAAGTTTGATAAGTTCTTTATAGATTTTGGATACTAGCCCTTTATCTGATATGTCATTTGCAAATATCTTCTCCCATTCTGTCGGTTGTCTTTTGGTTTTGTTGACTGTTTCTTTTGCTGTGCAAAAGCTTTTTATCTCGATAAAGTCCCAACAGTTCATTTTTGCCCTTGCTTCCCTTGCCTTTATGTTTCTAGGAAGAAGCTGCTGCGGCTGAGGTCGAGTAGGTTGCTGCCTGTGTTCTCCTCTAGGATTTTGATGGACTCCTGTCACAATTTAGGTCTTTCATCCATTTTGAGTCTGTTTTTGTGTGTGGTATAAGGAAATGGTCCAGTTTCATTCTTCTGCATGTGGCTGTCCAGTTTTCCCAACACCATTTGTTGAAGAGACTCTCTTTTTTCCATTGGACATTCTTTCCTGCTTTGTCAAAGATTAGTTGACCATAGAGTTGAGGGTCCATTTCTGGGCTCTCTATTCTGTTCCATTGATCTATGTGTCTGTTTTTGTGCCAGTACCATACTGTCTTGATGATTACAGCTTTGTAATAGAGCTTGAAGTCCCGGAATGTGATGCCACCTAAAGTCTGAATTTTTTTTTTTAAGATTTTATTTATTTGACAGAGAGAGACACAGCGAGAAAGGGAACACAAGCGGGAGAGTGGGAGAGGGAGAATCAGGCTCCCCGCTGAGCAGGGAGCCTGATGTGGGGCTCGATCCCAGGACTCTGGGACCTTGACCTGAGCTGAAGGCAGACGCTTAACGACTGAGCCACCCAGGCGCCCCAAGTCTAAATTCTTAACGCAATTTCATTCTACTTCAATGTACAAAATTCTATTATCGTAACTTTAGTTAACATATCATTACATTCTCTCAAGCATAATACTGAATGGTTAATTGATGTACTGTATGATTGAACTGAAGCAAATTCAGACTAAAGTGAAAATAACTCTAGGTATAGTTATTAAATAGCCTCTAAGACCAACATAGCCAATGTTTTCCTTCTGTACTAAAAGAGAGGTCTCTTGAGGCGCCTGGCTGGCTCAGTCCATACAGCAAGTGACTCTTGATCATGGGATCGTGAGTTCGAGTCCCACATTGGGTATAGAAATTACTCAAAAAAAAAAAAGAAAGAAAAAAGTGCCATGGGAAGAAAGAGTAGGCTTCCCTTTAGGACTATGATTAAAAATGGTAATGTACTATCTGTCCTGCTATATAAGTTTTTAGAAAATTAATTAATTCACATATAATTGTTAAAAAGAGAAATGATGTCAGTTTAATGTGGAAGCCGTGTCAGTTCACAATAAGTGATTTTTCCTAGGTAAAGGCAGCCAGAAGAGTGGGAGGGAAGTGATTTTCAGCAGGAAAGGATAAACCCTTTGGCTCATGCTGTGCAGGCAGGAGCTCCTTCAGCTTTAGGAAAATTAAAAATGAGTGCCTGCGGGCATGTCCATGTGCACAAGTGCGCGCACACACACACACAACCAGGAATGAGAAGAATTTATTCATTGGGAGCCTGGCTGAGTGCAGCACTTCATCCCTAGTTCAAGCTGCAGAGCATCTTTGGGACATTCCACCAAGAGTTGTGGCTGGATCCTGCTCTTCTGGCTGCTCTTCTTTGAGTTCCTGGTGACACTCTTCATGTTCATAAGCAGGCAATGCTGCAGGCTCTGAATAATGAATGAGGTGCCAAAGTATCATGACCACGTTCCTAGTTCAACACTTAGTGTTTTTCCAAACCAGTGTTTTGGAATTCAGTGTTCAGATTCAAACAACTATGATGAATCAATTACAGTCTTTAAAAAATTAAAAAACCAGGGGCTCCTGGGTGGCTCGGTCGTTAAGCGTCTGCCTTCAGCTCAGGTCATGATCCCAGGGTTCTGAGATCGAGCCCTGCGTCGGGCTCCTTGCTCAGCGGGGAGCCTGCTTCTCCCTTTCCCTCTGCCTGCCGCTCCCCCTGCTCATGTTCTCTCTCTCTGTCAAATAAAAAATCTTTAAAAAATTCAAAAACCACATATTACAAGAGAATTCCACTGTTTTGATGGAACTCTTTAAACAAAGGCCCAATTTACAATACATCTCAGTTTTCTCTTGACTTATTTGGAGAATACACTGGTACTATTGATGCTAATTTTGGCTACTCCAACAGGAAACTATTTGTGAAAACAAACAGAAGAAAACCAAGGATAATATGTGAAGGAAATAGAAATGTCAGTATCTATACGATGGTCATAGACTTCAAATATTTTCTGCATTACGATGAGGGGACTATCTATGGCGAATAGTTGCTGTCCAGGTAAACTTTTATGTTAACACTGATACCAGGATCCCAGAAAAGAAATAAAAGTAGATTTAGATCTCTCCACCTAACTAGGATGGTCATGGGAAGTTCTTTTTTTTTTTTTTTTTAAAGATTTTATTTATTTATTTGACAGAGAGAGAGACAGCAAGAGAGGGAACACAAGCAGGCGGAGTGGGAGAGGGAGAAGCAGGCCTCCCGCCGAGCAGAGAGCCCGATACGGGGCTCGATCCCAGGACCCTGGGCTCATGACCTGGGCCGAAGGCAGACGCTTAACGACTGAGCCACCCTGGTGCCCCGGTCATGGAAAGTTCTTGAAGTGAGTTAGCTTCAAAATCACAGAGACAGCACAGTATGAGTAGAATAATTTCTTCATTGGGGGAAAAAGGCAGAAAACAGAGATTAAAAGAGACTGAAAGAATAAAAGAGATCACCTGGCACAGAGATTTCGTGTTAGGGAATATTGAAGAATCTAAAATAGTTTGTTAGGATATCCCAGAAGCCTAAGAGAAAACCTTGGCTGTCAGAGGCCTATGGGAAAAATGTACAACAAAGAGAAGACTCTAACGACAAAAAGAAGATAAATGGATCTTCTACGAGGAATCTTACTTTGGAAAAAATTATTGAAAAGAATTATAAATGTACCTGTTATGGAGACTGAATGTTTGTGCCCAAACTTCATATGCTGAAGCCCTAACTCCCCAGTGTGATGGTATTTCAAAACAGGGCCTTTGGGAAGTAATTAGGTTTAAAGGAGGTCATAAGGGTGAAGCCCCCATGATGGTACTAGTGCCCTAGAAGAAGAGACCAGAGCCCTCATTCTCTCCATGCCATGTGAGGATACAGCAAGAAGTCAACTGTCTGCCAACCAAGTAGAGAGTTATCACCAGACACCAAGTCTGCCTGCACTTGATCTTGGACTTTCAAGACTCCCAAATTGTGAGAAATAAATGTTTGCTGTTTAAGTCCCGTTTGTGGTATTTTGCTATAGTGGCCCGACCTAAGACAGTACGTAAACAAGAACTTATTTGCTATTTTTCTATGTCTGCTCAAGAACCTCCCATATATTGGAAGTACCCTCCTTTTCCATGGACAGGAGCTGCCTATGCACTGGTAAATAGAACAGTGGTTAAAAGTGAAGCTTTAAAGTCAGAGGTATCTGGGTTCAAATTCTGTGTCTGTTACTTTCTATAAAGTTTCAAACTATAAAAGACATAAATATAACCTATTGATGTCACTGGGCTGCTTGGTTCCTGTCCCAGATACACCAAAGAATTAGAGACCCCAGACCAGAATGGGGAGATAGAGTTTAGTGAGTAGATACCAAGTATATATAATACATTTTCAAGAGAGAAAGCAGGTCACTGCTGGAGGAAGAGTGGCAATGGCCCCAAGAAGCTCTAGCTGCATCCTTCTAAGCCTGCTTTTTGTATATGTAAATTTGGCTTTGATTGACATTTTTGATTGACAGCTGGTGGTTATAACATTTTGGCTTCTGCGCATCTGCATATCCATGATGCATTCTGTTATAACTGTATTTACTTATGTATTGTATATTTATGAGTTTCTAATGAGTTTTTGCCTGGACCTTAGGACAAGCTGCACCTTTTGTATGCCTGCTCAGCTCTTGGAAGTCCCCTTGTGGCTTCTGAGCCAGCTCTGTGGCTAGGCCTTTCCTGTTCTGTTAGCCCTTGGAGGTGGCTTTGAAGGTGTGGCTGTTAACCCTCAGGGATGGCTTTGAGGATGTAGTCAGCATCTGCTTTATCCCTCCTTGTTCATGCCTAACTACCTACCTCACATCATGAACCTTAAGGCATTGTGAGGATTAAATGATATAATTAAACATATATAAAATTAAATATGTATATTAAAAACCCAGTTCATGGCCCACAGGATTTTTTTTTTTTAAGATTTTATTTATTTGAGAGAGAGAATGAGAGAGAGAGAGAGAGAGAGAGCACAAGAGGGGGGAGGGTCAGAGGGAGAAGCAGACTCCCTGCTAAGCAGGGAGCCCGATGTGGGACTCAATCCCAGGACTCCAGGATCATGACCTGAGCCAAAGGCAGTCGCTTAACCAACTGAGCCAACCAGGCGCCCCAGGATGTTTTTAGATCATAGCATCATAGCAATAATATACAGACAAGAGAGAAAAAGTCCTTTTAATATTAAACAGGGCTGCCTGTGAAATAAGCACGATCAAATTTATCAGTACTTTTTTTTTAAAAATGAAATTCTAAAACCAACAACAAAAAAGTACTTTCAAAGCAATGACTAAACAGTTGGGTCAATGTCTTCTCTAGCCAGACCTCACACAGCTCACAGTTGTAAGGCTGGCTTGAAAATCTCTGAGCAGTGAGATTCCTGTGGCTTTCCTCAAAACATAAATACAGAACATTTCTTATATTCTAATGTGATTCAGTAATGTTCTAGTAGTTCTTAGGGATAGAGTAGTGACCAAAATGGACAAAATCCCACCACACAATAACTCTTTGTTAACATTCTGGTTAATATATTCCAGACATACATATTTGTAATATAGTTGATCTCTGAACAACACAGTGGTTAGGGATGTTGACCCCCTGTCAAAAATTCGTGTATAAGTTTTGACTCCCCCAAAACTTAACTTCTAATAGATGACTGTTGACTGAAAGCCTTACTGATAACAGTTGATTAACACATATTTTGTATGCTATATGTATCATATACTGTATTATAATAAAGCAAGCCAGAGAAAAGAAAACGTTATTAAGATAATCTATAGGGCGCCTGGGTGGCTCAGTTGGTTAAGCGACTGCCTTCGGCTCAGGTCATGATCCTGGAGTCCCTGGATCGAGTCCCGCATCGGGCTCCCTGCTCGTCAGGGAGCCTGCTTCTGCCTCTGACCCTCCCCCCTCTCATGTGCTCTCTCTCTCTCTCAAATAAATAAATAAATAAAAATTTAAAAAAAAAAAAAAAAAGGGGCGCCTGGGTGGCTCAGATGGTTAAGTGTCTGCCTTCGGCTAAGGTCATGATCCCAGCGTCCTGGGATCGAGTCCCGCATCGGGCTCCCTGCTCCTTGGGAGCCTGCTTCTCCCTCTGCCTCTCTCTCTCTCTCTGTCTCTCATGAATAAATAAATAAAATCTTTTAAAAAAAAAAAAAAAGATAATCATAAGAGAAAATACAGTACCATACTGTATCTATCCAAAAAAACCCTGTGTATATGTGGACCCACACAGTACAAACCCGTGTTGTTCAAGGGTCAACTACATATATGTATGAATATATGTGTGTGTGTGTGTATATACATACATATATAATTTTACGAAAGAGAACCCTCTCCATCTTATTTTGCTATCTTTTTGCCATACTCAACAACTAGTCACAAAATTTTTTTTTTAAAGATTTTATTTATTTATTTGACACAGGGAGACACAGCAAGAGAGGGAACACAGCAGGGGGAGAGGGAGAAGCAGGCTTCCCGCCGAGCAGGGAGCCCAATGCAGGGCTTAATCCCAGAACCCTGGGATCATGACCTGAGCCGAAGGCAGACGCTTAATGACTGAGCCACCCAGGCACCCCACAAATCTTTTTTTTTTTTAAGATTTATTTATTTATTTATTTGAGAGAGAGAGAGAGCACACGCATGGGAGAGAGGGCGAGAGAGAGAGAAAGAGAGTAAGAGAGAGAAGCAGACTCCCTGCTGAGTGTGGGGATCCATCCTAGGATCCTGAGATCATGACCTGAGCTGAAACCAAGAGTTAGATACTTAACCAACTGAGCCACCAAGGCGCCCCTAGTCACAAATCTTTTAATGCCCAAAACCAGCTCTACATAACTTTAAATGTTGCATAGCAGTCCATTTAATTACATCATTTCCAAATTTGTACATGAAAAACAATGCTGCAGTGAACATTCCTATAAATACATTTTTACCCATTTAATTAATCTCTTTAGGATAAGGAGAGGAATTGTTAAAATAAAGGTATACACATTTTAAGTTTTCATACACATTGCCAAATTACAGGAGGGATATTTTAAAGAAATGACAAAATACAAACAAAGAACATTTAATTCAAATATTCCTACATAATCACACCACTGCAGAAGTCCAATGTTCCAACTGGAGATCAGCTAGAACCTAGTATTTGATCACACTTAGTTCTTTTTTTTTTTTTTTAAGATTTTATTTATTTGAGAGAGCGCAAGAAGAGGAAGGAGAAGGGTCAGAGGGAGCAGCAGACTCCCCACTGAGCAGGTAGCACGATGCAGGGCTCGATCCCAGGACCCTGGTACCATGACCTGAGCCAAAGGCAGACGTTTAACCAACTGAGCCACCCAAGCGCTCCTGATCACAATTAGTTCTTAATGACTAAGTAGCATCTCTACATATTTTCCTATAACATTACCAAAAATAACTTGCAGCAACCACAATAATCCATGCACCTTTTAATCTCCAAGACTTCAAATAACTGGGTTAAAGGCAAGTCTGAATATTTTGAAAATATTTTTTAAACGTCTAACACTAACAGGTTGGGTTACTTTGCCCAAATGATACTTTCTCCAATCCTAGAAAATATCTTCTGATTTTGAGTTTAATTAATTTATTGAACCCAAACTCAACACACAATTTAAGGCCCCTGATAAGAGAACAGTATAATTCATATGCTACACCCTTATGGTACAAGCGATTTTGATTTTATACATATACAAGGATATATACATATATATACATAGATATATATATGTATATTTATCTGTAAAGATATATAAATGCATAGATGTGACTGGGAAGTCCACAAGCTAAACGCAATCTCTAGCCAAGCAAGCAATAGTGATCATGGGGTCAGAGAGGTGAGGGGTAGGCCACAGGAAGTTGCCAAAGTCAAAAGACTTTGACTTTTTGCTCTATTTTTCTACATTATTTCAAGTGTTCACAATTTAAATATTTACATCTTACTCGTGCTTCTAAAAGAGAAAATTCCAATACCATTACACTGTTAAAAATGCTGAAATCTTAATCCCTAATGTGCTAGTATTTGGAGGTGGGGACTTTCAGAGGTGATTAGGTCATAAGGATAGAGTCCTTATGAATAGGACAGATGCCCGTTTTTTTTTTTAATTTTTTTATTTTTTTTAATTTGGGAGTCTGCTTGAGATTCTCTCTCACTCTCTCTCTCTCTGCCCTTCCCGGCTGCGCTCACACGTGCATGTGCTCTCTCTCTCAAATAAATAAATAAATCTTAAAAAAAAGATAGGGGCACCTGGTGGCTCAGTCGGTTAAACATCTGACTTCCACTCAGGTCATGATCTCAGGGTCCTGGGATTGAGCCCTACTAAGGGCCCACTACTCAGCAGAGAGTCTTCTTGTCCCTCTCCCTCTGCCCCTCCCCCCACTCATGCTCGCTCTCTCTCTCTCTCAAATAAATAAGTTCTTAAAAAAAAAAAAAGGATATCAACAAAAAAATTTAATAAAGAGGGCATCTGCCTGGCTCAGTCGGTAGAGCATGTGGCTCTTAATCTCAGGGTGGTGAATTCGAGCCCCACACTGGGCATGGAGCCTACTTAAAATAAAAATTTTAAAAAGGGGCGCCTGGGTGGCTCAGTTGGTTAGGTGTCTTCTCCCTCTCCCTCTGCCTGCTGCTGCACCTGCTTGTGCTCTCTGTCAAATAAATAAACAAAATCTTTAAAAAAAAATTAAAAACCAAAAAGTATAACAGAAGTGCTGTATGCAACTTTTTAGGCCAGGTCTTAAGAAGCATGCAGCTGGGGCGCCTGGATGGCTCAGGCAGTAGAGCGTGCAACTCTTGATCCTAGGGTTGTGAATTCAAGCCCCATGTTGGGTGTAGGGATTACTTAAGGAAATTAAAAAAAAAAAAAAAAAAGTATCCACCTGTTGCCTGGTTCTCTCCCTCCCCCATCCTCCTCCCTTGCGATGGATACTCAACCTTGGAACCAAGCCACCATGCTGTGAGGAAGCCAAGCAGCCACATGAAAAAGCCATATGTAGGTGTTCTGACTGACAGCACTAGGTAGGGTTTCAGTCATCTACCAGTATCAACTGCCAGACAGTGAGGAAGTGAGCCTCCAGATGCTTCCTGCTCCCAGCCTCTGAGTCTTACAGCTAAGAACCCAGACATGAAGCAGCACACAAGTCATCTCCACGATGCCCTGTATAAACTTCAGACACACAGTTTGTCAGCTTAATAAAAGGTTGTTTTATGCCACCAAGTTCTGGACTAATTTGCTATGCTGATATACAGCTGGAATAATATAAAAGAAACAGTTAATAGTTCATATTCAGTAAAGAAGCAATGAGGGGTTGGAGAATATAGGGAGATTTTTACTTTCTCTTTTGATACTTAGTATACTGCTTGAGTTATTGAATTAAATATACTGACATGCAATTACCATTTTATCTTTTAAATAAAGCATAACCTCACTTCCTAATTGGTAAAGTGAATTATACCTCTAATCACAGAAGGACTAACTAGTCTTCCAGTGCCTGGATGATACTGATAAAAAGTATTAAGATTTGAAAGAAAAAAAGTTGACAAAAATGTCCTTTACTGACTAAAATAAAACCCAAAAGTTAATCAGATGATTAAAAAGGCTTTGTACCCACATGTAAAATGCTAAATATTATTATTAAATTGGGGAAATATATATATAAAAATACACACACACCACAGTATCTTAATACGTATTTGTTAGAAAGATCTGGGAAGATGCATACCAAATTCATTTAGGGAGGGGCGCCTGGGTGGCTCAGTTGGTTAAGCGACTGCCTTCGGCTCAGGTCATGATCCTGGAGTCCCTGGATCGAGTCCCGCGTTGGGCTCCCTGCTCAGCGGGGAGTCTGCTTCTCCCTCTGACCCTCTCATCCTCTCTCTATCTCATTCTCTCTCTCAAATAAATAAAAATCTTTAAAAAAAAAAAAATTCAAAATACATGTTCACACTTTGCTCAATTAAGAATCATGGGTCAGGGCGCCTGAGTGGCTCAGTTGGTTAAGCGACTGCCTTCGGCTCAGGTCATGATCCTGGAGTCCCGGGATCGAGTACCGCATCGGGCTCCCTGCTCAGCGGGGAGTCTGCTTCTCCCTCTGACCCTCCTCCCTCTCATGCTCTCTGTCTCTCATTCTCTCTCTCTCAAATAAATAAATAAAATCTTTAAAAAAAAAAAAATTCATTTAGGGAAGTACAGAATAAGCCTGATACAGGGAAGTGAGTGATGAGAGTTTAATCTTACTTTTAATGTACTGATTTTTTTTTTGAAAGAACATATTCATGTATTTCAATAACTAAATATTTTACAATTTAATTTTACAATTAAAATAAATAAGAAAAGATAATAGCAGCAGCTATATTTGCTAGGTGGAGAGGTTTCTCAAGAAATTTTTCAGGCACACATATTTTTCTTCCGGGAAAAAGGCCAATCTTAATGTGACTTATTTAAGTACAGTGAACATTAGCCACAATTTATAGGGCCTTTGGGCCTATAAAGAGGAATCTGACCAAGGATCTCCCAGATCACATGCTTATAGTACTTTAATATGAAAATAATTTAAGTAAATTAAAAATGTAGAAGTTTCAGTTCACTGTTTAGAGCTGAAATATAGAGCTCAACAAACCAAAAAAAAAAAGGGGGGGGGGATTATCTGCATTCCAAATCTTAGGTTACAACAGAGAACAGGAAAAACACAGAGCATAATCCAAGTTCACATTACTAAATCTATCTGTTCGTTCTTTCTGGAACTCCTATCATTAATAAAAGAAACTTTATGCCAAGAGACAGCCAGTCAAGGAGAACAGAAGAAGGAGGTGGCAAGAGAGCAAAAGAGAGTGAAGCCAGAATAATTCTGCAAATGGCTTCAATGGGAATGGAAAAAGTCCCTCTGCAGGCCATTTTTATTGTTTAAAAGAAATATTAGTCACTAAAGAAAAAAAAAAAAAAAACTAAACCCAAAAACAACTAAATACAGTAGTTATAAGGAAGTGGTTTTTTTTTTTTTTAATACTAACCTCACAAGGGACACACACACAAAATACCAAACAACTTAAAAAAATGATTTATAGGATACCTGAGTGGCTGAGCTGGTTAAGCATCCGACTCTTGATTTTGGCTCAGATCATTATCTCAGAATCATAAGATCGAGCCCCGCATTGGGCTCTGTGCTCAGCACAGAGTATGCTTGTCCCTCTCCCTCTGGTCCTCCTCCTACTCCTGCATTTTCTATCTCTCTCAAATCAATCAATCAATAGAAAATGATTTATAATTAGATTACAATTTTGTGTTGCCATCTTTCTACACATGTAGTAGTATTCTACTACTATGTCAAAAAAAATCCGTATTTATCCCCGGGCATATTCCCGTATTAAATCAAGTAATGAAACATAGAATAACTTGATAAAGATATCTGATTTTAATTGAAAGGAACTCACTGTATATTCTTATCCACTTCTTTGGGTCTTATCAGCCAGTATTTAATGAGTAAAGCACTAATTAGAATAGGATAGAAATAGACTATAGTGTCAGATAATGCCTCTATTTATTAATGTTTTTCTGAACATTCCTGAGACAAATAGAAACATATATGCACCTAGCAAAATACAACTGTGTTAGGAACATGTGTGTAACTCAATGATGTAATTAAATCATTGGAAGGAGACATGCCAAATGAGTAAGCAAAGCTTTGTCATGAGCACCCCAAAATGGGCATTCTTTGTACTGCAGTCTTATCAACCTTATACTTAAATTCTGTTTATAATGTATCATCTAAAACACTCCTATAATGCAATCAGAAATACAGTCATTTGCTTTAAAGTCAATAGTGTAGACAGATAATAAAATGAATGAAAATCAGATTTATATTCCTTGTACTAGTAGAGCTTAGCAGTTAAAGAATCAAAACTTACATAAGCACTGATGAGGCAATAGTAAAGAATCTGAATTGCTGCTTGTGTCCATTTTGCCTTAAGAGACATACAAGTTTTTTCTATTTTTTTAAAAGGTTTTGTTTATTTATTTGAGAGAGAAAGAGAGCAGTTGGGGGGGGCAGAGGAAGAGGGACAAGCAGACTCCCCGCTGAGCAGGGAGCCCAGTGCAGGGCTCAATTCCAGAACCTGGAGATCATGACCTGAGTGGAAATCAGATGTTTAACTGACTGAGCCACCTGGTCGCTGCTAGCTTTTTCTATTTTAATATATATTTTTTAAAGCTGATGAGAAAAAATTCTACCAATTTAGAAATCAAGGAATGTAAGAACAGAAAAAAAGTCTTGTTAGAATTATTGGAAAGCTAAACATCATAGAATATATTTTCTTTTCAGATCATGTAACAACAGCGCATTCAAAAGTTTTATTCCTCAGTGAAAAAAAGTCTGTCCTAATTATTGTGTATTATTTTACTGCTTATAATGTCTTTGAAGTAGCTTACAAAGTTTTGTTTTTAGGGGCACCCAGGTGGCTCAGTCAGTTAAGCCACTGACTCTTGATTCTGGCTCAAGTCATGATCTCAGTGTCATGGGCTCAAGCCCCACAGCAGGCTCCTAGCTCAGCAGGTAGTCTGCTAAAGACTCTCTCTCCCTCACCCTCTGCCCCTCCCACAGCGGCAGCTCTCTCTCTCAAATAAATAAATCTTTAAAAAAAAAAATTATTTTTAAGGTTAATTATTTGACTAGGTAATGCATTCACATAGTTTTAAAATGTGAAAATACAATGAAGAATCTCCCTTACTGCTTTCTCCTACCCCCCTAAGGTCCCCTTGATCACAAATATATTTAAAGGTGCTTGAAGGAGACCAACAGGCAGTAGAACTGAGCATGGCACTAAAGAAACAACCCAGTACCTAGAGCTAAGCTGCCAGGGTTGAATATGCCTCTACCACTCTCTGGTCAGCTCTGACACCTGGGAAAAGTGACTTAACCTCTCTGTGCCTCAGTTTCCTCATTTGTAAAAGGAAAATTTACATCAGAGACTTTCTATGGGCTTAAACTAGTATCTAGACTAGCTTCAAATTCTCCTCAATGTAACCATTATTATGAGCCTGAGGTAGATCCCCTGGAAACCATTTCTATGTATTTACAAACATATTATACTGACCTACACACATACCTCCCACACACACTCTCATACTCCAACCTGCAAAGGCATTTCTATGGCTTTCACTATCATTTCTCAGATACTTCTAAAATGTTTCTTCTTCTAATAGTTTGTGTGCTCTCTCCCAAAAAAAGCAGTTCCTATCCCTTCCTACCCATTTCCCCTCCCACAGAGGCAACCATTTTTAAATTTTAGATGAGTATTTTAGTATTTACCTCCATGTCTTTATATATAAATATGCATCATTGCTACTTCTTGATTTTTCAGTTTTAAGCAATATCCACTGATTCACCAGTATAAAATATGAAGACCTAGTTCTCTCTTTTCTGCACAAACCACACATGTGCACTCTTGCCATCTCCTAATAGTTATATCATAAATTTGTTTAGCTCAATAGTCAGTTTTAACATTATGACTATGCAAATGATCTTCACAGTTGAATCATGTAGTGAACTCTACTTATTTTTCTTTTCTGTACTATTTTCTGTACTTCGTTATTCTTTTTTTTCCCCACTTACTTGGTTTCCTATGACTTTTGACAACTTGTTTTCATTTTTCTAGATCACAAGATGCCTAGACTTACCAGGTATTCTATCAATTCATCTTTCTGAAAAAAAACTCTGCTAGAGCCTTGTGATACCCTCTCAATGAAACCAGCCGTCTTGTGGTCCTGGTGCGCAGCTATCACCTTGGGATCTCTGTTCACCATTATCCTGAAGTTACTTTTGCTTCTTGCATGTGCCGGATCTCCTGCTTTCTACACTCAAGTCTTATTCTTCTTCCTGGGTTTATGCCTTCTTTTTGGTGAAAAATAGTTCATCCTCTAGTAACTATCTAAGAAATGGTACATGAGGTGGCATTTTTGAAGACTCCCTCCTATTTGACCAATACTTTGGTTGAATACAGAACGCTGGAGTTGTAATAATTTCCCTTCAGAACTTAACATCTTTGTGCCAATCTGCTGCTGAAAAGTCTAAAGTCTATTTATACTCTTGATCCTTTATATGTGACCTGTATTTTCCAAGAACAGCAAGAAGGCCAGAATTGTTAGAACAAAGTGAGCAAAGGGAAAAGAGTGGGGTAGAGGGGGGACAGATCATGTAGGGCTATGTAAATTGTGTTTTGTTGGGTTTTTTTTTCACTCTAAGTGTTGTGCAGAGCTACTGTAGGATTTTGAGGAGAACATTATCTGATATATCAAAAATAGATCACTTCAGCTGCTGTAGTGAGAACTAAACTTGAAGAAAGTGGGGCATGACAGGAGGGTAGAAGCAAGGAGACTCATACGGAGGCTAATTTCAATAATCCATGCAAGAGGGCGCCTGGGTGGCTCAGTCAGTTAAGCGACTGCCTTCGGCTCAGGTCATGATCCTGGAGTCCCGGGATCGAGTCCCACATCGGGCTCCCTGCTCAGCGGGGAGTCTGCTTCTCCCTCTCCCGTTCCCCCCTCTTGTGCTCTTTCTCTTTCTCACTCTCTCTCTCAAATAAATAAATAAAATCTTAAAAAAAAAAAACAAAAAAAACAAAAAAAAAAATAATCCATGCAAGAGCTGATGGTAGACTAGACCACGAGGTTACACTGGAATTGTAAGAAATGTTTGGATTCTGGATATATTTTCAAGGTTGAGCCAAAAGGATTTGTTTCTGCATTAGCTATGAGGTTGAAAGAGTAAAAACTGACATAAAAGGTATTGCCTAAGTAACCAGAATAATAGAGTGAATAGAGAAGACAAGGAAGTTTAAGCTTGACGGCAAGAAAGAAAGTTTGGTAATGCACACATTAAATGTAAGATGCCTACGATTTATCTAGATAGAGATGTTGCATCAACACCTGGACATCTAAAATTCTGGAATTCGGAAGCAAGCAGCATCTTGGCTGCTCTTGTTCTACGCCATGACTTTGGCTCTTTCTTGTTTTGGCACTTACCCTTCCTTTGATCCTATTCATTTTCTGTGCCAGGTTCTCCCATGTGAGCCACATAATATCCTTTTAATATGTCTTTTTCTACATAACTCAGAACTTCTATAACCTATAATAAAGAACTTTAACTGATACTATTACTAAATTAGGGGAAAAAAGTTAATTTTAAATTGTGAATGAATACATTATTAAAACAGAAAGGAAATAATGGTGAAATCTTAACTGCTCCTACGCTGAATATATCCTTTGGCAAAGCCCATCTATTTCCACAGAACAGGCAAAACGAATCTGTACCGCAGCATACAACTAATGAGCAAACCATAAATAATCATTAAAATCCTCAAGTTTCCCCAGGTTTTTACTTGCTTTTAGCACTTTAAATCCTCAGGAATTGATAATACTCTAACCTACAAGAAAATCCTATTTGATTATACGAGGTAAAAAATAACAAAAATTCCAAATTAGTACCTAAAATTAATGAGATGCTACTCTATTGCAAGGATGAATTAAATGTCCATTTTTAGAAAGATGGGAATAAATTTCTGCTCCATCATCATACTGTAATACATTACTGTATCCATGAGTGTCCTGAACATGCAGACATCTAAATTCTGGTGGCTATAACTAATACACAAAAATTATACCCTCAGATAAACTGTTTTTAAAATATAGGCTGGGGAGTTAGACTTTCAAAGAGTAATAAGATAAAGGTACTAAAAAGTGTAAGAGCAGAAGATAATGAATGAGAGGTAGAAAAGCCTAACATATTATAAGCTGACAATATTTAAATGAAAAAAAGATAGTTTAAAATCTTTTTCTGATTATAAGATATATTATCACAGAAAATACAGAAAACTATAAAAAAAAAGTCTCCCCTTATATTCTACAATCCAGAGATAAACAGTTAACATTTTCACGTATTTTCTTCAAGTCTTTTTTTTCCTGTGTGCACATATAGATGGTGTGTGTAGGTACCGAAAAGCAAGACCGTACTAAATGCGATTTCTGTATCTTGTTTTTTATTCATTTCATATATGAATTTCCCTTATTATATATTCTTTTTTTTTTTTTTAATTTTTATTTATTTATTTGACAGAGAGAGAGACAGCGAGAGAGGGAACACAAGCAGGGGGAGAGGGAGAGGGAGGATCAGGCTTCCCGCTGAACAGGGAGCCCAATGCGGGGCTCGATCCCAGGACTCTGGGATCATGACCTGAGCTGAAGGCAGACACTTAATGACTGAGGCACCCAGGCGCCCTATTATATATGCTTTAAAGACGTAATTATTTTAAACATCTGTATAAAATTCCATCATATGAACATACCATGATATAACCACTGCCCTACTGGTAGGCAATTAGGTTTGTTTATAACTATTCACTACTAGAAATAATACTACAATAAAGAGTATTACACATTACTGAATTTAGAGAAATTAGACCTTACTTCTGAATTTCTGAAATTAGAGATCTTTTTTTTTTTTTTTTAAGGATTTTATTTATTTGACAGAGAGAGACACAGAGAGAGAGGGAACACAAGCAGGGGGAGTGGGAGAGGGAGAAGCAGGCTTCCTGAGGAGCAGGGAGTCCAATGCAGAGCTCGATCCCAGGACCCTGGGATCACGACCTGAGCCAAAGGCAGACACTTAATGACTAAGGCACCCAGGTGCCCCTGAAATTAGAGATGTTATTTCAAAAGATACTCTTTCAGGAAAAAAAAAAAAAAAAACGTTTTGAGAAAGCACTTAAAAGCTACAAGGTAGAAATGGCCCCAAAATGCTGCTTGATTTGGAGTTTAAATAAAAGAAGAAATAAAAATTATAAAGCACA
>NC_138370.1:148893107-148916650 GCF_054177405.1 Leptonychotes weddellii | reverse complement strand
GAGGAGGAACCCAATGGAATTTAGAACAATTTTTTAAGTGAAAGAGAAAACCTAACTGACCTGTGGCTTGGACAAGCAAACACAGTAATTCCTGTGAATTAATCTATTAACAGTACTACCTTAACGGGAATGGTTTGTGCCCAGACAGGGTTTGTCTTTGTTTATGGTGGTTATCATTCTATAAATGCCTAGACAGCTGGCAATGCCTCTTTGGTTATCAAAGTGTGCCCATTACACCTCATTGGTCAACTCCCCTGAATTTACACTGCCAAGTTAGAAAAGACCTACCAAGGCTTTCATGATCCAAGATTCACTTTCTTTTTTTTTTTAAGATTTTATTTATTCATTTGAGAGAAAGAGAGACAGAGAGAGCACAAGCAGGGGGAAAGGCAGAGGGAGAGGGAGAAGCAGACTCCCCATTGAGTTGGGAGCCCAACGTGGGGCTCGATCCCAGGACCTGGAGATCATGACCTGAGCTGAAGGCAGATGCTTAACCATCTGAGCTACCCAGGCGCCCCTCAAGATTCACTTTCTCTGGCAGGGCCCTACTTCCAGTTAGAAGTAAATCTAAATGAGGCTCCAATTAGAAACCTCTCCTTAACTCTTAAAAGTATTACAAAATCCACAATAGCTGTCTAACAAAAATCCTTACACTATCTGGCCACAGCTGTTATTTTTGTTTTTTGTGGTTTTTTGTTTGTTTGTTTCAGTTTTTCTTCCTAATAGGATAGCCCTTATTTATCTTTTAACTGAGCAAGGAGGTTATCTGTGCTGTGACCCCCACTACCTGCTGCACCTGGATTAACATTTCTGGGAAAGTTGAAACTCAGTTACATAAGATCACTGAGCAAGACACGTGGCTTAAAAAAAAATGACCTCTGACCTCTTTCAGCAGGGTTTTACTTTGACTTACTTACTATTTTGATTGGTTTTGGTCTTGGGAACCATAGCTCTGAAGTGCATTCCAAACACTGGGAAATCATCCTGAATAATAATCGTAACAATCTCCCTGGCACACTGTATTCTCAAAAGCTGACATGCATGTTCCTAGCTGCTGACCACCATGCAAATGATCTCCCTAAGATGGGAACATCAGAAAAGGAACAAAGAGGGGTGCCTGGCTGGCTCAGTTGGTAGGGCATGTGACTCTTGATCTTGGGGTTGTGAGTTCAAGCTCCACGTTTGGTGTGGAGATTACATGAAAATAAAATCTTTTTTTAAGATTGTATTTATTTATGGGAGAGAAGAAGAGAGAAAGTACAAGCAGAGGGAGGGGCAAAGGCAGAGGGAGAAGCCGAATTCCCGCTGAGCAGGGAAGCCAACTCAAGGCTTGACCTGAGAACCACAGGATCGTGACCTGAGCCCAAGGCAGACGCTTACCTAAGCCACCCAGGTGCCCCAAAAATAAAATCTTAAAAAAAAAATTGTGAACTTCAAATTGTGGCCTATCACAGAGTAAGCAAAAAAGAAAAAAATGTCACAACCTGTGAATACCCCAAACAAAAAATGGACAGACACTGGGACCTGAGCCAAAGGCAGAAGCCTTAATCCCCAAAATGATGGTATTTGGAGGTAGGGCCTTTGAGAAGTAATTAGGTCATGAGAGTGGATCCCTTATGAATGGAATTAATGTCCTTAAAGAAACATGAGAGAGATGATCTCTCTCTGTACCATGTGAAGATACAGCAAGAAGACATCCATCTACAAACCAGGAAGAGGGCTCTCACCAGACACTGAATCTGCCAGCACCTTGATCATGGACCTACCAGACTCCAGAACTATGACAAATCAATGTTTGCTGTCTAAGCCACCCAGTCTCTGGTATTTGGTTGTATCAGCCCAAACTAATGAAGAGAACTTTGCAGCCTTTATAAGAAGGCCCTCTGAAAGAAAAAAAGTTATCTAAAATGATACCAATGTTGAGTGGGGCAGGGGCACATTAAGTAACTTAACAGTAGCCAGGAAATAACTGGGAAGATTTTGAAAAGTAAGAGTAACAAGTGAGACACCAAGATGGACTACAACTGATATTTAAGATGGAAGAGACAGATCAATGAAACAATTCATATATTAACTTAAAGGAATTTCATTCATTCAGAAATTAGCACCTGTATTAGGCATTAGAAATATAAAAATGAGCAAAAACCGATACAGTCCTTCCCCAACAGTGTTCACATTCTAATGGTCAAGACAGACATTAACCTAAATATTTTTTATCTTTTTAATTATTTTTTTAATTCTAAGATTTTATTTATTTGGCAGAAAGAGCACATGCAGGGAGAGTGGCAGGCAGAGGGAAAGGGAGAAACAGGCTTCCCACTGAGCAGAGAGCCTAATGTGGGGCTCAATCCCAGCCCCCGGGATCATGACCTGAGCCAAAAGCAGACGCCTAACCAACTGAGCCACCCACGCGCCCCTAACCTAAATATTTTTTTAAATTATAAATACAAACTTGTAAATGCTATAAAAGATAAATGGACCAAAGGACTGAAAACACAAGCCACAAAATGAGAAAAAATATTTGCATATCATGTATCTGATAAGAGTTTAATATCCAGAATATATGAAGAACCCCTCTAACAAGAAAAAAATAACCCAATTTTTAAATAGGTAAAGGACTTGAATAGACATTAAAGATACACAATGACCAATAAGCATATGAAAAAATGCTTAATGTCATTAATCATCAGGGAAATAAAAATCAAAACCATGAGATATCACTTCATACCTATTTGGATTACTATAATCAAAAAAATAAAAATAAGTGAAGTGAAGAAATCAGAAAACTTCTTGGCGTGCCTTGGTGGCTCAGTTGGTTAAGCGACTGCCTTCAGCTCAGGTCATGATCCTGGAGTCCCGGGATCAAGTCCCGCATCGGGCTCCCTGCTCAGCGGGGAGTCTGCTTCTCCCTCTGGCCGTCACCCCACTTGTACGCTTGCTCTCTCTCATTCTCTCTCAAATAAATAAAATCTTAAAAAAAAAAAAAATCAGAACACTTCCATACTGCCGGTGGGAAGATAAAATGGTGTAGCCTCTCTAGAAAACAGTTTGGTGGTTCCTCAAAAAGTTAAAACACAGAGGGGTGCCTGGGTGGCTCAGATGGTTAAGCACCTGCCTTCAGCTCGGGTCATGATCTTCAGGTCCTGGGATCAAGCCCCATGTCTGGCTCCCAGCTCAGTGGGGAGTTTGCTTCTCCCTCTCCCTCTGCCTCTCCCCCTGCTTGTGCTCTCTCTCTCAAATGAATAAAATCTTAAAAAAAAAAAATTATCAATGACCCAGCAATTCTACTTCTAGGTATATACCCCAAAGATTTGAAAATGGACTCCAACAGATACTTGTATGCTAAATATTCACAACAGCATTATTCATGATAGCCAAAAAGTAGAAACAACCCACATAGCCATCAATTGATAAATGGAGAAACAAAATGTGGTTTATACATGCAATGGAATACTATTCAGCCATAAAAAGGAATGAAGTTATGACACATGGATTACTCTGTGAGAACATTATGCTAAGTGAAATAAGTCAGACACAAAAGAACAAATATTATATGATTCCACTTAAATGAAATCTAGAACAAGAAAATTCATACAGACAGAAAGTAGAATGGTGGTTTCCAGGGGCTGGGGGAAAAGGGAATGGAGAGTCATTGCTTAACAAATAGAGAATTTGTTTGGAGTGATAAAAAAGTTTTGGAAATACATAGTGGTGATAATTGTACAACACTGTGAAGGTAATTAGGGCAACTGAATTTTAAATTTGAAAGAATGGTTAAAATAGCAAAATTTGTTATTTAATATATATATTATATATTTTACCACAATTTAAAAAACAAAACATTCTGGTTGTCCAGAACTAGAGGGCTTGGGAAGAAAGGGGGACTGACTACTAACTGGTACCTGCTTTCTTTTGGGGTTAAAAAAAAGT
Source organism: Leptonychotes weddellii (assembly GCF_054177405.1). Lineage (NCBI taxonomy): Eukaryota > Metazoa > Chordata > Mammalia > Carnivora > Phocidae > Leptonychotes > Leptonychotes weddellii. Next base: position 148,912,720 of record NC_138370.1, on the reverse strand, counting down.
TCTAAAATTGATTATGGTGATGGTCACATAACTGCATGAATATACTAAAAACCACTGCATTTTAGACTTTAAATGATGCATCGTTATGGCATGTGAATCAGGTCTCAAAAAGGCTGTTATTTAAAAAAAAAAAAAAAAAACAACAAAGAGGGGCACCTGGCTGGCTCAGTCAGAAGAGCGTGCAACTCTTGATCTCGGAGTCATGAGTTCAAGCCCCACGTTGGCCACAGAGATTAAATTTTTTTTTTTTTTAAAGATAAATGGTGTTTAGAGAGTACATACAGGTTCTAAACTTACCTAGGGAGTCAGGGAAGATTTTATCAAGAAGTTAACTTTGAGTTGAAAGTGGAAGGATGCACTGGAATACAATACTGAAGAAGGTGTGAGGATTAGGGTCTGGAGGGCATTCCAGACACAAGAGGAATAGGAGTGTAAAGGCCCTGAAGCAAGTAAGGAACTCAAAGAAAGCCACTATGTGTTGGAATCCGGACAGCAAGAAGAGTCATCTGAAACCAGACCAGCGAGGTCAAGGGATGGGCCACACAGGGTCTTCTAGGCCATGTTCAAGATTAGGTCTTCCTCCAAATAGCAATGTAAAGCTCATAAAGGGTGTTTCGAAAAGATCACCTTGGCTGTATTATGGAAAACTGATAGGAGGAAAACTAGTCAATACAGGAAGCCTACTCAAAATGCTCTTTCAATAGGTCATAGATAATGGTGTCCTTTCCAGAATTATCTAGGTTTAATGACAGCATATTAAATCACTGGGTGGGGGGGAGACAAATTATTCCATAAATGATATAGGGCACAGCTGACTCCCCACCCTCATTCCTTACACCAAAACAAATTCTAGATGTGTTAGTGATTTAACTTTTTTTTTAAATATTTTATTTATTTATTTGTCAGAGAGAGAGGGAACACAAGCAGGGGAAGTGGCAGGCAGAGGGAGAGGGAGAAGCAGGCTCCCCACTGAGCAAGAAGCCTGATGCAGGGACTCAATCCCAGAACCCTGGGATCACGACCTGAGCAGAAGGCAGCCGCTTAACCGCTGAGCCACCCAGGTGTCCCAGTGATTTAACTTTTTAAAATAAAGCCACACAAAGAACAGTCAACTAAAGCAACTAGAACAATGGATTAGAATAGAATATCCACAAACTGACCCCTGATTTTTAAGGGGAATTTAGAATATGATAAAGGTGCCAATTTCAACCACCAACTATTTAATAAATGGTATGATAACTTTTTTTTTAATTGAAGTATGATGCATACATAGAAGACTGGAAAAATATACATGCAACTTAGTAAGTGGTTAGCTCTAGGGAAAAGAATATAATTTTAAGACAGACTTTCACTTTGTCAATTTTTAAATGAATTATAATGAATGTGTATTCATATATTAAGACTTTCAAAATACAGAAGTTGAATTTTTAAAAGTCACAAATGTATAACTATAAGAAGACTACTGGAATACTTGCAAAGCAACATAAATCCAAGAAACTATACAGGACCAATAAATGTGACAGTCAAAAATTTTAAGTTTCTATAAACCAAAAATATACTGTAAAATAAAAAGACAAAGAACTTGGAAAAACACTTGCAACACATATCTGATTAATTTCCTTAATTTACAGTGAACTCTGAAAAATCAATATAGAAACAGCAACCTTACAAAAAATGAGCAAAGATCATGTTCACAGGAAAATACAGAGCCAATAACAAAAAATATAAGAGGTGCCAAATCCAGTTATCACTTTCAACTATCCAAAGATTGGTAAAAATTAATATATCTAGTTAACTTGGATATCCATATCCAAATAATCATTCAACGTTGTTGTATAAGGATGTTCACTGTTTATGAAAGCAAAAAAATGATAAAGCAAAGTGTCTATCCTTCATCCCTGTGGTTCTGATTAAATAAATGATAGTATGAGTACATGAAATCCTACACAGCTGTTGAAAACAATGAGGCATGGGGCACCTGGGTGGCTTAGTCAGTTAAGCATCTGACTTTGGCTCAGGTCATGGTCTTAGGGTCCTGGGATGGAGCCCTGCAGCTGGCTCAGAGCTCAGTGGGGAGTCATCTTGTCCTTCTCCTTCTGCCTGTCCCCCTGCTCGTGCTCGCTGTCTCTCTCTCAAATAAATAAAATCTTAAAAAAAAAAAAATGAGGCAAATTTCTTCGTAATGATTTGGGGAGATATCCAAGATAGACTGAGGTGAAATCAAGTTTCAGAACAGTCAGGGCAAACCTACTTCCCATCTAGTATCTTCAGAGATCTGTATGCCTGAGCTAAGGGGAGGTGGGAATTGGAAAGGGAAGAGGAGTCGCAGGCCATCTAAGCTGGGGAGCCTAATTCTTCCAGAAGGTAGGAAATACCAAATACAAACTCTGACTACTTCACAGTTTCATCTGAGCCCAATTTTTTATAAAATGATTAGCCTTCATGTTAGAGAACTTACTATACATGTCCAATACAGAATACCCTGAAAGTAAATATCCCACTCATAGGCAGATAAAATTCACCCTTGAAAGCCTGTTTCTCACCTGTCTTTTCAAATCCATAAACAAATCTCCACTTACAAATACTGGTCCTTCCTTCCTTCCTATCTGTGCCTCCCCAGGCCAGTAAAACGTCAGCTGAGATTAAAAGATATAAGATTTTTTTTTTTAAAGATTTTATTTATTTGACAGAGAGAGACACAGAGAGAGAGAGAACGCAAGCAGGGGGAGTGGGAGAGGGAGAAGCAGACTCCCGGCAGAGCAGAGAGCCCGATGCGGGGCTCGATCCCAGGACCCTGGGATCATGACCTGAGCCAAAGGCAGACGCTTAACGACTGAGCCACCCAGGCGCCCCAAAAGATGTAAGATTTTTTAAAATGAAATTCAAATACTAAAATGCCTGGTATCTACCCAGTTCTGTAGCCTCTGAACACAGAAATGCTAACAAATTGCCTTTTATAAAGAAAGGGAGACTTGTTTCTATCACCCATAAAAATTGCAAAACACAGCTATTTTTAAGTCTTTTTTTAATCCATCTGATTAATAAAACTAGATTCCACCAATACCACCATCATCCTCCACCTCCAAAAAGCCCACAGCTTCTTGAGGGCAGGAACCTACCTTAGTCATCACTCCGTCTCCAAACACCTCCTTCACTGCTTAAGCCACAGCAATGAATAAATATTTGCTGAACCTCTGACGTTTATTTTCTCTGTATCTATATATGCCAGAAGCATGCAAATCAACTAGAATTTTATTTTTTTTAAAGATTTTATTTATTTATTTGACAGAGAGAGAGACAGCGAGAGAGGGAACACAAGCAGGGGGAACAGGAGAGGGAGAAGCAGGCTTCCCGCGGAGCAGGGAGCCCGATGCGGGGCTTGATCCCAGGACCCTGGGATCATGACCTGAGCCGAAGGCAGACGCTTAACGACTGAGCCACCCAGGCACCTCTTATTTTATTTTTTTTAAAGATTTTACTTGTCAGAGAGAGAGAGAGAGAGCACAAGCAGGGGAAGTGGCAGGCAGAGGGAGAAACAGGGTCCCCACTGAGCAAGGAGCCCGATGTGGGATTTGATCCCAGGACCGTGGGATCATGACCTACCTGAGCTGAAGGCAGATGCCTAACTGACTGAGCCACCCAGGCATCCCAAATCAACTATAATTTTACTTTTACTTTTAAAGATTTTATTTATTTATTTGACACAGAGAAAGAGAGATAGTGAGAGCGGGAACACAAGCAGGGGGAGTGGGAGAGAGGGAAAAGCAGGCTTCTTGCTGAGCAGGGAGCCCGATGCGGGGCTGGAGCCCGATGCGGGGCTTGATCCCAGAACCCTGGGATCGTGACTTGAGCCGAACGCAGATGCTTCACCGAATGAGCCACCCAGGTGCCCCTCAACTAGAATTTTAAAGTATATGCCAGTATTAATTAGCCTCCAGTAAAATGAGAAAATGTATTTATACATAGGACATTCTCCAATAGTGCTATGCTTCTGTGGAATTTTCTTCACATTAACTTGAGCTATTTTAAGTACTATGCAGTTTTCAGTTAGTAGTTTCCACTTTAAAATTATTTGGTTTTTTTGAAAACAGAATGGAACAGTTCTTTTTTGGCCAGGACCTCAGAACAAGCATCAGTGCATACCAGCAGCTAAGCAGTAGAGCAAAAAATTTAACCAATCCCACCTCACATTTAAATCTGTGTCCAGAGGGCGCCTGGGTGGCTCAGTTGGTTAAGCAACTGCCTTCGGCTCAGGTCATGATCCTGGAGTCCCAGGATCGAGTCCCACATCGGGCTCCCTGCTCAGCAGGGAGTCTGCTTCTCCCTCTGACCCTCCCCCCTCTCATGCTCTCTCTATCTCATTCTGTCTCTCAAATAAATAAATAAAATCTTTAAAAAAAAAAAATAAAAAAAAAATAAATAAATCTGTGTCCAGAGACATTAAGAAGCTGCTCTATCGTGGGCAAGACAGAACTCTATCATTACTGAATCAGAATTCTGGTATTTCAGAATTTATTTGGGGTGTTTTACAAATACCTAGAATTTATTTCAGAGTACAGCAAGGCATTTTACAAATACCTAAGGGTATTAAAACAATGGTTTTGATGTCCTCGTTGCAGAGTTGTTGTTCACCTCCTCAATATATGTCCCTACTACGAGAACAATGCTAAATAATACCAAAGTCATGGACTTGACTCTTAAGACAACCAGCTTTACTGCAATTGGTCATAAAATGCCTAAGTCATGAAAATACAAACAATACACTGAAAAAAATCAAGATCCAAAATAATCCAGGGGAGGAAGAAAGGAATTAAATGTGGGCATAGATAAAATAGATGGAATAAAATAGGCCATTCGTTGATAATTACTGAAGTTGGGTGACAGCTACTAGAGAGTTCCTATATAATTCTTTTCCATATTTTAAAATTTTTGATAAGTATTTAATTTATACATCTGTATTTTCCTGTTACAATTAATACAATTAATACAATTCCTAATACAATTAATACAATTGTGACAGCAATCTGTGGGCATAAATTAACCAACAGTTTATAGGCTGGTTAATTTAAAGAAAAGGTTGGTGCACACAACTAAAGCTCTCAAACCATCCTCTCCTAAACAACTCCTATCATAGAAAAGAAGTCAAAGGATACACTCCGAATATTGGGAGAGCAAAAGCAATTCCCCATATCCCTCAGATCCAGGTCATTTCCTCCTTCTGCTGCAACTAGCAGACCTTTCCTGGTAGGGTTCAGCTGTAATAAGTCAGTTGAGTCATTCTGTTTCTATAAGCTGATGGAACTTTCCAGTGCTGTTAACCGGTTTATGATCTGCTGTTAGAACCTTAAACGCTCCAGCTCATGCTGGGTGGGTTTAATTTACCTTATCTCACCTTCAGGAAGTCAAATTTAATTGCCTACTTATAACTTCAGAAAAGGTGAAAAAGTAGATATTGTAGTTTCACTATCCTATTTTCTAGAACTATGCCCTGGAATTACATGCTATATACAGGACTGATTCCTTGGGAAATAAATTTCTTAAAAGTGGTTCTTTTTAAAAAAAAAAAAAAAAAATTTATTTTTTTATTTGAGAAAGAGAGAGCATGAGCTGGGTGAGGACAGAGGGAGAAGCAGACTCCCTTGCTAATCGGGGAGCCCAATGCGGGGCTCGTTCCTGGAACTCCGGGATCATGACCTGAGCCAAAGACAGATGCTTAATTGACTGAGCCACTCAGGCACCCCTTAAAAGTGGTTCTTAATGAGGCTAAACATTCTTAACAGCAAATCATAAAACAGCAAAGTTATCAGTGTTACATATTTTTATCAGATCACTTGGTATCAGTGGTATCCCCAGAAGTATACAGAGTAAAATGGAAAATGTCAACTTTCCCATTCCTCCCTCCTCAAGGCTACTCCCTTTCCCCAGAGGTACCACCACTGATAGTCTGGTATGAATACTTGCATGTCTTTTCATATGTATGTACACCCTTATAAATACATACATACATATATCATTTTGGTGGATCTTACAGATCATATTATACATATTCTGCAACTTGCCTTTTTGTAGCATAAAAAACCTTCAGATGAGGGCACCTGGGTGGTTCAGTTGGTTAAGCGGTTAAGCTCCCTGCTCAGCGGGGAGTGTGCTTCTCCCTCTGCCCCTTCCCCTCCCTGTGCTCTCTCTTTCACATAAATAAATAAAATCTCAAAAACAAAAACAAAAACCTTCAGACTTTTCAAAACATAAAACTCTACTTCATTCTTTTTTTTTTTTTTTTTAGATTATTATTTATTTAACAGAGAGAGAGAGAGAGCACAAGTAGGCAGAGCGGCAGACAGAGGGAGAGGGAGAAGCAGGCTCTCCGCTGAGCAGGGAGCCCGATGCAGGGCTCGATCCCAGGAGCCTGGGATCATGACCTGATCTACTTCATTCTTTTTAATGGCTACATAATACTCCAAAAACATGAACACACAATTTTAGCATTCCTTTAGTAGAGATTACTTAGGGACTTGCCAATGTTTCTTAAGTAAACTCTACCCCCAACAGGGTGCTCAAATGACCTTGAGATCAAGAGTTGCATGCTCTACTGACTGAGCCAGCCAGGCCCCCATGGACTTTCCAACTTTTTATTAGTATAATACTGCAACAACCATCTTTGTGCCCATATTTTTGTGGGGCTAAATACAAAAAAAAAAATTAAATATCTAGGCGTACGGTCATTCACAAAAAGCCTTTGCCAACTGTAATTCTATCAACAGCACACAGTACATGTTACTAACTGTGTAACACAGTAATTACATACAGTATTATTTTCACTGATAGTACAATAACATATGGATATACTCAAAAATATCTGTGCCAGAAAGTCAGGTCCCAAAAATATATCTCACTGTTTTTATTTCCTAATTCCAGTAAGGCTGCGTATCTTTTCAAGTTTATTGGCATTTATATTTCTTCTTTTTCAAACTTGTCTTACTGATTTTAGCAGCTCTTTATACCTGCTTTTTATTATATTTATTTATTATAGCTTTTTATTTAGTATTAATCCATTGTTATACCATAGTAAGAACATTTTATAGGTTATTTGCTTCCCTTCCTTCTAGGTAGTTCCAAAGCCAGATTCATAAGAGTCTATTTTTACATTTTTTCTATTTAAATATTTATGTATCTTAGACTATTAGCTAAAGAGTTAATAAAATTACAAATGATAAAAAAGATCTAGGGGTGCCTGGGTGGCTCAGTCGGTTAAGCGTCTGCCTTCAGCTCAGGTCATGATCCCAGAGCCCTGGGATGGAGCCCTCCCCTCCATCAGGCTCCCTGCTCAGTGGGGGAATCTGCTTCTCCCTCTCCCTCTGCCCCTCCTCGCCGCCTGTGCTATTTCTCTCTCTCTCACTTGCTCTCTCTCTCTCTCTCTCAAATAGATAAAACCTTAAAAAAAAATAGATCTAAAATCCTAAGACAGTAATTGAAAATAACATCCAATGACAATACGAAATAGTATTTGGAAAGTATTTTAATTTAATGTTTTAACTAACACACTGATTTCTTCCAAAGACATGCTGACAGATCTAAAGGATAATAAACCCTAGATTTTCTTTTGATAATTTTACTTAAGCTCTTTCATTTTGGAGCTATTTTTTGTTGCCATAGAGGTTAAGGACTCACATGAAAGAAAAAAATGTCTTCTAAGCCATTAAAGATTTAGACATTTCTATGTTAGTATGTGTATATGAGTGTTCATTTTGGTTCCTCTTACAGAAGAAAACATTTGGTTTGGTTAGATCCTTTTAAGAAACTATTATATTCTAAATTCCTTTAAAAGAGATAATTTTAAAATACCTAGGAGTAACAAGAATTTCCAAAACAGAATAAATGTTAACACAGGTTTCAAGGTCATAAAAGTCATTTTCAAATGAGTTAGCAATTTTTATAACACACTGCAAAACAGTAAATATTTCAAAAGTGCTTTTAACACAAAATGGTTGGGAGACTCAGTCATGAATTTTTAAAGGAAATAATCTAGTCATATGCTAAATAATCTAGTCATATGCTAAATTAACCTACAATAGTTCTTACTATATCTTCAGACAAAACCTTGAAGATCATTAAAAATTAGGGGCTAGTAAGCAAAATGGTAGATAAATCTCTTTAAGTTTCTAAGAGACAAAAGAGCTAAAATAGCCAAGAGAGTCTCTAGAAAAATTTTGGAAAGGTAGAGCTCAAGAGAAAAGATAATTCCCAAAAGAGTCACTACAGCTAATTAACAAACATAAAAAAGTCACCCTTGGGCACCAGGCTAGCTCAGTTGGTAGAGCATGGACTCTTGATCTTTAGTTCAAGCCCCAACCAAACTGGGGGATAGAGTTTACTTTAAAAAAAAAAGGTCACGTTAACCAAGTCATCAAATACATGCAAATTAATGTGAACCTTCACTTAAAAAACAAAACACAAAAAGTACAAGAGTACACTGAAAGTTTACTCATACACTGCTGGTCCTGCAGTTAACTGCTACAACACTTCTGAAAAGTAATTTGACAATCTGTATCAAGAACTATAGGGGGGCGCCTGGGTGGCTCAGTCGTTAAGCGTCTGCCTTCGGCTCAGGTCATGATCTCAGGGTCCTGGGATCGAGTCCCGCATCAGGCTCCCTGCTCCTTGGGAGCCTGCTTCTCCCTCTGCCTCTCTCTCTCTGTCTCTAATAAATAAATAAATAAATAAATCTTTAAAAAAAAAAAAAAAAAGAACTATAGGGGTGCCTGGCTGGCTCCTTTGTAGAACATGCAACTCTTGAACTCTTGATCTAGGGACTGAGTTTGGGCCCCACCCTAGATGCTGAGTTACTAAAAAATAAACTTAAAAAAAAAAAAAAAGGACTATAAAAATGTTCGTATCAATGGGGTGCCTGGGTGGCTCAGTCGCTGGGCATCTGCCTTGGGCTCAGGTCGTGATCCCGGAGTCCTGGGATAGAGCCCCACGTCGGGCTCCCTGCTCAGCGGGAAGCCTGCATCTCCCTCTCCCACTCCCCCTGCTTGTGTTCCCTCTCTTGCTGTGTCTGTCAAAAAAAAAAAAAATTCATATCAATGACATGTGTGTTATTTGTGGTTTATTTTCAAATACTCCAACGAGGGGGGGGAAGCAGAGGGATAGAAAGGACTAAATCTTCCATATAGAATTCCAAATAATTTAAGTAGATTGAATCCCTCTAAGAGGTAAAGCTTAACTCTCCTCTGACCTTGAATGGGGACTGGACTTAGTGACTTACTTCTAAAGGGTAGAATACAGAAAGAGAAGGTGACTTTATAGTGGAGAAACCTAGCAAATACTACCTTAACCAAAAGATCAAGGTATACAACATTAGTGATAAATCACATTGCTATCATGTACCCTTTAATAAGATGTGATGAGAAAGGCAGTTCATCTCTGTGGTATTCTTCCCCCAAAACATCACACTAAGTCTAATCATGAGAAAAATCATCAAACCCAAACAGAGAAATTCTACAAAATACCTAACCAATACTCCTCAAAACTGTCAAAGACAGGAAATTCCTCAAAACTGTCAAACAAGGAAAGCACACAAAACTATCACAGACCAGAGAAGACAAAGCAGACTAACACTATTTCCAGGTGATCCTAGGAGAGTCCTTACAAATGATAAAAAGAAATAGATTATTACTGACATTCTATTTATCTTAAATTAGCAATATTGGGCAATGTACTTTTAATTCCACAATTTTCCATCATTCTCCAGAAACTTTTTGGGGTGCCCTCCCTGTAATTCTACCAAAAGGCTAATAATTTTTACTTGATGTAGAATACTACGTATTAGGCATTTCTGACCTTCCAAGCAAACATTCAACCCCTCTACATTTTATGACTTGAAGTCTTTGGTCTCTGCTGCCCCTGCTCCACTGAGGTCCCAACATAAACTGCATGCATGACTTGGAAAAGGTCTTTTCCTTTCCTTTTTAAATAAATCCTCCTGGCACCTACAGCAAAACAACAAAATGGCAACTTCTCCTCTATACATCTCATATTTAGTCCTTAAAAAAAGGTGGGGGAGGGGGCGGGCAGGCGCCTAGCTGGCTCAGTCACTAGAGCATGTGACTCTTATTCTTGGGGTCATGAGTTCAAGCCCCACACTGGGTGTGGGTGGGGGAGAGGAGGAGCAGAGAAGGTGAAGGGTAGGGAGAAGGGGAGGAGGGGGAGGGAGGAGGAGAAAAGAAAAGGAGAGAAGAGAAAACAAAGCAAAGCAAAGCAAAGCAAATCAGGTCTAAGAACCCAGAATTACAGCAACTTGATTTTTATTTTTCCCAAGGCTGCATTATGAAAATATGTACCCTTATTTAACCTCCCTACTTTGTTGCCAATCGCTAGTTTTCTCTCTTCTTCAATAAAGGTTAGTTCCTTGCCCTGCTTCCAAGAGCAATATTACTAAAAATCCATTTCCCTCATAAGAAATGAGTCAGAAATCCAGGATGCTTGATGTGATACTCTTACCATTAAGGGGCAAAAAGTATGTAGAATTACTATATTCCCAGAATTTAAACACAGGGAAGAATTATGCTACATTACAATGATTGTACTGGTTCTGTTAAGGTGATCAGACGACATTTTCCCATTTTCTTAAGTTTCTATACTACATTTTACTGCTTGAATCAATTATGTATTTACATAAGGGTATGTAAATTTGTATATACTCATACATTCATACATGAACATTCATATATAAACAAATGATTCTACCCAAAATACTAAAGACTGATGCCAAAACTCCCACACATTACTAACTTAAATATAAATTTTTATCTATAGAGAGATGTTTGCAAATGATCTAAAACCTGAAGAATTTAGTATTTGAAAATAATTATATAAGTGGTTGCCTCTGGAAAGGGGGCCTAAGTGGCCAGGCGGCAGAAGTAGTAAGGACACTTCACTGTACACCATTTTGCAGCTTCTGAAACTATTCAAAAAGTATTTTTTTACAAAAACAACCATACAGGTAAGCTTCTTGTTCTTCCCCCTACCAGAACCATTAGCTCTAGGAACAAATAACTGCATCTCAATTTTCTCTTGGACTGAATATGCTAAATTTTCTTAACCCTCTATCTGACCCTTTGTCATCACTGAATTTGTTGGCTAGAGTTAATATATAATAAAAGGGTGGGACACCTGGGTGGCTCAGTTGGTTAAGCATCTGACTCTTGACTTTGGCTCAGGTCACGATCTCAGGGTTGTAAGATTGAGCCCCATGTTGGGTTCCATGCTGGGAAAGAAGACTGCTTAAGATTCTCTCTCTCCCTCTCCCTCTGCCCCTTCCCCACCTCCCTCTCTCAAAAAAAAATTGTGTGTATGTGTGTGTTTATATACATCTATACACATACATACATATATATAATATAAAAGGATTTCTAAACTTTTTAAGTAAATGTATTACAAAATGAACCAAATCCCATCATCAACAAGAAAGAACTAAGTATATAATGGACCACACAATGGGTACTTCTAAAATCAGCCTCTGCCCTAAATCTGGGGTAATCATTCTTTGTAAACTCAGTTTGGAAAAGTTTACCTTTCCCTAAAGAGTACACTTACCATGATGAGCACTGAGTAATGTACAGCACTGCTGAATCACTATACTGTACACTCGAAACTAACATAATGCTGTATATTTACTATACTGGAATTAAAATTAAAAACTCAAAAAAAAAAGTTTACCATTCCTTTCTCCTACTCACTCTCTGGTGGAAGCTTTAACAAGAAAACCAAATCCTGAAACTGTAAATACCACAAACTACTATGTTGATATGATGTTTTGTCAAATTGAGTTTAAAATAAAGGTAAATGGGAATGCACTTTTAAATTCATTTTAAAAATACACATAAAAAAGAACAAAAGGAAAAAGACAAGGACTAGACTAGTTTTGTTACAGGCATTTTCCCAAGGCACATCCAGAATGAAAGACATCTGGATGCACACTATAGCTGGGATGGCAAGGAGAAAAAAAGAAGGTGGAGGAAGCAGAAGGGTAAGAGATAATACTATGACCAGTAAATAAGAAATAAATTCTTTCTTATAGAATTTTCTAAACATACCAACCATGAAATGTATTTATTTATACATCAAATGATAGGATTAATAAATGGTCCTAGGAAAACCTCCTAGCAATTAAGAAGGGAAAAAACCCATCAGTAATTCTAGAAGACAATTTAGTTGACTATTTGACCATTGTGGAAGAACTACCACATACAATGGAAAATACCAACAAATTTAAAACATAATACTGTGTGCATTTAAAAAAAAAAAAGCCAAATAAAATAAAAAGAGCAAAAGAATTAGGAAAAAAACCACATTTGACTAATATGGCTGGCAAAGGCATCTTAGTAACAGAGCATATGCAAACAGATTCTTTTTTTTTTTTTTTTAAAGATTTTATTTATTTGACAGAGAGAGACACAGCGAGAGAGGGAACACAAGCAGGGAGAGTGGGAGAGGGAGAAGCAGGCCTCCCGCCGAGCAGGGAGCCGATGCGGGGCTCGATCCCAGGACCCTGGGACCATGACCTGAGCTGAAGGCAGACGCTTAACGACTGAGCCACCCAGGTGCCCCTGCAAACAGATTCTTAAGTAAGCTATAGACTGCATTTGAGATTACAAACTATAATAACTTTTATGGCAATATGGATCCAGAAGTTAAAAAATGTTCATGCCCTCTGAATTAATTCTGCTTCTATCAAAAAAAAAAAAAAAAAGAAAAATCTGAAATACAAAGATTTATGTACAAAGATGGTTCTCATACTTTTTATAAGAATGAAAAACTGGAACAATCTAAATGTCTGGGTAAAAGGGAATGTTTAAATTATACATACTGTAAAGTAATATGCAGCCAACTTTTTCATTTTCTTTCATAATGACATGGGGAAATGATCAGAACACAATATTAAAGTATATCAAACAGGATATAAAAATAAGCATAGTACATGCACATGGTTAAAAAGCACAGGAAAACACATGCTCAAAAAAGTTGAAAGAATGCATACCAAAAATTCAACACTGGGTATCCCTGGGTGACAGGATTTTACTTTCCGCTTTATACATTTTAAGTATCATATAATGATCATATATTAACTCTTACAATAAGGAAAAAAACTTTGGATGTAGCACCTAAATCCAGGAAAACTAACTCAGATTTATCAGTAAATGGCAAAAAGTAAATAAAGATATGGCAGGGATATGGTGAAGAGATTTAGGAGACATCAATCAATTGTAAAGTACAGACTTCGTTTGAATACTGATTCAAACAAACATTGTAAAAGAACATTTATGCAAGAACCAGAAACTCTGAACACCGACTGGATTAAACGACATTTAGGAATTACTAATTTTTTTTTTTTTTTTTTTTTTTTAGCGTAACTACAATGTCAATTATCACATCTAAGAAGAGTCCTTATCTCTGAGAGATCCCACTAGGTATTTTCAGTTAAAGAGAGATAATGCCTGGGATCTAGTTGAAAATAATCCTGCAAAGGGAGAAGTATAGACAAAATAAAACAGCTGTGAGTTAAATAATTGTTGAAGCCAAATGATGAGTATACAAGGAATCATTATACTATTTTCTTTCTTTTTTTTTTTTATTTGTCAGAGAGAGAGACAGAACACAAGCTGGGGGAGAGGCAGGCAGAGGGAGAAGCAGGCTCCCCGCCGAGCAAGGAGCCCGATGCGGGACTCGATCCCAGGACCCGGGATCATGACCTGAGCCGAAGGCAGCCGCTTAACCAACTGAGCCACCCAGGCGTCCCTATACTATTTTATCTTTTAGCATCAAAAATTTCAAACATCTTAAGGTCTTTTTAAAATAGTTTTATAGGGTGCCTGGGTGGCTCAGTACGTTAAACATCTGCCTTCGGCTCAGGTCATGATCTTGGGTCCTGGGACTGAGTCCCACATCAGGCTCCCTGCTCAGCGGGGAGTCTGCTTCTCCCTCTGCCCCCTCCCCTACCCCACTCGTGCTCGCATGCTCTCTCTGTCGCCTAACAACTGAGCCACCCAGGCGCCCCTCATCCATCCATTTGACAGAGAGAGCGAGAGAATACAAGCAAGGGGAGCAATAGAAGGAGAGGGAGAAGCAGGCTCCCTTCCAAGCCCCAATGTGGGGCTCAATCCCAGGACCCTGGGACCAGGACCCGAGCCGAAGGCAGATGCCCAACCATCTGAGGCACCCAGGTACCCCCTGGGTTTTTATTTTTTAAATAGGAAGAATTTTGATACCATTCTTGATCACTGTAAAAATTTGGTTGGCTAGGGACGCCTGGGTGGCTCAGGCGGTTAAGCGTCTGCCTTCAGCTCAGGTCATGATCCCAGGGTCCTGGGATCGAGTCCCGCATCAGGCTCCCTGCTCAGCAGGGAGTCTGCTTCTCCCTCTGCCCCCTCCCCTACCCCCCTCATGCTCGCATGCTCTCTCTCTCTCTCACAAAAATAGATGGGTAATAAATGAATAAATAAAGATATACAGTTTTACAGAAAAACAAAACACTCTTCTGCTTCCCCCCAGGCAAACATAGGGGGCTCTTCTTGAGAAAGCATGGGTTAACCAAGGCTGATTCAAGGTCAGAGTATGAAAATTATCTTCTACAGTGATTTTAAAAAGTGATTTATGATGAAATCATCTTTTCAACTAGCCAACAAACCTTTTTTTTTTAAAGATTTTATTTATTTATTTGACAGAGAGAGACACAGTGAGAAAGGGAACACAAGCAGGGGGAGTGGGAGAGGGAGAAGCAGGCTCCCCACTGAGCAGGGAGCCTGATGCGGGACTCGATCCCAGGACCCTGGGATCATGACCTGAGCCAAAGGCAGACGCTTAACCGACTGAGCCACCCAGGCATCCCCTGCCAACCAAATCTTTACAGTGATCAAGAATTGTATCAAAATTCTTTCTATTTAAAAAATAAAAACCCATGGAGGACCTGGGTGCCTCAGATGGTTGGGCATCTGCCTTCGGCTCGGGTCCTGGTCCCAGAGTCCTGGGATTGAGCCCCACATTGGGGCTTGGAAGGGAGCCTGCTTCTCCCTCTCCTTCTACTGCTCCTCTTGCTTGTACTCTCTCGCTCTGTCAAATGGATGGATGAGGGGCACCTGGGTGGCTTAGTCATTAGGCGTCTGCCTTCAGCTCAGGTCATGGTCCCAGGGTCCTGGGATCCAGCCCCACATCGGGCTCTCTGCTCCGTGGGAAGCCTGCTTCTCCCTCTCCCACTCCCCCTGCTTGTGTTCCCTCTCTCGCTATGTCTCTGTCAAATAAATAAATAAAATCTTTTTTAAAAAATGCATGGATGAAAACTTAAAAAATAAAAACCCACAGCAAAAGCAAAAGGCAAAGTAACAATTTTTAGAATGCATACAATTTGTTTTTTAAGACAGAAAATAGAGATGATGGTCAATGAAATGGGGAACTCAAAATAAGTATTCTATGCGTTTTTTCTAAAAAGCATCAATTCTACTGATGAAAGCTCCAAAGTTATAAAACCAAGAAAGTGAAATATGCCAGAAACGGCTAGAACTGCCTCCAGGCCATTCAGGGAGCCTACACCTGAGTTTGCTTTGTACTCTATTTTTAACCTTATTCCCAATTGTATCACAGAGGTAACTGCTCACCTCTAAAAATAATTTTCTTCTAGAAACAGCTTTCTGACCCCAAGTTTTTATGCAGAAGTTTTTATCCAGTAATAAATTAGACAACTGACCAAATGAAAGACTTTGGCTACCTTTCATATTAAACATGGAGAACAAAATATTTGTCTATCACTTCTAGTAATACTATCATTATGATGCTATAGACTAATATACTACAACTGAGTAGTTGGGATTACCTTCATCAGATGACCCAACATCTCAATGTAATAAGGTGTTCAAATTCACTCATATACAACACTTTTTTTGTAACATATTCACTTGCTCTATTCTTTCATCGGAAATGGATCTCAATCAAACATAGCCATACCTATAGTTTATATTTGCCTGTATATTTCCTTGGCTAACTACTTTCACATGCTAACAACAGTCCTTCTGACAAAGTCAAAGCAGGAGAATTATCCCTGTTTTTAAATGAGGGAAACAGGTTCAGGGAAGCTAGCAATTTGACCATGGTCACACATCTAATATGAGACAGACTCTGGACAGGAAGTCACAATGTAAATTCCTGACCAGGACTCATTCCACATCTGTCTGATATGACCAATCCTGCTAGTGACATTTGTTTCACTCTTACAAAGATCACTTCAGAGCAACTATCAACTGACTTCCTATTACTTCTTACTAACAACATACTTTTAAACACATTTGCACCTCTGATGGGAAGTAGGCAAGGAAAGGATGCATACACAAGTTCAAATTAGTCAATCATTTGCTAAAATTGTGCTAAAGCTATGCCTGGGAGAAGTTAAAGACATTTTAAAAATTTAAATGTTGAAATAAACCCCATTATATACCCTAAATATCACAATTCTTTGTTCGTAGGAGTTAAGACTCCCTGGATTCTATCATGACAAGTTTTAAAACTCAAATTAAGGGCGCCTGGGTGGCTCAGTTGGTTAAGCGACTGCCTTCGGCTCAGGTCATGATCCTGGAGTCCCGGGATCGAGTCCCGCATCGGGCTCCCTGCTCACCAGGGAGTCTGCTCCTCCCTCTGACCCTCCTCCCTCTCATGCTCTCTGTCTCTCATTCTCTCTGTCTCAAATAAATAAATAAAATCTTTAAAAAAAAAAAAACAACTCAAATTAATAGCCAAGCAATTATAGTTACAAATTCCTTATAATATTTCCTGTACTGATCTAATAGGATAACCCTATATTGTTCCACTTAGAATGAGCCACTTACTAGAGAAAATACAATTAAGAACCATATATATCTGAAATTCTTTTTTTTTTTTTTTAAGATTTTATTTATTTATTTGACACAGAGAGAGATAGCGAGAGCAGGAACACAAGCAGGGGGAGCAGGAGAGGGAGAAGCAGGCCTCCCGCCGAGCAGGGAGCCCGACGCGGGACTCGATCCCAGGACCCCAGGATCATGACCTGAGCCGAAGGCAGACGCCTAACGACTGAGCCACCCAGGCGCCCTATATCTGAAATTCTTACAAAATATTTTTACAGGATAACAAAAAGCTTTAAGATACTCTTTCAGAGAGAGCATACTATTCAAAAGGAAGAGTCTAAAGCAGGCTAGAAAGGATAACAACAAAATACTTTCCACAGAGTGGAATGCTAATGTATACAAGAAACAAAGGTGAGTGTGACCAATAGGCTTGTGCAAGATATCACTGTATAGATAAGATATACATTAGAGGATGACAAGTCTCCGCTTACTCATAATTCAAAAAATCACAACTTGACAACTGGTACTATTAAAACTGGGGATGTAGCAGTTCTCACCTACTCATTTAAAGAGAAAAGAACTGAGGCCCAGACTTACCCAATGTCACAAAGCAGACATGGGATTCAAACCCATGTCTTCTCTCACTTCTCCTTTCCTCAGAAGGATATATCTAACAAGTCTTCAGGGGACTAAGTAACTGGAAGAGGCATAAAGAGAGAAATAAAAGGCATCCCCTACCTCTAAGAGCCTGCAATCAAGTTAATTATTAATTATAATTAACTCAGAATAATAATTACATACCAGTATATAATTAACAGTCAAAATAAATGTCACAGACAAATGACTTCTCAGGAGAAAGCTCAAAATCGAAGAAAAGAACTACTCTCAACTAACCTTCTATCCCATTGCTTCTAAATGCTTAACTCTTCAAGGTCATCAAGCTCTTTAATTCTTCTGTATCTCTGCAGCACAGGACTCTATTATAGGTTCATCCCCAGGGCTGCCACCACTTTTCTAGAAACTCAGTTAATGTGACCCTATTTCCCTATGTCTGAGACACTACCTTCTCTTTCCTCAGTGACCTTTTTCTCCCTTACCTATTTCTAGGAATCACCTTAGGCTAAAACATCATGGGAGAGCAGAAAGAATAATGATTCAAGTTATGGCACTACTGAGAAAAGGATAAATTAGCTTCCCTGTAACTTCAGTTTCACTATAAAACAGGAGTGATAACTGAAACTATTCTTTTTAAAGGGTTGTTTCGAGGATCAAATAAGAATGTGTAAGAGTGCTTTATAAGCTATAAAATGCTCTGGGCCAATTCAACTCTAAGCCCTTAGATTTGAAATTTATCTTCTACTCTCAGCCCAAGATCTCTGTATACTGCTTTGGCATGTTTGCATTCCCCTGAGGCTCAGCTATCACTCTTCTGCATAAAAGAGAAAGAATAGAAAGAAGTCTTCTGTTCCGAATCTTGGTCCCTCACCTATGAATCTCCTTTTCTGGCTGTTCCTTACTTTTGTACAATCCCAAGATTCTCTCGAGGTCTGGGGTAAAATTTATCATGAATGGTCAAACAAAGACAACTTTTCAAATGAATGATCTTTGTTTATACTCAATATCATAACCAAAATTTTCATATTCTGAAAAATGTTTTCCAAAATTTCTACTCCAGTACATATTAGTCATATTCTGAATAAAAAATTCTTAAACTAAGGAAAAAAGACTGTTTTTCCTAAGTTGGAAACAAAAATTCAATATAGGATGACATAAAAATTCCATATTATGTGATCCCAAATCGTAGTGGATAGAAGTTACTTAGTTAAGAAAGTGGTTTTCAATAGCTGTATTACAAAATATTAGTGTGTTCTGAAATTGTGAAGTATATCACAAGTAATAAGTTTGTGAATGATTTACAAATAAATCATTCAAATAAACTGAGTGGAATCAAGACTTTTTCTCTCATTCATCTGCTTGCCTATATGATTTCCTGAACAGAAAGGAGTTATGGTTTCTGCTCTCCCACCTCATGTAATTCCTCTCATCCATGCTATGGCTAGATAACATACCTGTACATAGATACACATAAATGCCATTCATGAGGACAGGAAAAATGTTCAGAACCACTGTGATAAAGAAACCAGTATTATCAAAAAATGAAATCTGAATAAACACCACAGTTTCTTCTAAAGTCTTCAAAATTTTAAGCAAGTCAGTTTTTTGTACATTACCTTTGCTAAGAGTAACAAAGAAACAAAATACATACTATGCAAAACAAAAAAAAAAATTAACTTGTATTTTTAAAAGTATATAAGATAAAACAAGATAGCAGCCAGAACACTGACCTCTAAGTCTGGTGCATATACCATGAGGATGCTTACTGCACTCCTTTCTTGATTTGAAACATCTTTATTAGCTGTTAAATTCTGAGAACACTGTACATGTAGTACTTGTCAATAAGTGCAGTCAAGCAAAAACCAGTTTCATTTTGTATTTTTACAAAGCTGAGATTCACATCTGTGCTTTGATCTAAATTTAAAAAAGGAAATGAAAATTCAATATGAAAATAAGCAATGAGAAGGTAACTCTCTCCAAAACAAAAGCACTGAAGTTTAAAATGTTATAAAGAAAATATAAACCCTATTATATATCTAAAAATTGGGTATTAGTTTAGAACCAGGATTTTAATTTTTCAAAGAAATTGAATTTTTTAAAAAGCAATACACATTTATAGTTTTAAAATTC
>NC_138370.1:148652064-148893007 GCF_054177405.1 Leptonychotes weddellii | reverse complement strand
GGACTCGATCCTGGGACTCCAGGATCATGACCTGAGCCGAAGGCAGTCGCTTAACCAACTGAGCCACCCAGGCGCCCCAAACATAACTTTTTAAAAAATAATTAGACCAGTTGCTCTAATTATTCAGAGCTTAGGTTAACTTTTAAAGCCAATGTTCATTACAATATCATTTATAATGGTGAAAAGTGGAAACTACATTCACATTCAACATTAAATGAAAACCTCCAATAACCAGTTTCTTCAAAATATCTTCTAAAATGTAGCCAGTTAAGGGATGCCTGGCTGGCTCAGTCCAAAGAGCATGTGACTCTTGATCTTGGGACCGTGAGTTCGAGCCCCACGTTGGGTGTAGAGGTTACTAAAAAAATTAAAGAAAACTTTCAAAAATAAAAATAAAATGTAGCCAGTAAAAATCAAGTTTAGAAAGTTTCTAAGGCCATGGTAAAAAGCTCATTAAGTTAAACAACAACAAAAAAACTAAAACAAAACAAAACAAAGATATAAGCTTATGTGGGTATTACATCTCATTTACACCAAAGATGCATTTTAAATAAATAAATAAAACACTGGAAGAACATACACGTACAGAGATAACTTCTGAATAAGAAGATTATAGATTTTGTTGTTTTGGGATTCATATAGTATATCTCTTGCAGCTTCTCAGTAACAAGCATATCATGTGTTAAGAGGGGCTATTAGAAATCCATATCCAGTTCAGGTTTAAATAGAACAAAACAGGGGCACCTGGGTGGCTCAGTTGGTTAAGCGACTGCCTTCGGCTCAGGTCATGATCCTGGAGTCCCGGGATCGAGTCCCACATTGGGCTCCCTGCTCGGCGGGGAGTCTGCTTCTCCCTCTGACCCTCCTCCCTCTCATGCTGTCTCTCATTCTCTCTGTCTCAAATAAATAAATAAAATCTTTAAAAATAAATAAATAAATAAATAAATAGAACAAAACAATTCATGAAAGTAGTTCTATTAGCATATTCTGACAGCTGTAACAAGTAGGTTTACTTTTTCTAACTTCTAGAATTCTGTAAGACAAAAGACTAGTCAATACTGTTATAACAAAGTCCAAGGTCAAGGGAAAACTGGGTTTGAATCCCAACAGCACCAGTGCCTTTACCTTGGGCAACTTACCTAACTAGCCAGAGCCTGTTTCCTCCAGTGTAAATTAGGGATAACAATGTCTGATTTAGAGGACTGATGTGACAGATAAACATAAAGTGTGCAAAGGAACTCAAGGGACTGGCAAATATAGCCATAAATAGTAAATGCCATTACTGATATTCAAGCAGATAACTGTATTTTAAGTTCAGACTCAAATAATTTTCAGACCCTTTTCAAAATGGCTTTCAAAGTGCCCAAACTGCTCTTACACAAATGCAAGATCTACTCATATGTGCCCAACTATAGAAACAATCATTCATATGGTCAGTACTTATTATGTGGGCAAAAGCATGAATATACACATAAATACAAACCAAAAGAATACCTCTACTTATAAGCCTGTAGCAGTTAATTGTCTAAGAAGTTTAACAATCTTTTTCTTTAAAGATTTTTATTTATTTATTTGAATCTTTTTTTTTAAGATTTTATTTATTTGACACAAAGAGAGAGCGCACAAGCAGGGCGAGCGGCAGGCAGAGGGAGAAGCAGCCTCTCCGCCAAGCAAGGAGCCCGACACGGGGCTCGATTCCAGGACCCCGGGAACATGACCCGAGCCGAAGGCAGACGCTCAACCAACCGAGCCACCCAGGCACCCCATTATTTATTTATTTGAGAGAGCGAGTGAGAGCGAGCAGCAGGGAGGGACAGGGAGAGGGAGAAGCTGACTCCCCACTGAGTAGAGAGCCCAACAGGAGGCTCCATCCCAGGACTCCAGCATCCTGACCTGAGCCGAAGGCAGATGCTTAACTGAGCCACCCAGGTGCCCCAGAAGTTTTACAATTTTAAAAAATCCTAATATAAGCCAAAATATAACAGAGAACAGTTGGGAGTGCTAAACTTTTTGCAAAATCTTTACACTCCATATACTAATATATCACTATTTATCATTACCAACTTAGACAATTTAGTGTCTTGTATTGAGGTTTTGTTATGTCCTATTAAGTTATATGGAAAACGATCACAAATAATTCCTTTTAGCAATGTATCATCTTTTACAAGCATAGATTAATGTTGTGATTTTTCATTTATTTATTCCATCAACAAGCCTACTGATTATCTAATTGGTCCTCCTTGACCTCATTGCCCTCCCAATCAAACAGGCCAGATAGCCACAGACAATTAAATACAGAAGATGAAGTGATGGAAGCAGACATATGGCTATTTACAGAAGCCTGAGGTGGGCAAGGACAGAGCTCTGGTAAAGGTCATGTGCGACCTGAGTCTCCACAGATAAACAGCCAGGCTTAAAGACTAGGAAGAGACTAAAAACAGCCAGTATTTCTAGAGGTTAAGTTCCCCCACCTCAAAAAAACCAACATACCAATCAAATTTAACTTTTTTCTGGAAAAGGGTCTTGCAGTGAGAAATCTATTCAGTTTATGATGATCCAATAATAGCCCAAGTAGTAAATCACCCAAATCAATGGAGAAAATGTAGAAGAATTCAAATGACTATACAAACAGATAAAAAGTGACAGATAAAGGGGCGCCTGAGTGGCTCAGTCATTAAGCGTCTGCCTTCAGCTCGGCTCGGGTCATGATCTCAGGGTCCTGGGATTGAGCCCCGCATCAGGCTCCCTGCTCCACGGGAAGTCTGCTTCTCCCTCCCCCACTCCCCCTGCTTGTGTTCCCTCTCTCGCTGTGTCTCTCTCTGTCAAATAAATAAAATCTGCTAGGCTCTCAATACAACAAAGCAAGAAGAACTAGGAGTGTTTACAGAAGTCATCTCCTGCAACTTTGCCTGTGCAACTTCAGGCAAAAAGACCAACCAAACAATGGACTTCATTAAGGACCGGATTGGAAATGGGATAGCATACACTACCTTGCCCTTAACAAAAACATGGCCTTTCAAACCAAGTACTGTGTACAGTTCTAAACTCTAGTTCAGAGGCAGTCGGGTACAGTGATTAACAGATATGTTCAAATCCAACTTTCTGCCACTTACCATGTCACAGTTCCTTCACTTGTAAAATGAGAGGAGGAATACCTAAGTTTTTCCACAATTAAATGAAAAACATGTAATATTTTTAGCATAGTACATAACACGTAAGACTGTTCCCCAAAACAGTAGTTATCATTACTACTATAAAGCAAGAAGTAATCTCCCAGAGAAAAGCCATTACAATATCAAGAGACATTCTTAAACTTTGATATGCATTAAAATCACCTCAAGGGCTTGTTGAAAATGCAGATTCCTAGGACCCATTCCTCCCAGGGATTAATTCTACAAGTCTAAAGTAGAATGTGGGGGGAGAAAAAATTAAACATAAAAATAAAACATAAAATAGAATGTGGCCATTCTCTTGCCCAAACATCAAGAATTACTGAAGTAAGAGAATCAAGGCACTGCCCTATTTAAAAAAAAAAAAAAAAGGCTAAAAACCAGGATTCTTCCATACAAAGAACTGATCTAAAACAGTATGTTCAGCACCTGTTCAACAAGTTCATTCATTCAACTAACATTGAGTTCCTACTATGCAGTGAAAAGAACAGACAAGGTCCCCATTTTCTGAGTTTAATTTCTAGTGTAGGAAACAAGAATATAAAAAATAAGGAAATTCCAGATAGCACAAAATGTTATGAAGAAAATAAAGGAATGGAGAGATAATTAGGGAGCAATCTCCTCAAAGATACAACATCTGAACTGAGACCTGAATGACATGATGGAATCAGCCACAGCAAGATCTGAGAGAATATTGAAGCCACAAGGTACGGCAATCGTAAATGCCCTAAAGCAGGAACAAGCCTGACAAGTTCCAGGGACAGTGCCAGCAGAGCTGGAAAACAGGAAGAAACTGACGTGGCCAGGCTCCGGGGTACTAATCTAGGCAGAGGGATATATGGTGAGTTAAGGGAAGGAGGCAGGGCCAAAACATGTAGTTTGGATTTTATTCTGAACATGATGGAAGGCTTTCCAAAAAAAGGATAACATAATCTGATTTACACTTTAAAGGATCTTTTACCATGTTGTGATTTGGTAAGGGGAATGCACCATAAAAAGCCAAAGAGAAGGCCAGGAGACCAGGACGTTACTACAGTAGGCCAGGTAAGAGATAGTGAAGAGTTGGCAAAGGTAGAATCAGTAGCAATGGGAAGTAGTGGCCAAATTTAGAATACACATTTAAACACTATAATTAAAGGCAAATCAGAAAAAGTACTAAGTCACAAAATAAGTAGTAATCATCTGGAACTAATTACCCAAGAGATAGGGAATAAAAATTGAGATTTAAAGGTTTTACATACATTTATGACTAAGGGATGTGAACGGGTTATTAGCATATTTAGGATACTTCCTAATAAGTATTTATCCTCTGAAGCTGAGGTGAAGGGGACATTTCCTTCTCTTTTGGCACCACCAAGAAGGCAATGGGCTAAACGGGCATACATTCAATACTCTTAAGTGTGATTCATAAAGTAAAATCTTTGGGGACCTCACTGACAAGAGGCCTGGCCAGGTGGTCAGCATTTGGAGCACAGTGTAGCTATCGAATAGAACTAAAGCTCTACCTGAATCAAATCACTAAATTAGCAAAACCCTTTTAAACTTTCTATCATCAACTTAGGCTATTCTGTCCCTGCTCTCCCAAGAGTTAAACAAGAAAACCTTATAGTGACACACAATGCATATTAACTTCTTAATGTTATCATAGAAGTCTGGGAGGAAATCTTTTAAAACCATGATTTTAGAGACTCCTGGGTGGCTCAGTCGGTTAAGCATCTGCCTTCGGCTCTGATCATGATCCCAGGGATCAGTCCTGCATCAGGCTCCTTGCTCCGTGGGGAGCCTGCTTCTCCTTCTGCCTCTGCCTCTCCCCTCTGCTCGTTCTCTCTCTCTCAAATAAATGAATAAAATCTTAAAAAAAAATAAAACCACAATTTTAATTATTATGGTTTGGCAAACATACAGTGAATATACCCTAATTTAAGGTCCAAAAGTCACTCTCCACGAAAATATAAATTTTGTTACTCCAAAGTACTACCACGTAGAAGAGCAGATAACAGAAAAAGCATATGCAGTATGATACCATTTTTGTGTAAAATGTATAACTGCAAAAAAGAAGTCTGGAAGGATATAAATCACTACCAACATTTTGATCATTTCTGGATGGCAGGATTATCAATGATTTATTTTCTTCCTTTTTCCTTATTAATTGTAATAATTCTCCAATTATAAATTATTTGATATAAGCCAGAATATTCAGTTCAGGTTACATAAAAGGTAAAAAAAAAAAATTCAAGGAAACATAATTTCATTTATCTAAATCAGCAGGATTCCAACTGTGGTATTAAGAAAAAAAGATCTCAATTGCACATACAGGAGAAAGAAATTTGTTAAGAAGAGGTCCATGATCTACCACACAAGGAAACACCCTTCAAGGAAGTGGTCTAAATGCCTAAGTACTCTTCCTGAATTTCATAAGGGGCAATCAATTAGCACATACTTTTGTTGTTCTTTCTTGCCATTTACCAAAGAAACACCTCAATCAGTTCTCTGGGGACAAAAAAAAGGGGGGATTTTTTTAAACACCAAGTTAGGGCAAAAAGGAGGTTTGGTCCTCTGGTTTCCTTTGTGCTGTCCAGGGGCGCGGAGGGTAGCAGGGCTTGAAGCTACCCTAGAGGAATCTGCATGGCCGATCACCTGAAGTGGAAGGGAACGCAAGCTTTCTGCAACCTCCACTGAACTGGGCCGTGAGACCGCCTCCTAAGGGTCTCAAGGCTAAAACACCATCCAAGTTATTGTGTATGTAGAGCTGCCAACGATTTCTGACAATAACACACAAAAACTGGAAGGTCTCTTCAACAAACACAGGTATTACTTGATTGAGGCTCATCCGACTCTCGATGCAAAACCAAGATACCTTCTCTTATTAAGGCCGTTATCTTCGATTCTGCAAACTAGGAAAACTCAAAACATCCTATTGACTTTCTACAGCTAACAAATACCATCTTGGCTAAAATCCGAACACACACAGAAGCAGCCACTTTGGAAAACTTTGGCTTTAAACAGCAACATTGGACTTCCAAGTGCTCCGGTAACCAGTTTATCGCACATTATGTCTTTATAAAGGGTGCTACCTCTTTACTGTCAGCTCTGGTTCCACTTACTGAACAAACAGAAAAAGAGAATACTTTCAATTCACACCACAATAAGGACTAAAAAAGATCCCGCTTTCTGGATGGCAGCTTTCCTGTCTCATCAATCACAACAAAGGACGCATCCTAATGACTTCATCAAACCTAGAGAAACGGAGGTAAATGATACAGTGTGGATTTCAGGGTTTGTGGGGTTTTCCTTCCCGCTACGACTCTCTTCTTTTTACTCCATTATACGCCTCCACCCGAGCTGACTGCCTTGCCCTAAAAATAAAACCACCCGTGGCTACCGTCCACTTTCCTGCTAAGCCCCGACCCTGATTTCCTGCAGAGAAAGCCAAATTGCAGGCTCTCTGCCTCGCTCTTCGCCGGGGGACGCGGGCTCGGCAGCAGCCGGCTTTTCCCGGTGCAGAGTCACCAGCCCAGCCGGAGAACCACCGAGCCCGAGAAGCCAGCCCCGCTCTGCTGCAGCCGCCGCAGTCCCCCAGAGCCTGAGCCCCCAGGAAAAACAGGGTGAGGGGAGGGTGGGCCGGCAAACGGCGGTGGTAGAGGGGAAGACACTCACCCGCCCAGACAACAACCGACGGGGCGGGGAGGATGGGGGCCGGGACCAAGGCTCGGCAGAAAGACCGCCTGAAGCTTCCGGGACGCCGCGGCCGCTGCTGCTCCTGGCCGCTGACTTCCTCCCCTCCTCTGTTTTGATTCGATTGACCACGTCACTCAAAGCCACGAGACCCGGATCTGCCGGCTCCCGCGGGCGGCCGCGCAACAGATTGCAGCTGCTCGAGACCCCAGCCGCCCGCCGGCAGAGCATGCGCGCGCTCTGCGCCTGCCCAGTGCGTCGGGGGAGGCGGGGCGGGCGCGAGCGATCACGCTATTCGTGGGGGCGCAGAGCGCGGGGGTTGCAGTTCCGGTTGGGAGGGGTGGGGCCGAGCGCTGTGAAGTGAAGAGGGCGAGGCACGGCGTTTGTTGAATTGCTCCGTGTAACCTCTGTTTCGTATCTCGTGAACAATGTCCTTTGCTGTGCGTCTCCTTTTGCTTGATTTGGTGGCTTCCTCTGACCCGAGTCCTTAGAATAGCGAGGGGAGAAGTAGAGGTGGGCGCAAGTTCGTGTCTGCTGAGAAAGTACCTTTGTAGAGTTGTGGGGTTTTTGTTTTTGTGTGTTTTGTTTGTTTTGGGGTTGGGGTTTTTTTTTGCTCACTTAGGCCCGGGTGAAAATTGGAGATGAGAATTTAGTCCGATGCACAAAAGTATGTCAAATGTAGCAGTTATTGAACCACTTTATCCTCCCTAACGTTTTTGCACCCGGAAAGCTGTCTAAAATTAAGCTCAAGAGAAATAGTAAAGGGAATAGGTCACCAACCATGGCTTGCTGGTCCGGAGATAAGAATGGGCGGGGGGAAGCTTTGTTGGGCGGCATCCCTAAGCCTTTGTTGCTGGAATAAGGATACTATTTGGGAAGTAAGAACCTCACATCTTTTGGACCTTTGGTGCTTCCTACGCTCCCATTCTGGCATTCTTAGTTTCCCAGCTAAACCTTTGGGGCCCTGGAAATTTCCCAATTTGGCAAAACTTAGGGCTACTCTTTTTTTTTTTTTTTTTTTCCCCCTTGAGAGAGAGACTATAGAGGGAGAGGGAGAAGCAGGCTCCCTGCTGATGCGGGAATCGATTCCAGGACCCTGAGATCATGACCTGAGCCCAAGGCAGACGCTTCACGACTGAGCCACCCAGGTGCCCCAGGGCTACTCTGTTTTAGGTCCATGAATTAACAAACTTTAATTAGAACAGGGCCAGTGGCAAAATAAAAGTGTAAGTTCCAAACAAAGATTTCACAAAGGCATATCCTCTGCCTGTCCTGCAGAAGAGGTGAAAGTTAGCTGTTAAAAACAGTCTTCCTTACTCCGACTTGGATGGATGACCTTTTCACCTCTCTGAATTTCTGCCCAGCCACTTAGTAAATCCTCTCCCCTGAGTCACCTTCAGCAAATTAGTAATATAATCTACAAGATCTTTTTAATATACATGGAATATTGCACAAAGATAAAGATTTCTAGAAAATTAAAGGTTTCTGGTAAAACTCAGTGTTTCCTTGTTAATTAACAGATTATAAGTAAATAGAAGTCAAACTTCTTGGCTGTTCATCTGCCATCTTGAACTCTACTCAAATTTAGAGAACTTGAGGTGGAATCTAATGCCCTAATGAAGTTCATGTGCTGACACTATAGCAGAGGGTTTTTAATTTGTGGAACAGAAAGTCTTACATGCTTGGGTGCACTCACGTGCACAGATGTGTTTGAGAACACTTTAAAACAACAGTATGTCACAAAACTAGAATTGTACGGGTTGTGGCAAAATTATCAATACTTGTTTTATAAAGTATATTACAGGAAAATTAAGATGTTAGGATCCTTGGCAGGCAGCTGCCAAGGTAACCTCCAATGATTCTCACCTCTGGAAATGTAGTCCCCTCCAGCCTTTTGAATCAAGTCTAGTCCCATCCATAGAATACAGCTGAAGGTGTGTGACTTCTGAGACTAGGTCATAAAAGCACTGGTTGCAGCTTTCCACCTCATTCTTTTGGATTGCTTGCATTGGGTAAGCTAATGTACACACCACTCCACTCGAGCAGCTCTATAAGGGGACCATGTGGAGAGGAACAAGAGCCTCCACTAACGGCCGCACCACCTTGCCAGCCATGTGAGTGAACTACTTTGGGCTGATCTTGTAACCCCAGCCAAGCATTGGTTGACTGCATTCCTGCCCAGCATCTATTTGCAATCTCATGAGAGAGAGAAAGGGCCAGCTTTACCCACAGAGAGTGATATGGGATTTTACATGGTTTATGCCCAATCGTAAAGTTCAACCTTTCTAACCTTTAAACAATAGAAAAACAAAAAGTGTGTGTGTGATTCTATACTTAAAGCAATTTGAAGAATAACAGAATTCCTACCACAGTACGTGGAACATAGTAGATACTGAATAAATACTTTTTAAATTATTTTTTATTTATTTGGGGGAGGGCAGCAAAAGCAAGGTTTATTGAGTGATAGTAAATCAAAGTTTATTGAGAGTGCGAAGCTCCCAAAGAGGGAGGGGACCCAAGAGGGTTGCCCAATAGATACTTTTTAAAAGATTTATCCGTTTTAGAGAGAGAGAGTGGGTACAACTGCACGAGTCAGGAGGGGCAGAGGGAGGAAATCTTCAAGCAGACTCCCCGCTGAGTTCAGTGCCCAAAGCAGGGCTCAATCCCATGACCCATGAGATCATGACCTGAGCAGAAACCAAGAGTCGGATGGATGCTCAACCAGTTGAGCCACCCAGACGCCCCTGAATAAATATTTGTTGAATGGACACACAAAATTAAAGACACACCATTTAGAAAATACTGGGAATAAATATTGATAAAGAAGTAACACCATAATATATGAAGGACTCATACACATCAATAAGGAAGATATTAATGCCTCTAATACTTGTGTAGGTATAGAGTATGAACTGAAGGTTTACACACAAAAAGGAGAAACAAATAACTAATATTTGAAAATCTTCAATATTGGGCACATGCGTGGCTCAGTTGGTTAAGCATCTGCCTTTGGCTCAGGTCATAACCCCGGGGTCCTGGGATCAAGCCACGCATCAGGTTCTTTGTGAGGTGGGGAGCCTTCTTCTCCCTCTGCCTGCCGCTCCCCCTGCTTGTGCTCTCTCTCTTTCTCTGTCAAATAAATAAATAAAATCTTAAAAAAATAAAAGTCTTCAATCTCATCAAAATGCAAATTAAGGGGTGCCTGGGTGGCTCAGTCAGTTAAGCATCCAACTCTTAATCTCAGTTCGGGTCTTGATCTCAGGGTCATGAGTTCAAGCCCCGTATTGGGCTCCATGCTGGGTGTGGACCCTACTTTAAATAAATAAATACAGAAATAAATGCAAATTAAACTAAAATTTCCTTTTAAAACTATTACTTTATGGAGATTTTAAAGACTTTTTATTTTTAAGTAATCTCTACACCCAACATGGGGCTCAAACTCACAACCCTGAGATCAAGAGTCTCATGCTCCACTGACCAAGCCAGCCAGGCACTCCTGGAGATATTTTTAAATAGGAGTATTTAATATTGGTACTGTTAGCTCTACTGGTAGAATTTTTAAGTTGGCAGTCAGCTTTTTGGAAATCAATTTGGCAATATATATGAAGTTCTATAAAAATCACATCCATTAGCTCAATTTCACTATTAGGAACTTAAATAATTTAAAAGTTAATAACATTATAAAGATATTAATTGCATTTATATGATGGAATAAAAATATGGAAATAACCTCTGTGAATAATGGTAATGGAATAGATAACTTTGTTGCATTGTATGTTAGGATCTAAGAAACTTGAGTATAGAAGTAATTTAAAATAGATTTTAAGAAAGTTAATCACATTTTATATGATGGAGAAAATATCTAGAAATCATCTAAACATGTAATGGTAATGGAATGGATGAATATGTTAAATTATGTGTTAGGGACTAACAAACTTGAAAGTTTCTCCCCTTTCTGAACCAACCCTACTTTGATTCTTGATCTAGAAGAAGAAAGTGTTCGTAAGTAATATATGCTTTATATGTTCATAAAAGCATTCTGGAATATATTCCTAAAACTACTGACATTGGTTACTGGGGGAAGGGGGTGCAGGTGGAGAGAAGTAAGTGGTGAGAGACTTCTTTATGACTTTTTACCCTTTTGTATGGTTTGAATTTTTACATATCCAATACATAAGTTTTGCAATGAAAACAACATTTTTTTTTTTTTTACCTTTTTTTGTGGTTGTATTAGGCTGTCTGTCTGTATACAGGCTACATAACAGAATACCACAGACTGGATGGCTCAAACAACAGAAATTTATTTTCTCAAACTTCTGGTGGTACGAAATCCAAGATCAAGGTGCCCACAGGGTTGGTTTCTGGTGAGATCTCTCTTCCTGGCTTACAAATGGCCACCATCTGGCTGTGTCCTCACATGGCCTTTCTTCTGTGCACAGGCCTTCCTAATGTCTCTTTTTATAAGGATGCCAATGCTGTTGAATTAGGGCTTACCCTTATGAACTCATTTAACTTTAATTACTTCCTTATAGGCCCTATCTCCAAATATAGTCACATTGGGTGTTGGGGCTTCAATATATGAATCTGAGGAGACATAATTTAATCCATAGGAGTGGTTATATATATATAACATGAAATTTACCATTCTAACCATTTTTGAGAATACAGTTCTATGGCATTAAATATATTCGTGTTGTGTAAAAATCACCAACATCTATTTCAGAAACTTTTTCGTCTTTCCAAGTAAAACTCTGTGCCTGTTAAACACTAATTTCCCATTCCCCCTTCTCCCCAGTCCCTGGCAACCACTATTCTACTTTCTGTCTCTGTAAATTTGACTACTCTTGGAACTTCATATAAATAAATCACAGAAGGGTGCTTGGCTGGCTCAGTCAGAAGAACATGTGACTTTTGATCTTGGGGTCGTGAGTTCGATCCCCATGTCAGGTGTAGAGATTACTTAAATAAATAAGACTTAAAAAAATAAATGAATCATACAATATTTGTCCTCTTGTGACTGACTTATTTCACTTAGCACAATTTATTATTTTAAAAGATTTAGTTTTTTGAGAGAGAGAGGGAGGGGGAGGGAGAGAAGAAGAGAGAGTCTTAAGCAGACTCCACAGGACGTGGGGCTCAATCTCACAACTCTGAGATCATGACCTGAGCCAAAACCAAGAGTCAGATGCTTAAACTGATTGCACCACCCAGGCACCCCTCACTGAGCATAATTTAAAGTCATCCATGTAGCTTGTAGCAGAATATCCTTCCTTTTCAAGGCTGAATAATTTTCCATTGCATGTATACACCACGTTTTGTTTATTTGTTCATCTATTGATAAAAACTTGGGTTGCTTCCACCTTTTGGCCTATTGTAAAACTTCTATGAATATGGGAGTACAAATATCTATTCAAGTCAGTGCTTTTCATTCTTTTAAACATATACCCAGAAGTGAAATTGCTGGATCATATGGTTATTCTACATTTAATTTTTTGAGGACCCATCATACTGTTTTCCACAGTAGCTGCACTATTTTACATTCCTACCAGCAGTGCACGAGGGTTCCAGTTTCCCCACATCCTCACCAATACTTGTTACTTTCTTTTTTTTTTCATATTATTCATCCTAATGGGTGTGAGGTGGTATATCATTATAGCTTTGATTTGCATTGTCCTGATAATTAGTGATGAAAATCTTTACATGTGCTTACTGGCAATTTGTATGTATCTTCTTTAGAGAACTGTTCAAGTACTTTGCCCATTTTTTAATTGGGTGGCTCATTTTTTTGTTGTTGAGTTGTAGAAGTTCTCTATATGTTCTGGATATTAATCCCTTATTGGGTATATAATTTGCAAACATTTTCTTTCATTGCATGTGTTGCCTTTTTACTCTGTTGACAGTGTCCTTTGCACAAAAGTTTTAAATTTTGATAAAGTCCAGTTTATCTATTTTTTTCTTTTATTGCCTATGGTTTTGGTGTCATATCCAAGAAATCATTACCAAGTCCAATGAAGCTTTTCCTCTGTTTTCTTCTTTTTTTTTTTTTAAGATTTTATTTATTTGAGAGAGAGAGCATGCACACACAGAGGCAGAGGGAGAAGCAGACTCCCTGCTGAGCAGGGAGCCTGATGAGGGGCTCAATCCCAAGACCCTAAGACCATGACTGAAGCCAAAGGCAGACACTTAACCAACTGAGCCACCCGGGAGCCCCCATCTGTTTTCTTCTAAGAGTTTTATAGTTTTAGCTATTAAGTTTAAATCTTTGATCAATTTTCAGCTATTTTTTTTATATATATAGTGTAAGGTAAGGGTCTAACTTCATTCCTTTGCATTTGGTTATTCATTTTTCTGAGCACCGTTTGTTGAAAAGACTGTTCTTTCCCTACTTGATACTCTTGTCAAAAATCATCTGACCATATATGTGAGTGTTTACTTCTGGGTTCTCTATTCTATCATATTTGTGTGTGTGTGTGTGTGTGTGTGTCCATTTTTATGTCAGTACCACACTGTTTTGATTATGATTACTGTGGCTCTATAGTAAGTTTTGAAATCCAGAAATGTGAGACCTCCAACTTTTTTCTTCTTATTTTAAGATTGTTTTGACTATTCAGGGTCCTTTGAGAGTCCATATGAATTTTAGGAATGATTTTTCTATTTCTGCAAAAAATGTCATTGGGATTTTGATAGGGGGTGTGTTGATCTGTAGATCACTTTGGGTAGTATAGATGTCAAAATAATATAAAGTCTTCCAATCCATGAACACAGGATGGATGTCTTCATTTATTTGTATCTTTAATTTGTTTCAGCAATGTTTTCTAGTTTTCAGTGTAGTAGTTTTTCACTTCCTTGTTTAAGTTTATTCCTAAATATTTTATTCTTTTTGATGCTATTATAAATTGAATTATTTTCTTAATTTTTCTTTTGGATTATTCATTGTATATAGAAATGCAACTGATTTCTGAGTGTTGATTTTGTATCCTGCAACTTTGCTGAATTTGTTTATTAGTTCTTTTGTTTGTTCTTTGTTCTGAATTTGTTTATTAGTATATCATCTGCAAACAGAGATAATTTTACTTCCTTTCCAATGTGGATGTCTTTATTTATTTTTCTTGCCTAATGGCTCTAGCTAGGACTTCCAGTACAATGTTGAATACAAGTCATCAGTGAATGAATTATGACTACCATACAACATATGGAAAAATGCTTATGGACCTACTGTTAAGGGGAAAAATGACACAACATGCACACTATAATTATATCTGGGTAAAGAATATTACACAGATGAATAAACACTAAAAAAAGGAATATTAAAAGTGTTAGGAAGTGAGATAATTCCTGATTTTACCATGTTTGAAAAAAAATTTTTTTAAAGATTTTATTTATTTATTTGATAGAAAGAGAGAGAACACAAGCAGGGGAGTGAGAGAGGGAGAAGCGGGGCTCGATCCCGGGACCCAGGGATTATGACCTGAGCCGAAAGCAGACACCTAACGACTGAGCCACCCAGGCACCCCTGAAAAATTTTTTTAAAGATTTTATTTATTTTTTTAGAGAGAGAGTGTGTGTGCACAAGTGAGGGGAGGGGCAGAGGGAGAGGGAGAGAGACAATCTCAAGCAGACTCCATGCTGAGTGCAGAGCCCAACACAGGCTCAATCCCGGGTCCCTGAGATTATAACCTGAGCTGAAATCAACAGTCAGATGCTCAACCAACTGAGCCACTCAGGCACTCTTCATGTTCAAAATTTTAAAAATATTTCAGCAGCTGAACTATAGTCTGAACTGAGCATATTAAGAATTACTGTGTTTTTTAATATTAATATTCTAAGGATATTGGGCTTTGTTCTTAAGACTAATCCATTCATTCCAAACAGTAGTTGAGATTGATGTTTTATCTCAGACCTGAAAGGTTTGCATCTATTAAAAACAGTTTACCAACTGTTAAAATGCCTGAGATAACTTGAAGTTCAGAGAGGTCTATGTTTTTATGTTTTATCTTTTTAATAAAGATCTCTACTCTTGGGTGTCTGGGTGGCTCAGTCGGTTAAGCAGCTGCCTTTGGCTCAGGTCATGATCCCGGGGTCCTGGGATTAAGTCCCGCATAGGCTCCCCGCTTGGTGGGGAGTCTGCTTCTCCCTCTCCCTCTGCCCCTCCCCCCTGCTCATGCTCTCTCTCTCTCTCTCTCTCCCTCTCTCTCAAAGATATAAATAAAATCTTTAAAAAAAAATCTCTACTCTTTATCATATTTACTTCCAAGTTTCATGAGTAGAAATTTGAATAAGAAAGACATTTCTTTGGGTTAGGAAAATAAAAGGTAAATTATTTGTCCGCTGACACCGGGGATAATGTTTAATAAGTGTGAGAAGCAGTGTGATAGCTTCAGTATGGTTGCAGTTTGCCTTTCCACATTTCTTCCTTTTAGAAGAGATTACTTATGGGCGCATGGCTGGCTCAGTGGGTAAAGCATGCAACTTCTTGATCTCAGAGTTGTGGGTTCAAGTCACACGTTGGTTGTAGAGATCACTTAAAAATAAAATCTTAAAAAAAATAGAAGCTATTATTTCATTCTCTGGAACACGTTAAACACACACACACAAATAAAACTAGGGTTTATTGAGTTCTAACAGTTATTAAGCTATGTCTGTTTTTATTCCCCCATCTCTAACTCCTCACCAAAGTATTTCAGTCTCTTTAAAGTTTAAAAGATATCATCTTCTTTGAAAAGTAGCAAGATGGTGGAGGAGTAGGAGACCTAGATTTCGTCTGGTCCCAGGAATTCAGCTGGTTAGGGATCAAACCATTCTAAACACCTACGAACTCAACAGGAGAATGAAGAAAAGAATAGCAACAACTCTCTGAACCGAAAAGCGACCACTTTCTGGAAGCCACTCACTACACTGTGACTATGGACAAGTTGTTTGAACTCCAAGGGCCTCAATTTCCTCATCTGCAAAATGGAGATGAAGATACTACATTTGTCCTAAGTACCAAATATGAAGCCATTTGTCCTAAGTACCAAATATGAAGCCAATCCGACATAAATTCCCTTACCTTGCAGACTGAGCAACAATCTCTCATTATGATATACTCCCATAAATCACACAGGATTGCATGGTAGGAACAGCATAGCTCTGCCTTTAATTCTGTTTCTGTGTGTTCGTGTGAGTGTGTGCTCCCATATGCAAAAAACGAAAAGAAAGAAAGAGAAATGGGGCTGCCGTCTACCTTGTAAAGTCCTTTTAACTAAAAGTGACTAGTGTTGGGTGCCTGGGTGGCTCAGTTGGTTAAGCAACTGCCTTCGGCTCAGGTCATGATCCTGGAGTCCCAGGATCGAGTCCCACATTGGGCTCCCTGCTCAGCGGGGAGTCTGCTTCTCCCTCTGACCCTCCCCCCTCTCATGCTCTATCTCATTCTCTCTCTCAAATAAATAAATAAAATCTTTAAAATAAATAAATAAATAAAAGTGACTAGTGTTAAAAAAAAAAAAAAAGATATCATCTTCGGAGTGCCTGGGTTGTTCAGTCAGTTAAGCAGCTACCTTCAGCCCAGGTCATGATCCCTGGGTCCTGTTTCTCCCTCTCCCGAACTTGTGCATGCACTCTCTCTCTCTCTCAAATAAATAAAATCTTTAAAAATTTTTAAAAATAAAAGATATCATCTTCTGCTATCAGAATATTCTTTCTCCTAATGTGATATGTAGAATTGTAAATCTTGAAGGGACCCCCAAAGCATTACAGGAGGATTTTAAGTACTCATTTCCTGGCTATTATATTACCTCTTTATCTGACTAAATCCACAGACTTCTAGCTTCAGCCACATTCCAAAATGCCACCTATTTAACTTTCCCTTGCTACTGGAAATCAACTTTAAATTGTTAAAAAGAATCTAAATGCTAAATTAATGGGAGATTAAAATAGATGAAAGGATGTTCTTTCCTGAACTAGGCTTTAATCTAGGATCAACTATGACTAGAAATCCTTTGGCTCTGGGAAGGAGGCTGCAGACCTTGAGGAGGAAAGACAATTAGAAACTAAACTGGGAAATCAGGAATGCTCTGGAATGTTCATAGATTCAATCCCATAGATAGGTTGGCAACAACCCACACATTTAATTAAATGGTACAATATTTATTAAAATGCTCTGTAAACAATAATGAACTAGACTATTAAAAAACCAACCAATTCTGAATGATTTGTAATATTAGTCTTATACACATATTAGCAAGTCTCTACCGCACTTACACTTCTAATTATACGAAACAGTTTGAAAGGAGTCCAGCTCAAATCATTGTATCAGGGATTGTTTCATTTTAAGGGAAAAGGGGTCCTGTTTTTGAGCCCACAGCTAAGAATACACGATACTAAAGACTACCCTCCCCTGGGAACCTGGCTGGTTCAGTCAGTGGATAGTGGGACTCTTGATCGCAAGGTCATGAGTTCAAACCCCACATTGGGTGTAGAGATTACTTTATAAAAAAAAAAAAGACCTACCCCCCCTAACCCATTCTGTGTTTGAAGAAGCATCAGCTTTTGGAGTCTATCCCTTCCTCATTGGGTCTAGTGAGAGGTACCAGTTAAGAAAACACAAACCCCCACTATTATCCCCTCCCTCCTGTAAGGGAAGACAGGAACAAGGAAAGTTGCATTTTAGAGGGAATACAGTGTTCTAAAGAGAGGACATTCTCTTTCCTTACATTGGGAAGGAGAGTAGAGAATGTCCCCCTTCCCTAAGACCAGGAAGGGAGTTACCAAAAGAATCATTCATAAAGTAGAGGTCCTTGAACCCTCTGAACCATTACCTGCCTCAGTAAGTTGAGAATCCATGATTGCCTCTGGTCTAAAAATTGCTGAGCCATTCTCCTGATGCTGCTAGGGAATAGAAAAAAGAGACATGAGAGGGGTGCCCGGCTGGCTCAGTCAGTAGGCTTAGTCAGTAGACACTTGATCTTAGGGTCATGAGTTCAAGCCCCACATAGGGCAGAGAGCTTACTTAAATACATAAATAAAATTTTTTTAAAGATTTTATTTATTTATCTGAGGATGAGAGAGAGAACACGAGAGGAGAGAGGGTCAGAAACAGAAGCAGACTCCCCGCTGAGCAGGGAGCCCAATGTGGGACTCGATCCTGGGACTCCAGGATCATGACCTGAGCCGAAGGCAGTCGCTTATCCAACTGAGCCACCCAGGCACCCCCATAAATAAAATTTTAAATATTTTTTAAAAAGACATGAGAAAGTGGGTAAAGCT
This sequence comes from Leptonychotes weddellii, assembly GCF_054177405.1. Lineage (NCBI taxonomy): Eukaryota > Metazoa > Chordata > Mammalia > Carnivora > Phocidae > Leptonychotes > Leptonychotes weddellii. Next base: position 148,874,918 of record NC_138370.1, on the reverse strand, counting down.
GAGAGAGGGGGTGTCAGCTGAGTAGGGGGGCAGTCTGCATACCTACTGTTTGGAATGGCAAGTTTCCCAAGACTCAAGTTGTACTACATGGTATAGCAAGGCCCTAGAACTGCCCCATCACCACACAAGCACAAAAGCACGTGCAATGCATGCCCATACCAGCCATGTATTATCTCCAGCTCAAGCAGGCAAAAAAACTCCAACTCCGAATTCTGAGAGAAAAACCAATTCGCCCAGCTTAGTGCACTCCTGGTCCAACTGGCTAGGGACTGAAGAGCAATACTATGTGTGAGCAAACTCTTAGAGAAGGAGGCATTGGCAAGCTCATTTAAAGAAGGGGATGGAAAGTAAATGAGAGACATTACAGCACAGTTTATCTGCAACCGATATTTTGATGATAACAATTTGGGAAACTGGCCCATTGTAAGAGAAGATATATTCCTTTTCCTAACTAAATCTTCCATTTTGAGGTAATATCAAATAATAGACCTGTAATATCAAATAATGTTTATTTTTTTAAATGTCTATTTTTTTAAAAAATTTTTATTTATTTTTTGACAGAGAGACAACGAGAGAGGGAACACAAACAGGGGGAGTGGGAGAGGGAGAAGCAGGCTTCCCGCAGAGCAAGGAGCCTGATGTGGGGCTCGATCCCAGGACCCTGGGATCATGACCTGAGCTGAAGGCAGATGCTTAATGACTGAGCCACCCAGGTGCCCCTCAAATAATGTTTAATGTAAAATTTAATTGCCATTATTACATGACTGTAGTTGGCAAAAGTGGTTACATATTTTATCTCTCCAATAAATTATTTATGGAAGACACCCACCCCCCAAAAAAAACAAACCTCAAGAACAAAAAGAGAAAGTACTCATTTGGAGTAACTGTCATTTTAGTTAATTATTATGTGCCCGACTTCTAGGCAAAATGTTTTTCGGACCATAAGAAGGTTCACGGTATACAAGTAGTCATCATTATCAGCAACAATAACAAACACCTATAAAGCACTTATAGAAGGTCAAGTCTTTCTGCTGCTGCGGTCATGGTTAAGTTCAAATAAACTGAGTGCCTTCTAAAAGGAAATCATTGTATGGAGCGCTGGTGCTGGAACAACTGGGAATCCGTATTAAAAATCTTAAGTATAGGGGTAACTGGGTAGCTCGGTTGGTTGAGCGTACGACTGGATTTCGGCTTAGGATCCTGGGTCAAGCCCTAGGTCAGGATCCATGCTGGGTGTGGAGCTGCTTAGGACTCTTTCTTTACCTCTCCCTCTGCCCCTCCCCCATCCCCGTTCCCACACAAAAAAGACTACTACTCAGTAATAAACGGGCATGGATTGTTGATGTACACAACATGGATAAATCTCAAATGCATTATGCTGAGTGAAAGAACCCCATATCAAAGGATAGGTACGTAGTATTTCATCTGTGATATTCTGATAAAAGTAAAAATATAGGGAGGCGCCTGGGTGGCTCAGTTGGTTGAGTGTCTGACTTCAGCTCAGGACATGATCTCAGGGTCCTGGGGTCAGCTCTGTGTTGGCCGGCGATCAGCGGGGAGTCTGCCTCTCCCTCTCCCTCTGCCCCTCACCCACTCATGCTCACACGCTCTCTCTCTGTCTCTCAAATAAATAAAATCTTTAAAAAATGTAAAACTAGGGGCGCCTGCGTGGCTCAGTCGGTTAAGTGTGTGCCTTCGGCTCAGGTCATGATCGCAGGATCCTGGGTTCAAGCCCCATGTCGGGCTCCCTGCTCGGCGGGAAGCCTGCTTCTCCCTCTCCCATGCCCCCTGCGTGTGTTCCCTCTCTCGCTGTGTCTCTCTCTGCCAAATAAATAAATAAAATATTTTAAAAAAATAAATAAAGTAAAACTATAGGAACAAATATAATGCATACAGATCAGTGGTTGCCAAGATTAGGAGTCGAAAAGGGCCATAGGGGCAGCAGGAGGGAATTATTTCAGGTGTTGAATTGTTTTGTAGCCTGTCTGTGGTGGTGGTTACAAGAATCTACACATGCAAAAAAAGAATCTATACATGCATAAAATATCATAGATATGTACATTACACTGAAAACATGAATTTTTATGTATTTGCCAGAAAAAATAATTATCTGCATAAAGAGCTTCCTTGATGCTTTAAAAAACATTACCTTATATTAACATATGTATAATCATAAGTATTAACATATGTATACATCCATGAAGCTAGCACCACAACCACAACCAAGAAAGCTAATTTATCACACCCACGTGTTGCTTTTGTAATCCCTCCTTCCTCTTCATTCTAGACCCTCTTCCCCAAGCAATCACTTCCTAGATTATTTTGCATTTTATAGACTTTTATATAAATGTATTCACACAACATGTACTCCTTTTTTGTCTAACTTCTTTCACTCAGCATGCTTATTTTGAGATTTATCCCTGTTGTTTCATGTATCAATAGTTCATTCTTTTTTATCACTGTGTAACATTCCATTGTACGGTATACCATAATTTGTTTATCCATGAACTTCTCTGGGTTTTCAGTTTGGGCTATTAAAAATAAAGCTACTAGGGACATTTATGCTTTCATGTTTCTTATATAAATACCTAGGAGTGGAATGGTTGTGTCATATGGAAGGCACATATTTAACTTTCAAGAAACTGCCAAACTGCCAAAGTACCATTTTACATTCCCATCAGCAACGTGTAAGAGTTAATTCCTTCTTATCCTTACCAATAATTGGTATGGTCAGTCTTTTCAGTTTTAGGCATAGGTGTGGAGTGTTACCTAATTGTGGTATTAATTTGTATTTCCCTAATATCTAATAGTGTTAAGCATCTTTTCATGTATTTATTTGCTGTTATATACCCTCTTTGGTCAAGTAAGTCTAAAGATTTTAGTGAAGCAGCTTTCAAGAGGTATAAACATAAAATTTAAACCTCCAAGTATTTACTATTTCCTCTAAGAGCTCCTTTTAAATACTTGTTTAAATAATAGCTTTATTGGGGTGCCTGGGTGGCTCAGTCGTTAAGCATCTGCCTTTGGTTCAGGCCATGATGCCAGGGTCCTGGGATCGAGCCCTGAGTAGGGCTCCCTGCTCAGCGGGGAGCCTGCTTCTCCCACTCCCTCTGCCTGCCGCTCCTCCTGCTTGTGCGCTCTCTCTCTTAGTCTCTCTCTCTGTGTCAAATAAATAAATAAAATGTTTAAAAAAATAAATAATAGCTTTATTGAGATATGATTCATACACCATAAAATTCACCCCTTTAAAGTGTACAATTCATAGTTTTTAGTATATTCATGGATCCGTGCAACCACAAGTACTGTCTACTCTCAGAACATTTTCATCACTGCAACAAGAAACCACATAATCAGTAAGAATCACTTTCCATGCACCTCCTTCTTCCGACCGCTGGGAACCCCTACTATACTTTCTGTTTCTGTGGATTTGCCTATTCTGGCCCAGCAGTGGAATTGCTTGGGCATATGGTAACTCTAAGTTCAGCATTTTGAATAATTATCAAACTATCTTCCAAAGTGGTTATGCCATTTTACAATCATAATAACGATGTGTAAGAGTTCCATGCACTCCACATATATTCTACATTCTCACCAACTTGTTACTGCCTTTTGTTTTTTAGCCATCTTACTGGGTATGAAGTGGTATGTCACTGTGATTTTGATTTGCATTTCCCTAATGACTAATTACGTGGGGCATCTTTGCATGTACTCATTGGCCATTTGTATGTTTTCCTTGGAGAAATGTCTATTCATATCTTTCACCCATTTTTTAATCAAATTGTTTTTTTATTGTTGATTTTTAAGAGTCATTGTATATTTTGGATTCAACTCCCTTATCAGTTATATCTTGTAAGTATTTTTTTATTCAGTGGATTATCCTTTTACTTTCTTGATAGTGTCCTTTGAAGCAACACTTCTTTGTCCTTTGAAGTGAAAGGCTTCAAAGTTTTTAGTTTTGATAAAATTCAGTTTATGTATTTTTTTCTTTTGTCACTTGTGTTTTGGTATCATACCTAAGAAACTATTGCCTAATCTGAGGTCATAAAAATTTACCCCTATGTTTCCTTCTATGTGTTTTATTGCTTTAGCTCTTAGGACTATGACCCATTTTGAATTAATTTTTATATATTATGAGCTAGGGGTCCAACTTCATTCATTTGCATGTGGAGACCCAGTTGTCCCAGTACTACTTGTCGAAAAGACTATTTTCCCCCGTCTTTTTAATAGTTTTAATCTCTAATTGGGAAATATGTCTATGCAAAACTCATGCATTACTTAATTTCCAAGCGTAGTATCATCATACTTACTTAATGTCTACCAGAGTTATCCGTCATCTATGACCTGAATATGAATAGTCATGGTTTTAGTTTGCTTTGACATCCAAGAGATGTCCAGGAAGTAAGCTATATTTGCTTTTTAAAAAAATATATGTTTCAGGGCACCTGGGTGGCTCAGTCATTAAGCGTCTGCCTTCAGCTCAGGTCATGATCCCAGCCTGGTGTCGAGCACCACATCGGCCTCCCTGCTTGGCTGGAAGCCTGCTTCTCCCGCCCTCACTCCCCCTGCTTGTATTCCCTCTCTCGCTGTGTCTCCCTCTGTCAAATAAATAAATAAAATCTTAAAAAAAAATGTTTCTTAGTACAGTAATAGTTCATATTATTCCTTAGAGACAAGAAAACGTAACTCTTTACAATGTTATTTAGTACTACAGTTTCTTACATAAACCTATCATTTTTTATTTTTTTATTTTTTTTTAAGATTTTATTTATTTATTTGTCAGAGTGAGAGAGAGTGCACAAGCAGGAGGAGAGGCAGAGTGAGAGGGAGAAGCAGGCTCCCCGATGAGTGAGGAGCCTGATGCGGGGCTCGATACCAGGCCCCTGGGATCACGACCTGAGCCGAAGGCAGATGCCCAACCAACTGAACCACCCAGGTGTCCCAATATATCATTTTTTAATCTGCAAAGATATTGGTAGAACCTTTACTTATATCCAGTGATGACTTCATTAGAGCTAGAACGTGGGTTCTCCACCCAGCTTCAAAGTTTACTTTTTAAACAAAATTTACATAAGTTAACAGACAATATTTGCAGTGGTTTTGTAGTGTATTAACTTAGTTAAACAAGAACTGAGTCCCGGAAATTTTCTTCCTTACATAGGTACAGGTTAGCCTGGGCCACAAGAGACATTTTGGGTGAGGGTGAGATCTGGAAGGCAGAGGTGAAAAAGGAGCCATCTTAAAAAAAAAAAAAGTTTTATTTTGACATAATTCACTCTCCATCTAGCCATGTAACTCACCCATTATCATCTTCTTTGTACACTCGAAGGGTCAATGCAGCACACCACCTACTATTGCAGTTCACACACACTGTCAGTGATTTGTTGGCTCACTTTGGAGGTGTGCGGCAGCAGCGGGGTCCAAAGCAACTCTGTCTCCTGCTGGATCTCCTCCTTTAGCTTCTCCAACTCTGACTCCTGAGTCAGCTGCACATTTAGCTTCATAATGAAGGATACTAGCTTCTCTTGCAAGTTACCTGCATCGCTGACGTTAAAGGCTTAGAGGTGGTAAGGGACCAAAGCAGGTTCTAGCTTGTCTTCCTGGGTTCCAGTTTATCTTCGCTCTCCCCTACTTCACGTCCATTTTTCCCTCTGGACTGCCTGCCATGCTGGCGGCTTCAGGCCCAGCACCAGACAGAAGCAAAAGCCAGACATAAACTATTTAACCAGTTCCCACAATTGCCTAAGGTCAAATGTTACATCATTACACACTTAGCAATCTTTGCAAATCCTCCCTGTCAATAAGCCATCTAAGTGTATAATTAATGAAGAGTCAACTGGCTATACAACCTTCACCCCTAATTCCAAAATGCTTGTCTAGAGTGTTTTATCCAATTGTTTTTTTGTGAGCTCTGGTTTCTTACAATATTCAGCTCAAGATTATCACTTGGATTTTCCCCCAGGGTCTGCCTTAGTATATCAGATGAACACCAAGACAGGATGAAATGGCCTGGGGGTAAAAAATAAACTTTTAGGTCGAATGAATACAGGAGTACAATGTACAAGACGGGTTAAGCTTGCTTATCAGCCCCTTAGGGTGATAGAATTAATTTAAGGGATATGAAATGCCACTATAAAAGGGTAAAAATTAAAATGTAGTTAAAATTTAGAATGTATGATTTTAAAAATGTATGTCATTGAGGTATCTTTTTTACTTTAACATGTAATTAGTACAGATAAGGTTTTTAATAGAAATTTCTCACCCTACTGGGTAAAATTGAAAAGAGAATAATATATTAATTGACTCTTTGACCAGCACTAGTTGGAGATGTGAAATGAGAACTTTTAGAGTTACTAAGCCAGGCCTTCCCTGCTGCTATTGCAGAATTGGGTCCCTCATTTCAACCGATTGCTCAAGGATATCAGGCAACCAACCTGGTTCACTGATAGCAGTTCCAAAACACAGGGTCATGGAAAGCAGTGGCCCACCCAGGGTCCAGTAGATGGCAAAATTCTTGTGAAAGAAAAGAAGAAGTTGGTCCAGGGGGCTAACTTAGAGGCAGTATTCCTGGCAGTGATAGAATTAGATACAAATAGGAGTCCTATTCTCTGAGTGTCTACTGGCTCTTGGACTGTTAGCAAGGGATTTGCAATCTGGCCTAGCAAGTGGGCCAAAAATCAGTGGATGATAAAAGGGGTACTGCTCTTTGGAAATCTTTATGTAAATTCCAAAGCAAACAAGAGTGAAACACATGTTGCTGCTCACCAAAGAAACCTGATGCAAGGGATCAACAAGTTTGATCTCTCTCTTTTTTTTTTTTTTTAAGATTTTTAAAATTTATTTGACAGAGAGAGACACAGCGAGACAAGCAGGGGGAGTGGGAGAGGGAGAAGCAGGCTTCCCACTGAGCGGGGAACCCGATGCGGGGCTCCATCCCAGGACCCTGGGATCATGACCTGAGCCGAAGGCAGACGCTTAACGACTGAGCCCCTTGATCTCTTGAAGTGGCAACCTGGGTCCATGAAATGAGTTGACATTAGGGAATTCAAGCCGCGCGGCAATGGACCGCGTGACCAAAGTACCAGTGGTCTTCACTGAAACGCAAACTGTTAATAATGTTTCTATTTACAATTAACCTCTGGTAGTATTCCCAGGGGAGAAGCTCCAGCGCATAGCTGGCCAGTAGATAATATTGACTCTTTATCTATTGCTCCAGGGGAACTTAGATGGATATTGAAAGAACTTGATACATAGTCTGGGTTGGGTTTTGCACACCTAGGGACTGAAGCCACTGTCTTTAAAACTACCGAAAAGCTGGAACAAGAATATCGTGACCATTTGGCCCTGTTAGTTACATTTCCTCAGATCAAAGCACTCACTTCTCTGCCCACACGGTACAACAATGGGCAAAGAAACATCAGTCACTGGACTGGGCTTATCATATTCCTTATCACACTCAAAGGAGTCGATTAGTAGACAATTAGAATTGAACTAAACACAACAACTACTTAAAAAGATGCAGGGGTGGGGCGCCTGGGTGGCTCAGTCATTAAGCATCTGCCTTCGGCTCAGGTCATGATCCCGGGGTCCTGGGATCGAGCCCCGCATCGGGCTCCCTGCTCGGCAAGAAGCCTGCTTCTCCCTCTCCCATTCCCCCTGCTTGTGTTCCTGCTCTCGCTATCTCTCTCTCTGTCAAATAAATAAATAAAAAATTAAAAAAAAAAAAAAGATGCAGGGGTGAGATGGATTGAAGGATGGGTCTACAAACCTCTAGCTTGTGTTTTGCAACTTAACATGAGGGAGACTGAAGTTGGGTCTCAGTTAAACAAATTGTTAGGCTTTTATAGTTGACGCAGGGAAAAGAGAGTGGGGGATAATAGAGGAACATAAAGAAAGGTCTTTCGTAGTTTTGACAATTTTCTTTTTTTTTTAAGATTTTATTTATTTCAGAGAGAGAGAGAGCACGAGCAGGAGGAAGGGCAGAGGGAGAAGCAGACTCCCCACTAAGCAGGGAGCCTGACTCTCGGGGCTTGATCCCTGGACCCTGAAACCATGACCTGAGCCAAAGGCAGACGCTTAACCAACTGAGCCACCCAGGCGTCCCAGACAATTTTTCTTTTTTAATGCTGTCTTAGTCCATTTGGGCTGTTAAAACAAAGTACCACGGATTGGGTGGCTTATGTACAACAGAAATTTATTTCTCTTGGGGCGCCTGGGAAAAAAGAAATTTATTTATCTCACAGTTCTGGAGGCTGAAAGTCAGAGATTACAGTGCCAGCATGATTGAGTTCTAATGAGGGCCCTCTTTCAGTTTGCAAACCACTGATTTCTCATCGAATCCTCACAAGGCACAGAGCAGAGAGCAACAGTAGGCCTCATGACTTTTATAGGGGCACTAATCCCATTTATGAGGGAACAATCCTCATCTAATCCTAATCACCTCCCAAAGGCTCCACCTCCTAGTACCATCACATTGCAGGAGGGTTTTGAGATAAATTTGGGGGGTGGGGATGGACACAAACTTATCAGTCCATAACAAATGCACTGGACTGGTAGTTCCTGGCCTAGATATATAATTAAGGGCTCCCGAGGCTGATAACGTAAAACAAGATAGTATCTACTAATTTGAACCTGACGCAAGAATTTCAAAGAGCTTGGTGGGATAGACTATCCCTTCCCCCACTTTGCCAAGTTGGGGCTAACTGTACAAATGTTTTGTTGCCTAGTGGACAGGATAGCCCCATTTTCTCTACTTATTCAATCTGATCCCCTAAATTTGGAATGGACTGAAAGCTAAGTCCAAACACACTTCATCTCATTACCAGCTACATGGACTAGCCCAGGGGCTAAAGCAGAAGGATCTTATTCAGGAAGAAAGGTTTGAATTAAAATTGATGATTAATGAAAGAAAAGTGAAATTATTGCTGAGGGGAAAGGAGCCAATAAATGGTTTTTACAAAAGGGAAAATCTAACAATGCTAGTGAGGCTTAGACAGAGACTTAGAATAAAAGAATAATATTCTGTCTTAGTTTAGACTCAGGTGCCTGTTCCAGGGGAGGGAGCCTGCCAAAACCTCTTCCTCTTTTGAGGGGTGCCTGGGTGGCTCAGTCAGTTAAGCGTCTGCCTTTGGCTCAGGTCATGATCTCAGGGTCCTGGGATTGAGCCTGCATCCTCTGCATGGGGCTCCCTGCTTAGTGGGGAGTCTGCTTCTCCCTCTGCCTCTCCCCCTGGATTTTGATCTCTCTCTCTTTGCTCACTCTCTCTCTCTCAAAGAAATAAATAAAATCTTAAAAACAAAACAAAACAGGGCGCCTGGGTGGCTCAGATGGTTAAGCGTCTGCCTTCGGCTCAGGTCATGATCCCAGAGTCCTGGGATCGAGTCCCGCATCGGGCTCCCTGCTCCTTGGGAGTCTGCTTCTCCCTCTGCCTCTCTCTCTCTTTCTGTCTCTCATGAATAAATAAATAAAATCTTTAAAAAAACAAAACAAAACAAAACAAAACGTCTTCCTCTTTTGAAGAGCCAGGAAGTAAGCTGAAGAAAAACAAACAAACTTCCAGGAATGGTCTACATTCTCAAAATGAATGATAAAAGTGGGAAGTTCTAACTGTGACTATATAGTAAAATACTAATGTGGCTATGTCTTTTGGTTTTTGTTTCATAGGACATTATCCCTACAGAAGAGAATTGGCCTTTCCAAGGAAGAGGTAGAGTTGATTAATGATAGATTGATTACGGTTCTTAATCATACAGCAGATGTATACCTTATAGTTCAGATAGCTCTAGATTAAGGAGGCAGAAGAATCATAAAGTCAGTATAAAAATATGAGAAAATTTATGCTGATATTATTTAGTGGTTTAGTTTCTGCTTGAATTCATACTACCTCCTCACTGGTTATTGCCAATGTTTATTCAGAATCTGTGCATGCATTTCAATTGTAAGGCAACTCAATTTCTGTCAAAACAGGGATAATTGTTTTGCTGTAAAAAGGTCTTGACTGCAGATTAGAACAGTGGACTGAACTGTGACAGTTGATTCGCACAGGCCAGAAATGAGCCTGCACTGTTTTGCTAAAGTTCCTGCATGGCACTGACCCCTGGTCAAGTCAAGAAACATATTGATGGATAGTGTTGTTTCATAACCGTGGGTCTGAGGAGTTTTGAGGTAGTTGCAATTTGTACCACTTTGTCAAGATTGATTATTAATATCAATGAGACCAGTGCTCTATCGCTGGGCTCAGCTCAGCTGTTGAGACTGGCTATTTAGCAGGAATATACCTACATGACCAGTAAAATGTAACAAACTCCACCCAAGACTCCATTTTGGGCTTTTTGCTTCCACGATATTCTGTGCACACACCAGTGGTTCCTGACCTGAGAGAGAAACTGCATCTGGCTTCAAGCCTTATGCAAGCGAAGCAGCCCACCCTGGCCTCTCCGGACCCCTGACAGTGAGGCAGCCTTTACTGTGATGCAATTTGTACTTCAATGCCATTGATATATTCTTTTTTTTTTTTTTTAACGGACTGTAAATTTGTAAGCGCCGTCATTTTGAGTGTTGTGAGTCTTCTTGAGCAATAAAACCCTGTGTAACTATTACTGTCAGTGCATGTGTAGATATTACATATTAACTAAAAATATTCTAAGAAAATAAAGGCATGCAGTTTAGGTTATCATCAGGGACTCTGTTGAAAAGATAAGAAAGGAAATAAAGGATGACAAGAGGATGTAATATTACTTAATTTAGGAGGAACATAATAAGCAGAATATTTTGACTCCAGAACCCCACTACTTAACGGGGGAGGGTCAAAACCGGCTGTTCCAGTTCCAATTAGAACCATCCTCAACACATAGCAGTTTATTTGAAATTAAAACACTTGACTAAACCTTCAGCTGTTATGATATCATACTGAGGTTGGCCAAGAGCACGGTGAGATTCCGGAGAATGATTTTATGATATTTGAACTGATAATCCTAGAGTCTCCCCGAACTCCAAGCTAAGGGCACCATGTTTCATGTCTAAAATGAGACAGTGGGGAAATTTAAGGAGAGGTATTGATGAATAAATTGCTATGGTTGGTGAAATACTTTGTAGCATCCCACATGAGTTGAAGTGGGAATAATTTGGAAACCCAACCATAGAAATATTTTCAGTTCTTAAATATAAGTTATCTAGGACTAGAGCAAAAGTTTTGAGAGAGCATAAGATTAGTTAGATCCAGCGGATAAGAACGAAAAAGAGATGGTATTTGACAATATTTTGAAAGCACAGTGTGAAAGCAAAGAAATCACTTTTACCCCAAAATTATAGAAACCGAGGTACTTGTAGCTGAACCAGGGACAAAATCTAGGACAAAGTTTTCCCTAACAGAACGATCTACATGGGTGGAGGCCTGCTTTTCCTACTGGAAGACTGACCCTACTTTCAAACATAATTTAGGACCTGATATCATTTTCAACAATTAAATAATAGGACTACTGAGTAATATAAGACAGACACTGTGGTTATTTGATGACTGAATAAGCATGACACAGGAAAAGAACACACAGTCCTTGGCTTTGATAAATAGTTCTCCACCCAAATACTGGAAATCACATAAGGAGAAACTGCCATTAAATTATGGATGACTGTCCACCAATTACTTGTAAGCAGAGTAAATACATCATCAGGGAGAGTCTAAAATAAAACGTGATAGGCATTAGCCAGCGGTAGTTGAGCATTTTTGAGGTGCTAGTTCTTGTGCTGTGTGTTAGGTATAGTATGTAACTCACAGTAATGCAATAGATAACATTATTATTACCTTTTCACAGATGAGGAAACTGAAGACCATAAAGTCACTCCAGTTTTCGGACATCAGGCCATTGTTTAATGACCTATGCAGTGGCTAGTGGTAAAAATGGAGAAAGAATATCTGAAAGGAAAAAACCAGCTCACTAGATTTGAATCACCAAAAGTGATTACTTCAAATGAAGAATTCATAAGAATTTATTCTATGAATGGCTCAGTTGTTAAGCGTCTGTCTTCGGCTCAGGTCATGATTCCAGGGTCCTGGGATCGAGCCCTGCATTGGGCTCCCTGCTCCGCGGGAAGCCTGCTTCTCCCTCTCCCACTCCCCCTGCTTGTGTTCCCTCTCTCGCTGTGTCTCTCTCTGTCAAATAAATAAATAAAATCTTAAAAAAAAAATATGACACCAACACTTGAATTTAAGTAAGATCACAGTTCTTCAAGTGTTCTTGCTTTTGGTTACACTTTTCCATATACATTCATACAATGCGCTTTATTAGTCAAATTTCCCACCATAATCAAGCAACAGATAACTACTGAGCTTTTGCCATTTATAAGACCTTGATGGACATTGTGAGAGAGAAAAGAAATAGATGACAGGGCATTTGCCTATGAAGAACTACACCGAGTGGGAGAGAAAAACAAATGAAAAGTGAATTCCTTTTAAAACATTCATCCCATGACTACAGAGAAGCTGTTACTACCCTGGTTCCACAAATACCTGCCTCTCTGACCTCCCATCACTTTCTTTGGGTGGCTCCCATCACTCGGCATTGACCCTTTAAGGTAACTCTTCCTCAATGTTCTCTTGTTCTTCTCACTATACACGGTCACCCTAAATGACCTCAATTCTTCCAAGTCTTCAAATTAACGTCAGTGCAAATGACTTCCAAATCTGTATCTCTTTGTGCTGTGGAATCACATTTCCAACTGCCTGCTGGATTCATTCCAGTGGACTTTGTGGTTATCTCCTCTATGTGCATCACACCCCAGGTCCAGAGGTAGGCTTCACTGGGCTAAGAATCCTGTCCAACCTCCTTGCTAGTTATTGGTTTAAATGAGCACAAAGCACTCTTTTTGGTCTCGGGGATTGAGTTAGTCCTGGACATGAGATTCAATCTAGGCATTGACAAGTGAATAAACAGAGAGCACCACATGGAGAGATGGCCTCTTTTTTCCTCAGTATAGTGTAAGGGAGGAAAACCTTTTTTTTTTTTTCTTCCTTTCTAGGTTATTTGGTTGGTCTAATACTGAAAATGACATGAGACAGATTAGCAGGAGAAAAATTTAATATCATAATTATGGGAGCTCATAAAAATATGAGACTCAGAGAAGTGACCAAAGCAGGGAGTTTTTTATACCTTTTAGACAAAGACACAATAAATTTGTGAAGAACTGACAAGACAAAGAAGTTTGGACTTGGGGTAGCAAGTTCATGAAGAAGTAACTAGGTTTGTTTATATAGCTTTCTTGACCCTGAATTTCTTATCTCTGGCAATAAAGATGCCTTCTGCCCTCCAGGTACAAGGAGGGCAAGCTTCACATGGGGGATTTATTTTCTGTCTTCAGGCGGACAAGGATGAGAGTGTCTTTCTTGCACTGACTGTTCATTAAGTAACTTTAATTCAAAAGAATCAAGATGCCAAAGAAGCATATTTGGGGGCAGCCTGCCCCGAACCCTATCAAATATCTTGTCCAGGTATGAGGCCAGAAAAGTTGCAGGAATCTTAAAAACCAGCCTAAGGAAAAGGCTGACACAAGGAAGAGAACAGAGCAAGAGAAGGGAAATGGAACTGGAGGTACTTTAGGTTAGCCCTAAAAGCCCGTCCCACCTCTGGATTTCTGATTTGTGAACCCATTACTTTCCTTATTATTCCAGCCCATTTGAATAAGGGTTTATATCCCTTGTAGCCAAAAGCATTCTAATTGACATACTCACTGTTGGTTAATGGACTCATCATGGACACAATCACTTACACTAGAAATCAGAGTGATTGAGGATGCCTCCCTCTTTCACAATCACATTGTTCTGTGGTTTCTGCATCCACAATCTATCTCACCTTAGCTCCTTCTTTTCATTCCCTATTGTCATCCCCCATGGCCGTAACACTTCTAACTGGAGTCTCTCTACTTTTAATCTTTCCTCTTCTTTCTATTCATTTGACATGTTTCTTTCTGCTAGTAGCTTTTTAGATAGAGTGAAAAAAAATTTTTTTAAATAAAACATAGACTGAATAATGCCATAACTTTGCAGAAATTCCAATGGATTTCCATTACCTATAACACCATTTCCTAAATGTGTTCCATAGAACACATATTGTCCCAGGAAAATATCAAAGAAAGGGTTTTGTGATCAAATACACTTAGGAATTTTATCTGTGGTAGCCAAATTCTGAGATAGCTCCCAATGATCCTTCCTGTCTCTGAGTACTTACTCCCTTCTGTGGTGCCTTCCCGTATTGTATCAGGATTGGTTTATGTGAGCATCAGAATAAGGGATAAGTGATGGTATGTCATTCCAAGTTTAGGTCATAAAGGTTAGCTTCTGTGTTGGTCTTTCTTGGATGACTCATGGTGGGGAAGCCAGTTGACATTTCACGAGAAGAGGTTCATGTGGCAAAGAACCAAGGCCTTCAGGGGCGCCTGGGTGGCTCAGATGGTTGAGCATCTGCCTTCGGCTCAGGTCATGATCCCAGGGTCCTGGGATCGAGTCCCACATCGGGCTCCCTGCTAGGCGGGGAGCCTGCTTCTCCCTCTGCCTCTGCCTCTGCCTCTTTCTCTCTCTCTCTCTGACTCTCATGAATTAAAAAAAAAACAAAACCAAGGCCTTCAGCCAACAGCCAGAGTTCACCCGATGGGCTTATACTCTTTCTCTACTGGAGTGCTTAAAAGAGCAATGGTGGAAGAGCCCTTTCCTCCTTATCACCCTGTCCCTTGAGCCTCCACAGATTAACACAACAGACTGTGCTGGAATAGAAAAATAATTATTTACAAAGGAGAACTATAATATACAAGAGACAAGAGGTAACATATCAACAACTTGAGCTTTCCTTTGCATTCCAGAAGGGAAAGCACCCAAAGACTTCATTGGGACGGAGCCCTCACGGGGCCCTTCCCTCCATTCCTAACAGGACAGTCCAGGCTCTTGCCCCTGCCTCTGCTCCAAACATCTCCTCTTCAAGATAGTCCTACAACCCCACACTATCCTTGGGAAAAAAACCTGGTCCTGCTCCTTCTATAGGAAAAGATTTCTTCCCCTGGACCTTTCTCCCACCATCTGCCCGAGTCTAGGTCTTATTGTTTCAAAAAGGGACTATAAGAGAAGAAAGAAGTCAGCACAAATCACTATAAGAAGGCTGACTATCGTGCATATTAATACTAATCTGCTTCTGCTGGGCAGGAATTTTTCATCAGTGAGTGGGGGACCCACTCTTAATGGCTCTGGTCTCAAGTAATTATCTGAACTTAAACTAGGTGAGCAGCAACACTGCCAGTCTTTTGGTCTTTTGTAAGGTAAGTATATCTCCCAACGACTTGCATTAATGATTTATCTTGAAGATATCAAAGTCTAATTTCATACTTAAGAAAGAAAAAGAAAGAATGTGTCCTCTGTCATCAAGATTCCCCATTGTGTTAATAAGTTCCCAGTGGTTTCTTTCCTACTCCTCCAAGGAGCTTGAGGCCATTACAAAATTACTTACTGGCTTTTAAAGTCTTCCTTCTCTCTAACTCAGAGATTGGCACCAGCCTCAGTTGCGTTCTTTAGACTCAGACATTCCTGATAACAGGTAAGAAGGAAATTGTTGATACTTTCCATCATTAGGGCACGGTCCAATGAAAGCAAAAATCAGGGAAAGGGTGCCTGGTTGGCTCGGTTGGAGGAACATGTGACTCTTGATCTTGGGGTCATGAGTTCTAGATCCACGTTGGGTATAGAGATTACATAAATAAACTTTAAAAAATCAGAGAAAAACAAAGAAGTTGATAGCTTGAATGCATAACTCCAAGAGAATATTTTCAAGTTTATTCATTCAACTACTATTTATTGAGTGCCTGCTATATGTCAGGCATTCTGGGTACAAAGACAAGTAAGATGTAAAACATATAAAACATGATTCCCTGAGAACTCATAGCTTGATAGAGGATTGATGATTGAGAAATGATTTGGCCAGATGTTTTAACTTCCAGTCTAATCCTCAGTTTGCTAAATGAACCACTTTGATTTCCTTGTCCTCAAAGTGCAATTCATAAAATTTCTTCAGAGTCTTGAAACATGATTGCCTAGGCTCTTAAGTATACAATATTTGATTTGGACAAATATGTGATCTTTCATTCCTGTTTCCTTTCCTAAGTTGATTTCAAAGATAGACTAATAGAAGTCAACCTCAAGATCCCTCTTTAAAACTAGATCAAATCCTAAGCAGCCAGCTCTATGTCGCCTTCTCCTGGTTGCCTCTGGTTGCCAAGAATTAAAAGGTTCAGAAGGCATTCTCTCAGAGAAAGAGAGAGAAAAAGAAAACAAAATCAACAACAGAACAAATGAATCTCAGCTATTGTGGAATCTAAATTCCCAAAAGTTTAAGAAAGAAAGACCTCTAGGGGGCGCCTGGCTGGCTCAGTCAGTAGAGCATGGAACCCAAGTTGTGAGTTGGGGCACCATGTTGGGTGTAGAGCTTACTTAAAAAAAAAATACAAAAAAAAAAAAAGAGCCTCTAACCAAATAGTCCAGGCCAGTCTAGTTCTCAATCATCTAGACTCCCTTCAATTCCTTTGTAAGTCTCACCCAAGTGTTCAGACACAATCATTTAGGGAGGGATAAGTTGGATATTTTTCTACTCCCCTTCCTACCAGCTAGTGCTATCAAACCGTATTTGCATTTCCATGGTAACTCAAAACCCCTCCCCCTTGTCCTCCTTCATTATGGATTCTGATGCATTTCCAGTTTCTTTCCTGTAAGGTACAGTTAAGAGAAACAGGATGGCTGAGATTGGGAAAAGGAGCCAGTGCAGTCCTACAGAGCCACTGATTAATTATAAATTAGCATTTTCCAACATAACATGGTGGAGAGCTATGACATGGAAAACAGTTCCTGTTATATATATAAAAAGAAAAACCTTGCTTTGACCTCATTTTCTTCTCATTATCCCTTTTCTCCTTTATCGCTTTTTGCAGGTTTTTGTTTCTGTCTTCTTTTTATTGGATTTACATTTTTCATTGTGTCCTTTATCTCACCAGTTCTCCTTTCCCCACCCCACCCCCCTTTTTTTTTACACTGCTTAGGACATTGTAGAAATGTGTATTTCTAAATTTGTTATGCTGTACTTTTTGTTCTTGAGTAGATACTGGGCAAAAGGAGTTCAGGATATAAGAAATTTGTGTTATATTCATTTTCTGCCTCAGTAGAGAAATAGTGCCTTCTAGTGTTTGCAATAACATTTTGTATTTGCACTATTTCCACTCTGAAAAGTAAAATGATACTTTTAGGGGCACCTGGGTGGCTCAGTCGGTAAGCGTCTGCCTTCGGCTCAGGTATGATCCCAGGGTCCTGGGATCGAGCCCTGCATCGGGCTCCCTGCTCAGTGGGAAGCCTGCTTCTCCCTCTCCCACTCCCCCTGCTTGTGTTCCCTCTCTCGCTATGTCTCTCTCGGTCAAATAAATAAACAAAATCTTTAAAAAAAAATGATACTTTTATTTTTTGTAGTTCTACCTATTTATTAAATATATTGATAATATTTTTATTTTAGGGACTTAAAAGTCAGGATCATAAAACATTTATTTAATGAGCTGATGATAGCACCTAGTCCAAATATGTGAAAGGATTAGAAAAATGTATGCTACATAATGCATTCCCCATTTAGCTGCCATCGGTCACCAACTGGTGAGGAAACAAATCACAAAAATATGATTCATGATATTGCCAAGACTGCTAAAAAGATGCCATAAGCAAAGAATTGCAAAAACTGGTTGCTTGAAGGCACCATGAACAGGAAATGTTATAGGCTTAAAATTTCTATCCCTCAAGGTATCCCTTTTGGGTTTTGACATGGGTTTTTTTTCTTTTTTAATTTTTTTTTATTTTAAAGATTTCATTTATTTATTTATTTGAGAGAGAGAGAGAGAAACAGCATGAGAGGGGAGAGGGTCAGAGGGAGAAGCAGGCTCCCCGCTGAGCTGGGAGCCTGATGTGGGACGCGATCCCAGGACTCTGGGATCATGACCTGAGCCGAAGGCAGTTGCTTAACCAACTGAGCCACCCAGGCGCCCTTGACATGGGTTTTGAAGGGATTTGATTGACATGTCTTCTTTGGTTCTGCTGCTCCTAAGTCACCTCTATTTCTCCTAGAACCGGCCATGTTCTTTGGAAGAAGAGCTGTTCTCTCAGAGAGGCAGCTATACTCCTTACGCAATTTATTGTTGTGAGAAGTTAGCTGTTGTCCAGTATTTCCCAACTTCCTGTGGCTGGATAAGCATTCCCTAAAATGGATTCTCACTTGTTGACTATTATGAAAATGGGAGGAATAACTTTGTGCATGTGTATATCTATGTATTGTGTTAGGGTTCTCTAGATATACAGACACAGATATATAGATATAGACATATATATAATTATATAGGTGTTTGTGTTTTTATGTATCTATATATACACGTATCCTAATGGTTCTGTTTCTATATATTTATTTTTATAAAGAAATTTATTATGAGCAATTTGCTCATGCAATTACGGAGGCTGACAAGTCCCCAGATTTGCAGGGTGAGTTGGCAATCTGGAGACCAAGGAGAGCTGATGGTACAATTCCAGTCCAAGTTCAAAGACCTGAGAACTAGGAGAGACAATTTTCAGTTCCACTTCAAAGGCTGGCAGGCTTGAGACTCAGGAAGAGTTGATGTTTCAGTTTGAGTCTGAAGGCAGAAAAAATTCTCCTTTACTTGAGGGAAGGTTAGCCTTTTGTTTTATTCAAGCCCTTCAACTGATTGGATGAGGCCCACCCCCATTTGGTGGGGGAATTTGCTTTACTTAGTCTATTGATTCAAATGTTAATCTCATCAGAAACAAAATAATGTTTGACCGAATACCTGGGCACCCCATGGCACGGTCAAGTAGATACATAAAATCACAGGTATTATCAACGTATACAAATTAAAATATGTTTATTTCTTTAAAATGTTTATAGTGTCATTGTTCTATAAAAAACATATTGTTTCAGTATTCGTTATTTGAGTCTTATGAATTTCTTTCTTCAAAGCAGTAGACTGTACAATCTCTAGAGTTATTGTAGACAGTGTCTTTATTCCACAAATAACTGGAAAGAATATGGAGATAATATTTATTGAACACCAACCATTTATTTGGGATTAGCTATTAGTACATTTAATTTCCACAATAATCAACTGAAGTAGATAAGATTACTATCATTTTAGAGATGAGGAAGCTGAGACTCAGAGAGGTTAAATAACTTGCCCCAAAGTGGCAGAATATGACTCTAGAAATAGAAACAAATCTTAAAAGCTCATATTCTTTCTACTCCAATATATTATCACTAACAAGCTATATTACTGAGGCAAACTAACTTCTTCAGGCCTTGCAAAATGACTATGAACTAGATGATTTCTTTTTTTTAATATTTTATTTTTTAAATAATCTCTACCCTCAACATGGGGCTCAGACTCACAACCCTAAGATTAAGAATTACAGAATGAGCCACCCAGGCACCCTTGAACTAGATGATTTCTTAGGTCTCAGTTGTTAGAGTTCATGGCAGAGATTTCCAATTGTCTATCCAATATCCATTACCCTATTCTTCCTTGCCAATAGAATAGAGATAAACTCATTTAGCATACCTCCTTTCACCTTTCATCTTTACCCTTATTCCTACCTGAATACAGACATGATGCTAAAAGAGAAACATCATGTCCCAATTTCTTGGTGCAATGTTTGTTTTCTACTCTTCTAGCTAACGATCTTTCAACTTCATTCCAGGATCTAATGTTGGCCTTCAAAGTACAGTGTGTTCACCCCAGGGTAGAAGCAAAATAATTATAGGTGTGCCAAAGTAAATACACATATATTTAAAAACATAGGTTTTTCCTAAATACAGGGAAAATTTTGTCATTGAAGTAATTTGGAAAATACAGAAAAATTGGAAATAAAAAAATAGGAAGCCTGTTATTCCTTATTTAAGAGAAAGAGAAAACCATTTTTGAAATTTTGCTGTGTTTGAATTTTACTCCTGGTCATAGTGGAATGATCAACTGTAAAACTGCATTAAACATATTCAGCAACTATTTTCAGACAATGTACAATTAACAGCATAGACTACAGTTTCTGAGAGAAAGAAAACCCATGAGGTGAGTCTCATTATTGATCAGCTCTCTGCCTAAGGAAAATTTCCTAACTGTAGTGCAGAGGGCTTGAATTTGGGCAGAGCATAGAGATCCTGCTGAACTGAGGAGGCAGGCATGAGAGTCTGCGGTCTCTGAGTTGGCTAAAATCTCGGGGGCAAGGCACTGGAGAGGAATAAGCTGTATAGAAGTGGGGGGTTCCAGATACATCTATATCTACATGTCTAGGTCTATATACCTATCTATATTTTTTCAACTGATCTATATAGCACTACACACACACACATACATATACCCACATATATATACATATATGTGTGTATATATATTGAGAGAGAGGGAGGGAGAGGTCTAGATATAGATATATAAATATATATAGTTATATATCTCTGGTCTAGCAGCACATAAAAAGCATTTGATAAAATAAAATAACCATTCATGACATAAATTCTCATCAAATTAAGAACAGAAATTTTCAGGGTGCCTGGGTGGCTCAGATGGTTAAGCGTCTGCCTTCAGCTCAGGTCATGATCCCAGGGTCCTGGGATCGAGCCCCACATCGGACTCCTGGCTCAGTGGGGAGCCTGCTTCTCCCTGTCCCTCTGCCTCTCTCCCTCCTCATGCTTTCTCTCTCTCTCTGTATCTCTGTGTCTCAAATGAATAAATAAAATCTTTTTTAAAAAAAAGAATAGAAATTTTCTTAGTCTGTATAGAAACATGTACAAAAACTGCAGCTAGTATCACTTATGGATGGACGAAGGAATGCTTTCCCTCTAAGATTGGGCATAAAGCTAGGATATCCACATTCAACACACTTAGTATTATTGTATTGGAGGTCTTAGCTAATGCAATAAGGCAAGAAAAAAAGATATAGAGATTCAAAAGGAAGAGGTAAAACTGTTTGTATTCACAGATCACATGATTGATTACTTATAAAGAAAATCCTAGAGAATATACTAAAAAAGTGCTATAATTAAGAAACGAATTTAACAGGGAAGTGTGGTTAAAGAATCACTTGTATGTCAATACACTAGCAACAAAACTACTGGAAAATATAAAATTTTAAATGCTATTAATATATTTATAGCATTTAAAAATAACATAATTAGGAATAAATTTAACAAAAGATGTCCAAGACTTCTTCGCTGAAAAGAGGTAAAGCGTGACTGAGAGAAATTACGAATCTAAGTAACAGAAAAATATATCATATTTGTGGACTGAAAGATCTAAAATTGTTAAGATATCAGTTGTACCCAAATTGATCTTATAGAATCAATGCAATCTTAATCAAAGTCTCTGAAGACTTTGAAGAAATAGACGAGCTGATTTTTAAATTTATTTGGAAATGTAAGAAACCAAAATAGCGAAAACAATTTTGGATATCTTGTTATTTCAACACTATTTGTTGAAGGACTTTCCTTTCCCCATTGCATTGCTTTGATGCTTTTGTCAAAAATAAACTGATCTTATAAGTGTGGATCTATTTTGGGGCCATTTTGTTCCATTGATCTATTTATTGATTTTATGCCAGTCCTACACTATCTTGATTGATCCATACGACTGTTGTTTCTATGACTGGTTCTAGAGCCTATAGTCCACAGGGCAAGTACTCAGGAAAGGAAGATGGATGTGACGTGGAGGAGGCAAGAACAAACTGAAATTTGTGAGGTTGAGCTGGACATCCATGGGATGGACTAGGACTCAGGTAGGTCTTTCATCGCCTCCAAGCTCCCAACTTGAATGATGGGGGTGTAATGCAAGGAATCCAGCTGATACTTTTCATCTAAGAGCTATTCAGGCACCCTCCCCAGGAGGCGAAGAAGCTGCAGGAGATCTGGCAGGAGCTAGAGTTGCAGTACTGTCCACACCAGCAGGTGAGCCAGCAGATAAGAGACAGCTGTAACACTTGCTGGTGCCCTGCACTGACATTACAAGTATAAGAAGAAGATGGCTGCTACTTCACTTGTGCCTTCTAAATCTCATGCAGAGAAATCCCTCATGGCCCTGGAACTATGTGTTGGGCAGCTATTCTCCATAGTTCTCTCACTTTTCTGCACATTTCAGAGCAAAGGCAGTGTCAGACTTTATTTTGGAACATCTTTTTTTTTTTTTAAAGATTTTATTTATTTATTTGAGAGAGAGAGAGAGAGCAGGGTGGGGGAGGAGGGCAGAGGGAGAGGGAGAAGTGGACACCCCCCTCCGAGCAGGGAGACCGCCGTGGGGCTCGATCCCAGGACCCTGAGATCATGACCTGAGCCGAAGGCAGATGCTCAACCAACTGAGCCACCCAGGCGCTCCTATTTCGAAATATCTTTTAAAAGATATTTGTATAGTGAACAGCCTTGAAAGAAAGAGATAGTGTCTTCCTCTGGGATAGAGGGTACATTTATTTGCTCTCCGGTATAATAAGACAATAATGGAATAATGACACCTTCCAAGGCAAAGGTTGGAGAGGTTTGCTTGCAGCCTATTAAAAAGATTGGGAGTTTTCCTAAGCTCAAAGTCCCTCAGTTGTAACACAAAGTCATTACATGCGTAGCACCCACCTGAATCTACCTCCATGTTGCCCCGGTGGGGCTTGGTGGGGGGTGAGTGTGAGGGCAAAAGAAGCTGTATGAACATGAAGCTCATCTGACTGCTTATGCCGTGAAAAAGAAAGTCCTCTACCTCTAACCTGGGTATCTCATGTCTTCTGTCAGATCCACTAATGGTGGCAGGCTTTTAAGAGGGTAAAATCTGGAAAACGTGGTTCCAGTTTAGCTAAATTGACCCAACACAAATCCACTGTAGAGAGACAAAGGGAGAGAGGACTGAGGGGCAAGGGAGGGAGAGGGTATATGGTAAAATGTTAGCAATTGGTAGATCCAGATGAAAGCTATGCGAGTGTTCATTACACTAATCTTTTTTTTTTTTTTTTGAGAGAGAGAAAGAGCGCAGGGGAGGGTCAGAGGGAGAGGGAAAGAGAATCCCAAGCAGTCTCCACGCTCAGCACAGAGCCAGATGTGGGGCTCAATCTCACGACACTCAGATCATGACCTGAGCTGAAATCAAGAGTCAGACATTTAAGCAACTGAGCCACCCAAGCACCCCTACACTATTCTTTCAATTGAAATTTTACAAAGTAGAAAGCCAAAAGGGAAAAATCACCCAGACTGCTATGTGAGACGGTAGAGTGGGAAGAGCTGAAGCAGGGATATTAGTTTGGAAGTCTTAAGCAGATAGCCAACCCACAAACCAGAAATCTAGGAGCCATTTTGCCATCTTTTCCCACATCCAAACTATCACCAGGTCACCAGGTTAATATAACCTCCTAGTCAGCTTAAATTTTGGCATAATCTCTTTTTCAGTACCAATACCTGGATTAGAGCAAGACTAATAAAATCATCTCCCAATTAGTGGTCTTACCACCAGTACAGCTGTCTCTAAGTCATCCTCCAAATTGCTGCCAGGATAATCTTCAAAGATCTTTTCTGACCATGTCATTTCCCCCAACTCAAAACCCTCTGCAGCCAGGACGAAGTTCAAATTCCTGTACACCGCCTCCGTGGCATCATGATCTGGACCCCACACTTGACTTACACATGCACCAGAACAATGGTCACATCTTTGTTTTCCCACACACATCACGCTCTTTTCGACATGGTATTTCTGCTGCCTAGAATGTCCTTTTCACCTTGACTTCTCTGCGTACCTATTCATCCTTTCATATCTGGTGACTGCAACACTCACAGGTGCTGAGACACTTTCCTGAGCCTCGCCCGCAGTAAGCATTTCCTCCTCCGTGCGATTTCACAGCCTTGCTCATGCTTCAGTTATTTCACACATCACACACTGTTATATTATTTATTGACATGGCTGTCTTCCCAACGAGGCCATGAGTGTCTTACAGGCAGGGACTGACTCGTAGTTGTAATCCAATGCAAAGGAAAGGGACTACGTGTGGCAGGTGTTCTAGAACAGCTCATTGAAGTGAACTGAAAATCCTGTCACAGTAAGAGAATTTAGGAAGGGCAGAGAAGAGATGAAATACTGAAAATGCCAAGCATAAACTTTGCATGGCTGAATTCTAAGATGCCCACCCAACGAGTCAGCTCTGAGTCACCGCTTTGAGGTTTGAAAACACATAAATGAAGCAACTGAATATAGAATTGTAACCACCTTCTTTGAAGAGGGTTTCTTGCTAGCTGTTTGGGGAAGTACAAAATGATGGCAAATATCTTTTTTTTAAAATAGGAAATCTAGGGGCGCCTGGGTGGCTCAGTCGTTAAGCGTCTGCCTTTGGCTCAGGCCATGATCCCAGGGTCCTGGGATCAAGGCCCGCCTTGGGCTCCCTGCTCCGCGGGAGGCCTGCTTCTCCCTCTCCCACTCCCCCTGCTTGTGTTCCCTCTCTCGCTGTGTCTCTCTCTGTCAAATAAATAAAATCTTTAATAATAATAATAATAAAATAAAATAGGAAATCTAGGGAAATTCAAACTGAGTATTAAAACATAAGGCTAGTTCATGAACAGAGAGAATGAGTAAGTTGGAAGAGGGAAAGTGGTATAAACAAAATTTCTCTTATATAGTATCCCCCCTGCATCATCATTCTGTACTTTCTGAGAGAGAGAACTCAATTTCTATTCCTACCATTTGAAAGGTCCTCCATTTTAATCTAAAAAAGCTGAACTCAGAGAAACAAAGAATAGAGTGGTGGTTGCTAGGGGCTGGGGCTGGGGGGTGGAAGCAATGGGGGGATATTGGTCAAAGGGTACAAACTTCCAAACTTTGGTGATTATAGCTAATAATACTATATTATATACTTGAAAGTTGCTAGGAGCGTAGATCTTAAATGTTCTCACCACAAAAAAGAAATGGTAATTATGTGACAGGACGGAGGTGTTAGCTAATTCTTTGGTGGTAATCATTTTGCAATATTGAAGTGTACACCTTAAACTTATGCAATGTTGTATGTCAATTACATCTCAATGAAGCTGGAAAAAAAAGGTCTTCGTTTTAACAATAAAGTTGTTGAATTCCTGCCTGAAACTCTACATTTCAGAAGAAACATTGTAAATAGGATACTTTATAGTTATTATTTTTTATGTAGCAAAACAGCTCTAAAATGCTTTGAAATAGGCAAAATAATTTTAAAAGCAAGGTTTTGTACTAAACTGTCTATGATGTATTTTAATAAATTAATCCAAAAAATACTACCTTGTAATACCAGTGGTTAGTAGTACCAATACATAAAGGCAGTGTCAGGAAAAGTGATGTCCTCAGCAAGAAGAACAAGGAACAGAAGGTGGAATGATAACGGATGACAGAGGAAAAAGCAGAATCCATCTGCTCCTACTTTGCTTTCATTTTCCATCACAAAGAATTATCCTCAAATTCGAAAAGGTAAGAGCTACACATGAAGGAGAGAATTTTAGTCCAAGGCAGGTGAGGATGTAAGAAAGCATCCAGCCCTTTAGTGCTAACTTCACTTCTCTGGTTTCACTGTGAGAATTTGAAATGTGGTGGTAACTTTGTTGGGAACCGGAGAGGTGCCAGAAGACTGGAGATGGACAAATGTCCTCATTTTCTAAAAGAAGAAACTATAAGCCTGTGAACACATTTTTTTCCTTGGCAAAATTCTGGAATGGAAAATTAGACAAATGGTTTGTGAATCTTTTAAAAAGTGGTGAAAATAAGACACAGCATGAATTCACTAAAAAAATAAGTGGCTCTAAATGAGGTGTTCTTCCTTTCTAATAGGGTTCCGACTCCACCTGGTCTGACCCCTACAGGGTGGGACACAAGGGAAGAAGGTGGGCTTGGGAGTGGGATGAGGCTGTATTCCCTTCCCAGCTTCCTCACTTACCAACAGGGAGACTTGGACACTCAAATTCTCGGAGCCTGACTTGTAACCCAAATGTGATGGAGCTTCTTTGGGCTAGCTCTGCTCTCACCCAAGAACTTACTTGAGACCAATCTCACACATGTGGTCTTATTACAAAACGACAACAACGATTCAAACTTTGAAGGCATTGATAAATAATGGGGATTATGTTATATATGACACAACAAAACTTTTTAAAAATATCCTTGTCTAATCTGACACTTTCCTTAAAATTCTTTCCCTTGGGAATCTATATCATCTCCTTCACTTCGAACTCTCTCAAAACAAACAAACAAACACACTCTCCACAGCTTCTCCAGGTATACCTCTGCTTTCAGTAAAATGCCAATATTCAGAAAATGAATGTGTGGTTAGCTAAAACCGAACCATACTCACGTGAATTCTTCTGTCACATCAAAAAATAAAATAATAGTACCTATGTCAGAAACTTTTTGAGAGGCCTAGCTTAAAAATTCTATATGAAAAAGTTTTGGTCTAGTCACTCAGTAAGTAGTAGCCATTATTATTCATCACTACTCTCACTACTGTGATAGAGCAAGAAAACGGTATGGACCCTCTATATCCTTAATTTTTCAAGGCATTTCACAAATCTTCATGGGCAAGGAGGGTTGGAGATAGTATAGTTCATTGGAAGTTCAAACAATTTATACTAAGGTGAGATAGAAGTTTCTAGTAGTTTGTCAGAGGCCTCTATGGTCCTATCCTGTTAAACATTTTCATGAATCAGTTAACATTAAGAAGCATATTGGACATGCTAATAAAATTTGTAGTTAATACAAAATGGGGGGTGATTAATAGATGACAAGCTTAATGACAAAACAAAGATTCCAGAAGATCTGAAAAGGCTGATACAAAAAAGTAATTCAATATGGTTTAATGTAAAATCGAGTTTCCCCCAATGGTTACCTCTTACATAAGTATAGTAGTACAGTAACAAAGCCAGAAATTTGACATTAGTACAATGTGTGTGTATAATTCTGTGTCATTTTCTCACATGTGTAGATTTGTGTAACCACTGCTATAATCAAATCTGTTGGTGTTGACATTTTACCTTATCTCCATTTATGTTCCTTTACCGTCCCACATTTATAAGATAATTGTCTTACATATTTACTCTATATACATTGAGAACCACATTAGACAGCGTTATAATTTTTGTTTCAATGGCCAAACGGAAAACTCAAGATAAGAAAAGTCTATTGTATTTAGCTATATTTTTGCTTTTTCTGTGTTCTTTCTTCCTTCCTGATGTTACAAGATTCTTTCTCTCATCATTTCCTTCTGTTTAAAAGAGAACTTCCTTTAGCCACTCTTTTAGGGTAGGTCTAATTTGGTGAATTTTATGTCATATTCTCTTAGTTTTCCTTCATCTGAGAATGTCTTTTTTTTTTTTTAAAGATTTTATTTATCTATTTGAGAGAGAGAGAGAGCATGAGCAGGGGGAGGGGCAGGGGAGAGGGAGAAGCAGGCTCCCCACTGAGCAGGGAGTCCAATGTAGGGCTCAACAGAACTCTGGGATTCCGACCTGAGCCGAAGGCAGTCGCCCAACCGACCGAGCCACCCAGGCGCCCCACATCTGAGAATGTCTTGATTGATCCTTCACTTCCGAAAGACATTGTCTCTGGATAGAGAATTCTGGTTTGACAGTTCTTCTCTTTCACAACTTCAAAAATGTTGTGCCATTTTCTTCTGGCCTCTTTGACTTCTGATGAGAAATCTGCTATTATTCCAAGTGCTTTCTGTCTATAGTAATATTTCATTTCTCTCTGAGTACTTTCAAAAATTTTCCCATGTCTTCAGTTTTCAGAAGTTTGATTCTGATGTGCCTTGACACGGATTTCTTTAAGTTTATCCTGTCTGGAGTTCAGTCCGTTTCTGGCAACTGCTTATGGGTTTTTCGGGTGGTTGTTTGGTTTTGACAAATTTGGGAAATTTTCAGTTATTATTTCTTCAAATACTTTTTCAGTCCTATTCTCTTCTTCCTCTGTCCAGGACTCTGAAAATATGACTATTAGACTTTTTTGTTGTACCCCACAAGTCCTCAAGATTTTGTTAATTTTTCCAAAAATCCATTTTCTCTTATTGTTCAGACTGCGTAATTTCTACTCTTCTATCTTCAAGTTCACTGCTTCAACTGTCCTCTCCATTCTTCTGTTGAGCCCATCCATTAAGATTTTAATTTTGGTTATTGAATTTTTTAGCTCTAAATTTCCATTTGGTTCTCCTTTATATATCCTATTTCTCTTCTAAGACTTTCTGTCTCTTTGCAAAACTTTCTGTTTTGTTCTTTTTCTTTAAACATGCTCATAATTGCTTATTGAAACATATTTATGATATCTGCTTTGAAATCCTTGTAAAATAATTCTAACATCTGTGTCATTTTGGTGTTGGCATCTGTTAATTGTCTTTTCTTCATTCATTTTGAGATCATCCTGGTTTTTGGTATGAGCAATTTTTTATTGAAACCTGGACATTTGGGGTATTAGAAGACTCCAGATCTTATTTGTTTGTTTGTTTGTTTGTTTTTAAAGATTTTATTTATTTGTTTGACAGAGAGAGAGTGAGAGAGGGAACACAAGCAGGGGGAGTGGGAGAGGGAGAAGCAGGCTTCCCTCTGAGCAGGGAGCCTGATGCGGAGCTCGATCCCAGAACTCCAGGATCATGACCTGAGCCGAAGGCAGATGCTTAACGACTGTGCCACCCAGGCACCCCTCCAGATCTTATTTAAATCTTGTGTTTTAGGAGGCCTCTCTGCTCTGGTGGGTAAGGGGGGGGGCACTACTTCATTACTGCCAGGTGAGGGTGAAGTGTTGGTTCTCTTCTATTACACCCTGGGTGGAGGAAGGGGCATTTGATTACTACTGAGTAAGAGTGGAGTTCTGGCTTCCTACATGGCCTCTGCTGATACCGTGGAGGTGTGTATGCATTGTTACCACTCACAGGTGGTGAAAGTCCTGACTCTATTAGGTCTCTTCTGACAGCACTCAGCAAGGAGGAGGAGGGATGTCTTGGGTACAGATGGAAGTCCAGGCTCCCCATATGGTCTCCACGGACAACACCGGGAATCCTATGCTCTTAACCATCAAGCTCTTCACTTGGCTTTCTCTGACACTTACCCAGGCAGGGAGATTGGCATGATTCATTACAGCCTGGAAAAAGTGGGAGTCTAGGCTCCCCACTGGGCCTTTGCTGGTGATTGTGTGGGTGGAGTCACAGTTTTTTCTTTTTTTTTTCCTGTGATGTTTGCATAAAGTAGAGCAGTTATTGTTTAAAGTTTTTTTGTCTAGCAAACTATCCCCTTCCTGGTCCTTTGGCTAGAGAGAAAAGGCTTTTCTTGGGAACACAATTTTTTTAAATCTGTGTCCATTCATAGTTCCAAGTTGCTGGCTTTTCCAGTATCCAGTCTGGAATATACACGTGAAAAGATAACCCAGGAACTCACCACCATGTTATCCTTGGGCCTTAACATAATTAGCTGGTCCACTTTCTCTTCTCCATATATCCAGGGATTTTAGTTGCACTTAGTGGAAGAAATAGGGAAAAGGACATCTATCCCATTTCTTCCTGGATGTAGAAGTCTATGCTAGCTTTTAAAATCCTCATGTCAATCCTATGAGGTAACTACTATTACAGTCATTTCAGATGGGGAAACTGAGGTTAAGTCATTTGCCCAAGATCACACAACTAGTAAGTGGGAATATGAGATTCAAATCTGAGGCAGTCTGGGGTCAGAGCTCATGCTCACGACCACCACATGGGCTTATGACAATCATTTATTTATTCATCATTACATTTCAGTCAAAGTATCATCACACTTAATTTCATTCATTAATTCAAAAAATATTTATTGAGCGCCCATTATGAAGCACCTTGTACTAGATATAAAGAGACAATATTAAAAAGACATGGTCTCGGGGTGCCTGGGTGGCTCAGTCGTTGGGCGTCTGCCTTCGGCTCGGGTCGTGGTCCCGGGGTCCTGGGATCGAGCCCCGCATCGGGCTCCCTGCTCAGCGGGAAGCCTGCTTCTCCCTCTCCCACTCCCCCTGCTTGTGTTCCCTCTCTCACTGTGTCTCTCTCTGTCAAATAAATAAAAACTTAAAAAAATAAAATATAAAAATAAAAAGACATGGTCTCTGCCATAAGATGATTACAGTCTAGTAAAGGGTATAGAAATATAAATAAATAATCATAATAGAACAATGTGAGTGCAATAGTAGATATATGTGGTAGATGCAGTGACTGCACAAAAGAGATTGTTAAGTTTGGAGAAGGAAGGAAAGTTTCACAGATGTTTAATTTGGATCTTGAAAGATTAGGATGTCAGTAAATGGACGAGGTAAAGAAGAAATTCCAAGCAAAGAGAACAGCATACACAAAGGCACATAAGCATGAAAATAGATAGCATCACGTGTTTGGGAAGCACTAAATAGAATGACATAGCTGTTGTACATGGTGCCTGTTGTGGGGTGGAAGGTAGCATTGTTTTTCCCAAATTATCTTGACGCTGCTTATTAAACAATTCATTATTTCTCTAACAATTTGAAAAGCCACATGTATCACATAGTAAATCTTTTTTTTTAAAGATTTTATTTATTTGAGAGAGAGAGAGAGAGAGAGCATGAGTGGGGGGTGGGGAGAGGAAGAAGCAGGCTCCCCACTGAGCAGGGAGCCTGATGAGGGACTTGATCCAGGACCCTGGGATGCTTAACCAACTGAGCCACCCAGGTGCCCATCACGTACTAAATCTTTATAAAGTGTTGGATCAGTCCATTCTCGCTATACCATCTACTCAGAAAATGATTTGATTCTCAACAGCTTTAAAGTATTTATTTTCATATCTAATAGTGTCTTTCTTATTCAAAGATTCTTAGATTTAGAATGAAATGGTTCAGATGAGGGGGGAAAAAAGCTCCTTGGAATTTTAGTTGGAATAGCATTAAATTGATAAATTATTTTGAGCAGATGGGAAAATCATTAAAATTTTGAGAGAGAAATGTGTCTTTTTATTTGAGTCTTCTCAATAAAGTTTCATGTTTTTTATGTGCTATATAACTATAATATTTATTGCTAGATAATTATTTTAGTTTTATTTTGTGAAAACAATTCTGAAATTGATTTTTTAAATTATTATACAAATACATAGTGAATTCATGTCAAAGTTTTATTTAATTCATTAATGAGACAATCAGTAAAATTCTGAGCTCCTTCAGAAAAATAGAACTAGGGGTACCTGGCTGGCTCAGTTGGAAGAGTATGCAATATTTTTTTTTTATTTTTATTTTTTGAGAAAGAGAGAGAAGGTGCATGAGAGAGAGCAGATGGGGGCAGAGGGAGAGGGGGAGAGAGAATCTTAATCAGGTTCCATGGTATCTCACGACCCTGAGATCGTGACCTGAGCAGAAATCAAGAGTTGGATGCTTAACCAACTGAACCACCCAGGTGCCCCAGAGCATGTGACTCTTGATCTTGGGGCTGTGAGTTCGAGCTCAATGTTGGGTATAGAGTTTACTGAAAATAAACAAAATCTTTAAAAAAGAAAAAGAAAAGAAGAAGTAGAAGCATATAGTTAATGGGAAAAAGAATGTTGAAATAAGATTGCTAAATTAGATGCAAAACTGGTCAGTATCCTAAGGGACAATAAAATACAATCTTACTACCAACAGAAAAAAAAAACCACTCTACATCCTATTTATTTCTATAAATTAAGCTCAACTATTACAGGAAAACATCTGGTCCCTAATCAATTATTGGTCAGAGTTACAATTTCTGAGTCAGAGATGATCCTTGGGCAGCTTATTTTAAAATGCTCTAAAAAAATACTGAAGCACAGAATAGCCAACACAATACTGGAAAAGAAGGACAAAGTTGGAGGATTGACGCTAGCTGACTTCAAGATTTACTATAAAGCTGCAATAATCAAGACAGTGGTACTAGTGAAAGAATGGATAAAGAGATCAGTGAATAGAACAGAGTACCCAGAAATAGACCCATACAAATATGTGCAAAAAATATATATATTTGTATGTATAGTGAATATAGTGAACTGATCTTTGACAAAGAGCAAAGGCAATCCAGTGGAATAAAGATAGTCTTTTCACAAATGGTGCCGGATACTAGGTATACACATGCAAATAAATGAATCTAGACACTAACCTTACTTAAACCTATCAGAAAAATTAGCTCAAAATGGACTTCACCAAAAAAAGTCACAAAACTATAAAACTTCTAGAAGATAATATAGGAGAAAATCTAGAATTTTTAGATACAACACCAAAAGCATGATCTTTGAAAGAAGATATTAATAAGTTGGACTTAATTAAAATTTAAAACTTTCTGCAAAAGATGCTGTCAAGAGAATGAAAAGATAAACCAGAAACTTGGAGAAAATATTTGCAAAATACATATCTGATATAGCACTTGTATCCAAAACATAGAAAAAACTTCTAAAATTCAACAATAAAAAATATATGTCATTAAGGAATTATGAATTAAAACAGTAAGATATATTATTAGAATGGCTAAATTCCCAAATGCTGACAATACCAAATGCTGATGAGGATGTAGAGCAACCGAACTCTCATTGCTGGTGGTGATGCAAAATGGTATAGCAACTTCAGAAGACAGTTTGGTTGTTTCTTTTCCTCTTTTCCTTTAAATATTTTTACTTATATATTTATTTGACACACAGAGAGAACACAAGCAGGGGGAGCAGCAGAGGGAGAGGGAGAAGCAGGCTTCCCGCTGAGCAGGGAACCCAATGTGAGGCTCATCCCAGGACCCCGGGATCATGACCTGAGCTGAAGGCAGACACTTAACTGACTGAGCCACACAGACCCTTTTTTTTTTAATAAAGATTTTATTTTTAAGTAATCTCTACACCCAATGTGGGGCTCGAACTCACAACCCTGAGATCAAGAGTCACATACTCCACCGACTGAGCCAGCCAGGTGCCCCTAAGTGGCACTTATTTTTAAATTAGCATATGCTATGTTATTTATATGTATTTTAATGAGATATTCTATTTCCTCCAATAAATTGGTAGTTTCATGAGCAGAGTCCATCTTATTTCTCTATGTATCCCTAGCATCTAACATAGTTACTTGTATACTCATAAATGTTGATAATAGTGCATTTTCTTCAAATGTAAAGCTTTGCCTGGGAAGAAAGATAAGAATAACCTGTGTTTAAAGGCTTGAGATGATCCCTTACATACATGGTCAAAGAATTTTCTTTTTTTTTTTTTAGATTTTATTTATTTATTTGAGAGAGAGAGAATGAGAGAGAGAGCACGAGAGGAAAGAGGGTCAGAGGGAGAAGCAGACTCCCTGCTCAGCAGGGAGCCTGATGTGGGACTGGATCCCGGGACTCCAGGATCATGACCTGAGCCGAAGGCAGTTGCTTAACCAACTGAGCCACCCAGGCGCCCGGTCAAAGAATTTTCAACAAGGACCAAGACTATTCATTGGGGAAAGGATAATCCTTTCAACAAATCATGCTGGGAAAACTGGACATCCACATGCACAATAATGTGGGACCCATATCTTACACCATATTCAAAAATTAACTCAAAATGGATCAAAGACCTAAAAGTAACAGCTAAAGGGGCACCTGGGTGGCTCAGTCCTTAAGTGTCTGTCTTTGGCTCAGGTTATGATCTGGGGGTCCTGGGATTAAGCCCCATGTAGGGCTTCCTGCTCAGTGGGGAGCTGTTTCTCCCTCTCCTTCTGCCTCCTCCCCTCTGCTCATGCTCTGTCTCACTCTCAAATAAATAAATAAAATCTTCAAAAACAAAGTAAAAATAACCTTCTGGGGAGGAGGGAAAAAAAGAAAAATACACAGAACGGTCTTTCCTAATGTTAATTTAGCAATATACTAATAGGTTAAAGATGTGTAAGAATTCACAAAATTGTTAATATATCTAATTCATAAAAAGGAAGATAAAATGTAGTTGCATCAAATTCTGAGCACAGTGCTTTTGCTGAGATGTTTATATGATAAGTCTGTCTCCTGCTACTTTGGATTATGCTTTTCATTACAGCTCTGCTATGCAGAGAAGCCTGGCCTCCGTAGGGTCTCCTGAGAGTGCCTGTTATGCTGCTTGCTAGCTTCAGAGGGCACAGGGAGAATTGTTTGCATATGCTTCCCTAAACCTCTGGAAAGAGACACTTAAAGCTGGATCGTTCACCGTAGAAAGGAGCTATTCCCTAGAATAGTACAGTTGAATGTTCAGCTACAGTGATCTGCAAGTGGCGATGAATCTCTACTAAGGAGCATCAAGAAAGGGAAAGATATTTATCTATTATTCATAGGGCAATACCTATAGCGGTCATTCTCACTTGGTCCTTCTGAGTTAGGTCATCACCCTAGTGGGGAAAGTTGTTACACTGGGCTCACTAATCCTAATGCAGAGCCTACAGAACAGTAGAGAGAGAGTGGTAACTTTCCTCAATGACAGCAATATCCAGGAAAGTAAGAAATTATTGTTGTACCTTGGTTTATCAGACAGAGTCCTGGCAGAAAGCAGGTGGTTAATCAGAAGAATTTGTTAAAGAGACTATAAAAGTTACAGGAAGCTGACAAAGGTTAACAATAGCAGGGACTGCTTGGCACCTCCAGGCTTGAAAGGGTAGAGGCAGCAAGATTACCAGAATCCTAAAAGAGCTCTAGCAGTAGCTGTAGCTATAGCTGGAGGCGAGAGCTATTGGACAGAAACTGCAGCCTTTGGTAGTGAAATACAGCATTGCTGATCCTTAGTCTCATTTCCTGCCAGAGCCTCCCAATCATTGGCCACACTCATCTGAAATCCAGAAGGTAATGAAGCCTTATTGATGTCAGGACAACGTTGCAGATCATACTTCCAGAATCTAGGGGCACAGAGTAGAGACTTTTGGAGAGTGGATTTGCAGGAACAAATGAAGACTATCTGACCAACTTAATGAGGCTTATATGATTTATGAAATTCTGTATTCTAAATGAATGATAAACAATTGACATGATTGAGGGGTCGAATAGGTAGAAGCTAGTTGTGGATTTTATTTAGTGGGAAGTTCTTGGCCTTTGAGATGACCAAAGGAAGGGGATTTTGGAGAGTGGCTTCTAATGGATTGGGATCTTTGCATTGGGGCCCCAATGGTTCTAGGGTCTAAAATAGAGGACTGTAGTTTAGAGGACAAAAAGGAATCAACCAACTCAGCAAAAACAACTGAGATGGTCAGCAGAGGGAGGCCTACCGGAAAGTTGGCTCATGTCTTAAAAGTGAAGTGTGAAGGCCATACAGCCATGTCCCAGTTGTAGCTGTGTATTCCCTGGAAAGAGTGAAATTAGAAATTCCTTCCCTCAAAAAGTTCCCACCTAAAGAACCTCTGTGCCTAACAGGAACCAAATCAGTAATTTAAGACAAGGAAACCTATTCTGTGCTATTAAAATCAGCTAAAACCATACTGCACGTATTCTGAAGCCACAATGGGGGGAGTTCTGCTCTGTTCTCTAAATTTGGAATAATATAATGTGCATTACAATCAATACTGTGGTGCCCACTGGCCTGGAGCTAAGTTTAG
Organism: Leptonychotes weddellii; assembly: GCF_054177405.1. Classification (NCBI taxonomy): domain Eukaryota; kingdom Metazoa; phylum Chordata; class Mammalia; order Carnivora; family Phocidae; genus Leptonychotes; species Leptonychotes weddellii. The sequence goes on along the minus strand of NC_138370.1, from coordinate 148,839,359 downwards.
AAGTTCGACTGTGGATCTAAATGCTGTTTTCCACTCTTGCCACTAGAGCTCCTTACCCCAGCTGGGGTGGGTTGGGGAGAGAAGATAAGATGGGAAGGGCAGAATTCAGTGACAGAAAAAAAGGCAAAATGACCTCAGAGTTATGACTGGGTATTAAAAAAAAAAAGTTAAATGAGAGGCTTGAGTAGAACAGGCAGTGATGAGAGAAAGAAAGGAAAAAAGTTTCAAAAAAGCTGGTAAAAACAAGGCCAGGAAAGGGCAGTAGGGGAAAAAAATTGCTCTGCCTTGGGAAGAACAAGAAATTTGAATCTGAGGAGCAGTAACAGTAACTAGCAAGAACTACAAAAAGGAAGACTTGCACATTTCAGATGTTGGCAATTATTATCAGGGGTCAGCAAAGCACTATTATGCCTTGCTGCATTTTTTTTATGTGAATCAATAGATCAAAACACATTGTTCTGTGAGAGGCAACAGAAGAGTTACCAGATTAACTCTCCATCAATCTAAAACCAAGTTGACAACCTTCACATATATAATGTTTATGTAAGTTATATACTCTGAAAGTGTGTGACTTTTTAGATCTAACCCTTGTGCCTAAGCAGTACAGTATACTCAAATGTACTTAGAACTCCTTTATACTCTTTAAAAATATCGAGGATTCCAAAGAGCATTTGTTCACATGGGCTAAACAACACTGTGTTAGAAATTAAGACAGAAATTATTGGAACATTTATTTTAAAATAACTATAATGGGGGTGCCTGGGTGGTCAGTTGGTTGAGTGTCTGCCTTTGGCTCGGGTCATGATCCCGAGGTCCTGGGATCGAGCCCCGTATTGGGTTCCCTGCTCATCGGGGAGTCTGCTTCTCCCTCTCCCTCTCCCTCTGCCTCTCCCCCCCACCCCCCGCTCATGTTCTCTCTCTCTAATAAATAAATAAAATCTTTTTAAAAATTGTAAAAAAATAAAAATTTAAAAAATAACTATAGGGGCGCCTGGGTGGCTCGGTCGTTAAGTGTCTGTCCTGGGATCGAGCCCTGCATCGGGCTCCTTGCTTGGCAGGGAGCCTGCTTCTCCCTCTCCTTCCTGCTTGTACTCTCTCACTGTCTCTCCTCTCTCTATCTCTCAAATAAAGAAAATCTTAAAAAAAAAATAAAAATAAAAAATAACTATAATAGAGGTGTCTGGGAGGCTCAGTCGGTTGGGTGGCTGACTCTTGATTTCAGTTTGGGTCACGATCTGAGGGTCATGATCTTAGTTGAGCCCGGCATGGGCATGGAGTCTGCTTGGAATTCCCTCTCTCTCTCTCCCTCTGCCCCCCACCCCGCTTGCCCCGGCTCTCTCTCTTTAACAATATAGTTACTATAATAAACCAAAAATACTATAATAAACCTATTACATACATATATCTTTTTTTTTTTTAAAGATTTTATTTATTTACTTGAGACAGAGAGAATGAGAGACAGAGAGCATGAGAGGGAGGAGGGTCAGAGGGAGAAGCAGACTCCCTGCCGAGCAGGGAGCCCAATGCGGGACTCGATCCAGGGACTCCAGGATCATGACCTGAGCCGAAGGCAGTCGCTTAACCAACTGAGCCACCCAGGCGCCCCTACATACTTATACCTTGTATAATATATCTTGAGTGAAAATAATTGTGTTTTCCAAGATAAAATCTCTTTTTAATGCCTGGCTTCATAGAACACAGCTGGATTTTCACATATGCTTTTGCAGTCAGTATGTGCATATATTGTTTTGGTTGAAGTAGATGAAGAAAATTCAATCTCATACAAATACGTAGTTGGAAAGTGAAGAAATATTTTAATAACTTTTTCAGATAATTGTGGATATTATTCTTCAGTACTACACTAAATCCATACAAGGGGTCATTCCTCAAAGGTTAGTTGCAATGTGGAATCTGAAATGTTACCAGTGAATTTTTTTGTACTCTGTTACATTAAAATCCACTGGTCTGTCGCACACCTTGAATGGAGGTTATACCCATGCATGATTTTGTAACATCATGCATTGGTCATTTAGAAAATACTAGTTCACTGGCTTATGCAGATCTTCCAAATATTAACACATTTCATTATATGATTTCAAGCAATCACATTTATTAATTTCACCATCAATTTAATCAAAACATCTTTAAGTGTATTGAGAAACTGTCAAGTCACAGGGGCAGATATATTTTCTAAAACTCTAATTTTCAGTTGGAAGTTTGAATTTTATCATTGGCAACAAATTCTGCCAGTTGTTTTCCTTGATGTGACAGGCTCACCTAGTTCATTTGTGATAAAATGTCTGCCAAATACCCAACGCTTGATAAACATAGTTTGTCTCAATCATTATTTTAAGTAAAAATAGTTCCATGGAAATAGTGGCTAATTTAGCTCACAACTCAACCAATTGTACAAATGCTTAACCATGTGCTTTGGTATGCAGTAGAAGTGCTTTCTCTATCCTTCCCATGAATGACACAGAATATTAAAAAGGCATGTATTCAAAAGTTGAAGTTTAATAAAATCAATTTCTACTGCTTCATCAAACACATTCTAAAGTGAAACTGGTAAAAAAAAAAAAAAGGGAGGGGGCACCTTGCTGGCTTAGTTGGTAGAGCATGTGACTTTTTTTTTTTTAAAGATTTTATTTACTTATTTGACAGAGAGAGAGACAGCGAGAGAGGGAACACAAGCAGGGGGAGTGGGAGAGGGAGAAGCAGGCTTCCATGGAGCAGGGAGCCCAACGTGGGCCTCGATCCCAGGATCCTGGGATCAAGACCTGAGCCGAAGGCAGACGCTTAACGAGCCACCCAGGTGCCCCGAGCATGTGACTCTTGATGTCAGGGTTGTAAGTTCAAGCCCCATGTTGGGTGTAGAGATTACTTAAAAATAGAATCTTTTTTTAAAAAAAGTGAGGGGCTTCTGGGTGGCTCAGTCAGTTAAGCATCTGCCTTCGGCTGAGGTCATGATCCCAGGGTCCTGGGATCGAGCCCCGCATCGGGCTCCCTGCTCCGCGGGAAGCCTGCTTCTCCCTCTCCCACTCCCCCTGCTTGTGTTCCCTCTCTCGCTGTGTCTCTCTCTGTCAAAATGAATAAATAAAATCTTAAAAATAAATAAATAAATAAATAAATAAGTGCAATTCTTACTAAAAAAAAGTAAAACTGGTATTTTTTTTTTTTTTTTTTTTTAGTAAGCTCTATACCCAATGCAGGGCTCGAACTCAGGACCCCGAAATCAAGTTGCATGCTCCACCAACTGAGCCAGCCAGATGCCTCTGAAACTGGTATTTTTTGTCTTTTTAAGATTTATTTATTTATTTTAGAGGGGGGAGGGGCAGAGGGAGAGAATCTCGAACAGAGACTGATATAGGGTTTGATCTCACCACCCATGAGATCATGACCTGAGCCGAAACCAAGAGTAATACGCTTAAGTGACTGAGCCACCCAGGCACCCCAAAACTGGTATTTTCGAAAGTGAGTGCATGGTATTAATAAAATTATTAATAGTATAGTAATTATTTTGTTCGCTATTGCTTTTATGTCACCAGTGTAAATGTCAACATAGTAAAAGGCAAATAATGTCTTAGTTGTATTATGATAATAGTTTGGTCATGGCAGACCAATCCCTGAAACCATATCAGGGAGCCCCCGCATTTCTGTGGACTGAACTTTGAGATGAATTCTCCCTTCCCTGACAGAATGTAAATCCTGCAATTCCAGAGGTTTTCTGTTTCTTGTTCACTGATATACCTCTAGTGCCTACATTGTGCCTGGCACATAGTAGGCACTCAATAATTATTTGTTTAATTAATAAATTTTTAATGAAGTAATCAACCAGAACTAGATCATAATAGTGAAGAGCTTATAATCTGCATTACTGGAAACTCATTTTTTAAAAATTTAGTTTTGAATAGGTAAAATATACAAGAGGGTACACGGTGAAAATTTGCCCATTTTGCCTTCTCCAAGGCATTTAAGTTGTTTTCTCAGAGATATCCCCTACTGTCAGTTTCTTATGCATTTTTCCAGTGATATTTTGAGGATTCACAAGTATATACACAAGCATATTCCTTTCTTCCCTCACACATATGGTGGTATACTACATACAATATGGACTGCATAGTGCTTTTTCAAAAGTAAACTTTTCTTTTGGAGTAATTGTAGATTTACAGAAAAGTTTCAGAGATTCTTGTATACTCTTTACCCACTTCTACTAATGTTAACATCTTACATAACCATAGTACCATGTCAAAACTAAGAAATTAATATTGGTACAATACTATTAACTAAATTACAGAATTTACTTAGATTTCACTAGTTATGTCCTTTCAGTTCTAGGATCTAATCCAAGATAACACATTGCATTTAGCATACTGCTTTTTTTGCCTTAAAATGTACTTTGGGAATTGTCTCATTATCAGTTAATATGTAGTTGCCTCATTCTCTGGAAGGACTGTAGAATGACTTCCTAGAAGTAGAATTTCAAGGCCAATGATTATATGTGTTTAAAAATGACCAGGGGTGCCTGGGTGGCTCAGTCGGTTAAGTGTCTGACTCTTGATTTGGCTCAGGTCATGATCTCAGGGTCTTGAGAGCCCCCCTCTGTGTGGGGCTCCATGCTAAGTGGGGAGCCTGCTTAAGATTCTCTCTCTCCTTCTCCCTTTGCCCCTCCCCTGCTTTCTCTCTCTCAAGAAAAAAAAAAAGACCAAACCCCTCTCCGCCAAAGAAATTACCATACTCTTCTAAGCAGTCCCCCTGTGCTTTGAGTGTTGCAAGTTTCTTTGAAGTTCCAAGATTAAGATTGGGGACTGAATGAAGTTGACAAATGTAAATTACTCAAACCAGTTTTTGCAGACTTCAAAATAACTATTTTTTTTTAAGATTTTATTTATTTATTTGACAGAAAGACAGTGAGAGAGGGAACACAAGCAGGGGGAGTGGGAGAGGGAGAAGCAGGCTTCCCGCTGAGCAGGAGCCTGATGAAGAGCTCCATCCCAGAACCCTGGAATCATGACCTGAGCCAAAGGCAGATGCTTAATGACTGAGCCACCCAGGCGCCCCAAAATAACTATTTTTAATGTACTGACACAAATACACATAGCATTGCATGATTTACATTATACCAATAATTCATTGTACCATGACCCAGAGGTATAGTTGGTTCCTCTTAGAACCACTAGGGGGCTCTGCTGGAAGGGTTTTTATAATTTATGTTAGTCCACTTTGGGAGATGTTTCCAAATGATGCTTTAGAATTCTGACCTCTTAAAACTTGAAAGAGATCGTCATCTAATCCAGCTTCTTTATTTTGCTGATGAGGAAACCAAGGTTGACCAAGATAGCTAGCATGGAGGAGAGCTGGGATCAAAAATCTCTTCTTGGTTCCTGTGGCAGAGGTTCAAGAACTTCTTTTTTTCCATGTACTTCCACTTGAATGATTCACTGCCGGGGGATAGTTCCTTTTTGGTGCCATAATTTTAGTAATTTTTGCTAAGACCGTGTATTTGTGATATTTTTCTAGGAGGACACTTTACTAATTGATTAGGTGAAAGAAGCTCATGAAATAAAAACTAAATAACCTTTATTACTTATTCTATTTAAAGTACTGCTCAGCACCAAAACCATATTATTTACTGAAACCCTAGCAACGACTTTCAAATTGCCTTTCAAACTTACTTCGCGCTTAAAACATTTTACTCTTATCTTCATTTGTTCATTCAATATTTATTGAGTGCCTACTACTGCCAGACACCGTTGTAGGCCCTAGGCTTACAGAAGTAAAGCTACCGTTCCTCCACAAGAAGCCTCTATTTCTCCGTTTTTCACTTTAATATACAAACTATTTTCACATGTTTTAGTTTAGTGGTTCTCATAGTGTAGCAGCAAGAGAACTTGTTAGAGGTGCAAATTATTAGGCCACCCCACACTCTAGGGATGGGGGTCTAGCAACCTGGTTTTTTTAACAAGCTCTTCAGGGATTCTGATGTACACTCGAGGTTAAAAACTATTAAAACTCAGTATTAATTATCTAAGTAGCTCAGAGATCAACATCTGGCTTCTAAATCCACCTCAGGCATCTACATGGAGTACCTGTTTGAAATACACCTGATGGGACCCAACAACGACCACTCTTAATTCAGTGACGTGTAGTACCTGGAACGATCGGATTAGTAGTGGCACTCTAATGGCTTCAGAACAAAAACGGACCGCAGTGGATTTTTCTGGGCTACAACAACAGAAAATGGGCCGGATCGAGTTCTGGAATGGTGCTTTTATACACTAGACACAGTCAGGCACATTAAGCCTGTGGGTTCTGGGTCTGGCTGAGTCAGGACGGCGCTCGTAGGCGCTCGTAGTCGATGGGGCCGCGTGAACCCGTTAGGTTGGGCTCAGTCTTCAGTCAGAGGCCATGGGCTGGAAGCCCCAACCACACCGCAGTGATTTGAAGAGTGACCGCGGCACAAGAGAGGACCCGGGAGGCCCTGGCAGGGCGGGCCGGCGCGGAAGCCGCACCGCCCCGGACCCAGACGCTGGCAGGGCGGAGCCGCGCGGCCGCAGCTCCGGCAGAGACGCGCGGCGCGGCTCGGCGGGGGCTCGCGTTTGAGGCGTATGGGGCTACAACGGGAGCGGCTGCGCCGCCCGGCCGGGTCAGCGTCTTGCGCATGCGCGGACCCGGCGCCATTTTGGTGGCCGGGCGCGGAGGTGATTCCACACTGAAGAGAGCGCGGCGGCCGGGGTGGCAGTGGCAGCGTTCGTGTGCTCGGGTGTGAATCGCCGAGGGAGGAGGCGGTGGTGGAAGAGGTGGCGGCGGTGGCGGTGGTCGTAGCGGTGGCGGAGGAGGCGGGTACGAATCAGCTGCGGGCGGAGACATGGCCAACATCGCGGTGCAGCGAATCAAGCGGGAGTTCAAGGAGGTGCTGAAGAGCGAGGAGGTCAGAAATGAACTCCCGGACATCCCCCACCCCAGCCCAGGGCGGGAGGGTTCTTCCAGCGGAGACCCCAGTATCCCCGGTAACCCCTGGGTGGCCCTCCTTGCGGTCGCCCTTTTGCCTGTGGGGAAGCAGCAGTCTCCCCCTGCTTCCGTCGCCTTCTCCTCCCCTCCCTGGGCCCTGGGATGGACCGCCTCGCGGGCGGGTGGTCTGGAGAGGAACACGGTTTGGGGGGCAGATGGAGAAGGGGGCACTTCTTGGAGGGGTGTGAGCTCCAGAGAGAGCCCCGAGGCAGTGGCAACAGCTGGAAGTGTGGCTGTAGGGTGTGGAGGGAGCAGGCCGAGCCTGAGAAAACCCGGGAAGTGGGTTGGGGGAAGGGGAAAGGTGGTAACTGGATCCGGAGAGCCGCGCTGCTCAAAGGCCCACACTTTTAAGGGTATTCTACATTATAGCCTGTTTGGCCTCCAGTGTCCTTTCCTTTGGGAAGGAGCGGTAAAAGGCCTTAGGTATTGGTGAAGGGAGGACGTTCAGAGTTACTCCCTCCTTAGTTCGGTGTTGGGAGAGAAGAGGAGACATAATGGGATACTATTTTATTTGAGTGGGAGATAAGGGAATTTTCACCTGAGGTAGGAAATTGATTCCAAATTAGATCATTATCTCATTTTCACCGACCCCGGCCCCCAATTTCTAGGCCTCTTTTCTGTTGACATCTAAAGCTTTTTGATTGCGTGAAGGCAAGTTGTTTGGTGTATTAAAGGCATTTAAATGTTTTTCGTTAGGAAAAAATAATGGAGGGTATGAGTAGCTTATTTCAAAATATTGTTTACAAGTTACAGATCAGAGTTTCTCCTAAGACAATGCCTCTGTGACTGTTGTGTTGTGCCATGAAACTTCATTATGATGTCCCTCATAGTTAACTTGATTCTTACTTTTTAAAAACAGTCCTATTAAAAACATGGGATTTCACCAGATCAATACATTATTATACCTCCTTATTGAGTAGGTTTGTCTCGATGTATCTTATCTGAAATTATTAAAAACATTTTTTTGGTCTCAAGCTGCTCTTGAGTCTTGCAGAATTTACTCTGATGTTGGCCATATTTATTTATGTAAGATATTTAAAATTCCCTAGTTATTTGACTCAAAACTGTGCAAGTGTTGGTACAATTTTTCATACTCAAATCAACAAGAATGCCAAGTTGTTTTTCCTCCTTGGATTTAACAAAGAGAGATGAAAAAGTAATACTGAAATACTTATTATTTTCAAGATGTCACATACCATTATTAAACGTATCATTACTATTTGTGGTTTTATCTTGTGTTGGAACTTTGATAATCTAAATGATTTGTGAAATTCATCATTCTAAGTATGTGATGAGTAATAGACATAAATGATAGTACTTGAGCTTTATTTGTGTCACTGATTCTACAGTGATCATTTTTCCAATTAGACATGTTGAATATAATTCTTTAAAATTAACTTAAAAATAACCAATACTAGCAGATTTTTTGAATGTAGTAGTCTGTGAGAAATGATCTGTTTTACAGAGCATGTGTATGAACTCTGACCTCTGTATTTGTTCAAGTGCCAAAACTCTGAATGGAAGGATGACTTTGTATTTTTGCGGTACAGTGCAGAAATAGGGTCATAAATGTCTGTACTGATACACAGTGAAACAATAATTCTCACATTTTATTTGCAAGAAAATATATTCCAGGATAGTTGACATATATATTCCTAATGAAAGATTCAGTTAATACAGTTGCCAACAGCCTAAAACATTTCTTCTGTAATAAAGTTGTACAAGCCTGAGAATATAAGATTTCTTTCAAATACTTTATTTTCTATTACTTAAAAATGGTAAGTTACTGCTCTCGTAATTCATATGGTCTCTTTGCTTTATATGAGGTGACATTCATCATGATATTTTTAGTACTTCAGTTAATGCTTAAAAGAAATCTAGTATCGCTCTAGTATGCATATTGTTAAAACAGTACTGCCCTTCATATGTAAGGGATGCTGAAGCCTTGCTTCAAGTAAGCATTATAGTATTTCAGAGGAAGAGAATAGGAAATGCAACAAATTATTTTTTTTAAGAAGAGTACCTTTATAAATCTGGAAGGAAACTTCTTCCAGAAAATAAGTTGCAAAGTACATTTAGAAAAGGGTCAGATAATTTAATCTTGGATTATAACCAATAAATAGCTTTATTTTCACCAATATTTTATTTCATCGATAATTTAGTAGGCCCAGTTCTATAAGTGGATTATGTTGATTACTTTCAGCTCATTGAAGGACTTGTAGTACAGTCCACGTGTTTCCTTTTTAAGTGTGGAAATGTAGTATTTTGAGTGTCTGGTCAAGTAACCAAGTATTTCATCATTTCATTTATGTAACTCTCGACATTTACCAAAGTTTGTTTCATATGCTCTTGCTTACTAAGAATACTGGTTGATTTAAGTTTTTTTTTTTTTTTTTGGCCTTTTAAGTTGTCTTATAAAGATAGCTGACATTTGCTCAATTCTGACCATAAGAAGTTGTAAGTGGCCATTCTTGGAGTGTGTTAATTAAAATATACTCTCCAGGATAAATCAAATGTGAAAAGCAAGGTGCAGAATAGTGTGGAGGAGGCCACCATTTGTGTTGAAAGAAGGGGAAAATATATGTATTTGTCTCAGTGAGAAATTGGTAAAATTGATTACTTCTAAATAAGGGAATGGGTGTCTGGGGTAACAGGCATCAAAGGATCCCTTTTGAGTTTTGAGTCATGCAAATATACTATTTACTTAAAATAATAAATAAAGGCATCTAGGCCTTTTTTCCTTGAGACTGTTTGGAAATCCATCCTTTATGTGTCAGACATTAATTTTATATATGTGTGAATTTTAAGTAATATTTCAAATTGCCAGGAATGGAAAATTGATTAAAATACATTTTATAGTTATTTTATGAGTCGAATTACTAAGTGAAGTGTTGATTGTGAGGATATAATAAAACTATAATCTGTATTCACAGGTTGTATTATTATTATTGCTGTTAACAACTAACCACCATTTGTAGAGTGGCTCTCAGTACCATTTGTTTATGCATTATTGCTCATTTTCAAGAACAATTCTTTGAATTAGATTTCCTATTTCTTAGATGAGGAAATTGAGATTCAAAGAAGTTAAATTATTTGTCTGCAAACATATAGCTTTGGGATTTGGATCTAGGTCTGCTTGTGTTTATATTGTACCACACTGTCATTACTTTCCAAGGATAGGCATGCTTTAATTATTTAAAAATAACTGAGACTGGTTTGTATTACTGGTTACAGGATTTAAACACAACCTAATTAAAAAAAATAAATAAATAAACACAACCTAATTTAATAGTTTAAACGTTAAAATAAGGGACGCCTGGGTGGCTCAGTCATTAAGCGTCTGCCTTTGGCTCAGGTCATGATCCCAGGATCTTGGGATCAAGTCCCGCGTGGAGCTCCTTGCTCAGTGGGAAGCCTACTTCTCCCTCTGCCTGCTGCTCCCCCCCTGCTTGTGGTCTTTCTCCCTCTCCCTCTCTCCCTCTCTCCCTCTGACAAATAAATAAAATCTTAAAAAAGAAACACATTAAAATAAGTGTTAACCTGTAAATTACTTAAAGATTTAGTTGATGTCAATATGCAAAATACTTTTAAAAAATATTTATTTGAGAGAGAGTGCAAGCTGCGGGAGGGGCAAAAGGAGAGTGAGAGAGAGAATCTCAAGCATGCTCCCCACTGAGCTCAGAGCCCTGCATGAGGCTTCATCTCAAGACCCTGAGGTCATGACTTGAGCTGGAACTGTGAGTCAGACACCTAACAGACTGAGCCACCCAGGCACCCCTGTAAAATACTTTAAAATTTGAAGCTTAGTGAAGTAAAATGCCCTTAAGTCAGTGCACATACCCGTGTTTGATCGTTATATGTTATTTGTAGTTTTTTCATATTGTAATTGTACTTTGCTAACATTTTCTAAGATTTCAATAGGGAATATTTTAATTTATGGCATTACAAATTGATTTCATGAAAACTATAGTGTAAGTTTTCTTTTAAGTGTTTAAATGGATTTTGTATTTAGTGTCATTTTAAATTTAATATATTTGATCTAGGTTGATCTATAGAACTAGTTGGCAAGTCTTTAGAAGTAAATCTTTTTTTTTTTTTATTTTAAAGATTTTATTTATCTATTTTTTAGAAAGCGAGCGAGAGAGAAACAGCATGAGAGGGGAGAGGGTCAGAGGGAGAAGCAGGCTCCCCGCGGAGCCGGGAGCCCGATGCGGGACTCGATCCCAGGACCTTGGGATCATGACCTGAGCCGAAGGCAGACGCTTAACCATCTGAGCCACCCAGGCGCCCTCTTTAGAAGTAAATCTGTTGATTTCTGTAGACCATAGTTTCTCATCCTTAGCATTATTGACATTTTAGGTGGATAATGAATTCTTTGCTGTCAGAGTGGCTCTTTGCATTGTAGGATGTTTAGTAGTATCCCTGGCTTCTGTCACTAGTTGCCAGTAGCACAACTAACCCTCCTCCCTACCTCCCCTTGCTCCCTGCCAGTTGTAGCAACTGAAACGTCTCCAGACTTTGCCAAATGTTGAGAACCACTGCTGTAGACAAAACTCTTTAGAAGAACATTTCAGACTATTAACTTTGTAAGATGTGTAGTGTATTTTATCTAAAAGATGCACAGTAAAGGTACAAAAAAGTTTATAGCATGGCTACTACTAGTTTTGAGTGATGTTTTAAGATTTTATATTTGTTTTCCCTTTGTAAATGATTTTTTTCTTTTAAACTCTTTCCTTTTTGATTTAAAGAAAAAGGTGAAATTCCCTGCTGGAAATGAATGTAACCGGAATTTGAACAATTTTTTTAAGAGTAGAAAAGCAGTTTTTACAGTTACATAAGTTACAGCTCTGTGTAACTTATTTAAATAGTGTGCCTTATGGGGTTCTGGGTGTGGGCTGAGTGAGGAAAGCTTTTGATGGGGTAAAAAAAAAAAAATTAGAGCCTGTCCAAGTAATACTGTTTGGGGTGCATTTCTTGTTTTATTTATTGTAAAGACTTTGATCTCTGTCCATCAGGCATAGATTTAGATGCATCTGGGATTCCCTACATGTCACCCCTTTGTGAAGAATATATATTCTTATTTTCCAGTAAATGTTATCAACAGTTATTGAGCATATTGGCCACAGCTCCAGATTTACTTGGTTGGAGATAAATAAAAATGTTAGGTGCAAGAGTAAATATTATGGGAGTTTTGAGGGTATAGGTATGGAGGGAGGGTTTTGTTTTTGTTTTGTAGTTTTTATTTTAATTCCAGTTAGTTAATATACAGGTTTATATTAGTTTCAGGTCTATAATATTGGAGGGAGGTTTTTAAGCTAGGTTCCGAAGGAAAGTTAAGACCGACCTCAAATTTCAGAAGACCGTGCCAAAGGAACTACAGGAATACTGGAATTTATAAGTATATGATTTTTTTTTTTTTTCTGTAGGCACCTGAATTGGAACTAGGGTGCAGAGATTATTGACAAAATTAGGCAAGAAACACATTTACATATTTAGAAAGGTTGCGTGCACAGCTCTGATATACACACATAGTTGTGGAACTAGCGCCTAAATATCTTCACTATTATCTTTAGCAAAAAACACCTTTTTTCATGTCAAAGTAAAAGGTAACCGTAAAGTATGACCAGCACCCAGATCAGGTCTGAAACAATATTACCAGCACCACAGGAACGCCCAGCCATCTCTTTCCAGGCACTTTCCTGACTTCTGATAGTACAGATTTGCTCTGAGTATGTTTGAGTAAAAGAATAGACGTGAGTGTATACTATATGATTGTTTTAATTTTGAAGGTTTTCAGAAGATGCCCTTCAAAATCTTTGTTCAGGGGGCACCTGGGTGTCTCAGTCAGTTAAGCATCCAACTCTTGATCTTGGCTAGGGTTGTGAGTTTGAACCCTGCATTGGGCTCTGTGCTGGGCGTGGAGCCTACTTAAAGAAAAAAAACAGGGGCACCTGGGTGGCTCAGTCGTTAAGCGTCTGCCTTCGGCTCAGGTCATGATCCCAGGGTCCTGGGATCGAGCCCCGCATCGGGCTCCCTGCTCAGCGGGAAGCCTCCTTCTCCCTCTCCCACTCCCCCTGCTTCTGTTCTCTCTCTCACTGTGTCTCTCTCTGTCAAATAAATAAATAAAATCTTTTAAAAAAACAAAACAAAACACAAAATCTTTGTTCAAAAAATGTATTAGTAGTGTCTTAGAAAATGTGTTGAAATGCAGTGAGTATTCGAGTTGAAAGAGACCTTAGATCTAGGCCAGATTCCCCATCTGTAAGAACAGGAAACTGAGGCCTGAAGAAATTGATTGTTATTCAGTGATACAGATCTGGTTAGTGAACCCAGGCTTTTTGCATACCAGTCCATTCTAACCATTATATATGATTGCTTTATGGGACTATTTTTTTTTCATAAATAATACTGTAAATGCTGAATGCTAATAAAGTATGAGTGCCGATTTAATATTGACTATTGTATTTAAGTATATTTTGCCTTTTTTTCTGTCTTGGTGTGAGAACTTAAATTTGGCAGGAGGCAGAGATATTTCACTCCTTAAGCATGATAGAGTAAATTTAGCTTAGTGATTAAGAGCGTGGGCTTTGGAATTAGATTTGCTTTGAGTCCTGGCTTTTCTATTTAACACCTGCAGCATTGACTCTGTATCTTAGTTTTCCTATCTGTAAGAATGTAGGAAGATTGAGCCTTTACAGGGCTCAGAGCAATTCCTGGGACATATGAACAGATAGCTGTTAAGATGTCAAAATTAACCACATGTTCATATTCTGCTTATTGTTGTTTTGGATCATAAAGGTTTCCTTCAGTGGTGTAGTGAAAGCTCTATGTGAATTTGCCTGCAGAAAAGATTTAAATGAATGAGCTTTAGTACTTCTGATAGAGTTTCTTTGTCACCTGTGTGCAAACAACCTGTGGCCAAGGGGAATGCAAAAGAAAAATGTGGGCCTTGTTCTCAAGATGTTAGTTACCTTTCTTTAGGAGACAATTATAAATTGGGGAAGAGTTTGTGTTAAAATGTGACCTTTTTAAGTGAAAAAGAAGTACTTTATTTGGAAGCCTTTCAGATAATACAGCTTTACAGGATTATTTGGGATTTCTTGATAAGGCTCTGGTGGCCTTGAACTGCACTAAGAAATCTAGATTCTAATCCTATGGTATATGTAATCTTGAATCCCTTGGTAAACTTCCTATCTTACTTTTTTTTTAAAGGTTTTATTTGAGGGGGCGCCTGGGTGGCTCAGTCGGTTAGGCATCTGCCTTCCGCTCAGGTCATGATCCTGGGGTCCTGGGATCAAGCCCTGAGTAGGGCTCCCTGCTCAGCAGGGAGCATGCTTCTCCCTCTGCCCCTCCCCCTGCTCATGCTCACTCTCTCTCTGTTAAATAAATAAATAAAATCTTTAAAAAAGAGAGATTTTGAGAATGAGAGAGTGTGCACACTTGAGAGCACGAGTCGGGGGAGAGGCAAGGGAGAGGGAGAAACAGACTCCCCGCTGAGCAAGGAGCCCGAAGGGGCTGGATGCCAGGACCCTGAGATCACGACCTGAGTGGAAGGCAGATGCTTAACTGACTGAGCCGCCCAGGCGCCCCTAAAATTCCTATTTTAAAATTGGGTCTTGGAAAATAGAAAGTGGCGGTCACATCCATCTGACATCCGTGGTGTTCTCTTATGTAATTTTGCAAAGGAGAGAATTTCATTCCATTCAAAACCTTTCTCCTTTTTCTCCCTTTAGTTCTTTGCTTTTAGCAAATTTAAAATAATAAATACTTACAGTTTAATGCCTACTATCTGGCATTTTATATGTATGGCAGCCCTATGAGATTGATGTTATTTTACAGTTTAGAAAATTGCAGCTCTGGAGAAAGTACGTAACTTTCTCAGTATCAAGCAACTTGGTGGAACAGGGGTTGGAAACTATGTCTCCGACTCCCAAATATTTACTGATGATGGTGGAAAGAATAGTGTACAATCATGTCTGCTGCTTGCTACCTGTCCATTATTTTTAAAGATGCTTTTTAAAATTATGGAATATTTTATACTTAGAAGTTTAGAAAACAGTAGGTGTGAACAGCTTTATGGTCATGGTATAGATTTAACAGATCTTAACTCTCTCATACTTGGTTAACTTGCCCTTTCCCTCAGGAAATAAAACAACATACAGATGAAGTTCACTTTGTAACCTTTTCCCTTTTCCATTCTCTTTCTTAGAAGTAACCACTGTGCTGAAGATGCCTGTATCCTTACCATTCATACTTTTGTTTTTACTATTGAAATCATAGTAATTTTGAGTATAAAAGCACTTTTTAGTGTTTTTAAAAGTTTAAAAAATTTTTTTTTTGTAGATGATTGTAATATTCTACATCTCCTGCAACTTTTCTTCTCCTCCTCCTCTTTCTTCTTCTTCCTCTTCTACTTCTTTTAAAGATTTTATTTATTCATTTGAGAGAGAGAGCAAGCACAAGTAGGGGGAGAGGCAGAGGGAGAGAGAAGCGGACTCCCCACCAAGCCGGGAGCCCGACATGAGACTCTGTCCCAGGACCTGGAGATCATGACCTGAGCTGAAGGCAGACGCTTAACCATCTGAGCCACCCAGACGCCCCTCCTGCAACTCTGCTTTTTAGTGTTCTTTTTTTTTTTTTTTTTTGAGAATTTATCCATGACAATGCATATTGCTTTAGTTCTTTAAATTATGTAGTATTTCACATCAGTTTTGTTGTTGTTGTTTATTCATTCTCTATGGACAGCATGTAGTTTCAACTTTTAGCTGTTGTACAAAAAAAAAAAAGTATTGAACATTACTATATATGTTTTCTTGGATACCTAAGAGTTTTTCCTAGGAGGTAGTATTGTAGGATCTGAGTGTATTTGCATCTTCTGCGTTACTGGATATTGCTTCAACCTACCAATGATTGTATCAGTTTACACTCTTCTAGCAGTTTGTAAGAGTTCTAGTAAGACTTTGTAAGACTAAGATTTGTAAGACTTACATTTTTGTACATCTGGTGGATGTAAAATGGTAGCTTATTTTAATTTTAATTTCCCTTACCAGTAGAGATATTAAGCACATTTTTGTGTTTATTGGCCATTAGGCTTTCTTTTGCAAACTTAGCGTTCTTATTCCTTACTCATTTAAAAAAATTTGGGGCACCTGGGTGGCTCAGTTGGTTAAGCATCTGCCTTCAGCTCAGGTCATGATCCCAGGGTCCTGGGATCGAATTCCGCATCCGTAGCCCTGTGCAGCCCTAGCACAGCAGGGAGTCTGCTTCTCCCTCTGTCCCTACCCCCCCACTCCGCTCGTGCCCGCACAGGTGTGTGTGCTCTCTCCCTCCCTCTTGCGTGCGTGCACACACACACGCAAATAAGTAAATAAAAATCTTTTTTTTTTTTTAAAGATTTTATTTATTTGACAGATCACAAGTAGGCAGAGCGGCAGGTAGAGGGAGAAAGAGAAGCAGGCTCCCTGCTGAGCAGAGAGCCTGATATGGGGCTCAATCCCATGACCCGAGCCGAAGGGAGACGCTTAACTGACTGAGCCACCCAGGTGCCCCAATAAATAAAAATCTTAAAAATAAATTTGGATGGTTTGTATTTTCCTTATTGATTTGCAAGAACTCTTTATGTATTTATATGATTTCGTCTACTTCCATTATGTGGCTTAATTGTTAACTTTTTTTTTAATGCTCTTTTTTTGGTAATTGTGGTACACTACACATACAAAACTTACCATCTTGTATATTTTTAAGTTACAATTTCAGTGTACATTTTTGTACAACCATTACCGCTATCCATCTACAGAACTTATTTCATCTTGTAAAACCGAAATTCTGTATCTATTGAATGCTAACTCTGCTTCTCTGTTGCCCAGCCCATTCTTTTCATCTACTTCTTGTCTCTATGAACTATTCTATTATACGTTATTTGTCCTTCTGTGACTGTTGTATTTTTTTTAATGTAATATTATATTTAAAGATTTTATTTATTTATTTGACAGAGAGACACACAGCGAGAGAGGGAACACAAGCAGGGGGAGTGGGAGAGGGAGAAGCAGGCTTCCTGCTGAGCAGGGAGCCCGATGTGGGACCCTGGGATCATGACCTGAGCCGAAGGCAGACGCTTAATGACTGAGCCACCCAGGTGCCCCTGTGACTGTTTTATATTGTTTAACTTTGTCATATCTTCTATCTGAAGTTTAATTTTTAAGTAGTCACATTTTTAGGGGGGGCGCCTGGCTGGCTCAGTTGGTAGAGTGTGAACTAGATCTTGGGGTTATGAGTTCAAGCCCCATGTTGGGGTAGAATTCACTTAGAAAGAAAGAAGTCACATTTTTCTGTTTTTCCTGTATGGTATGCTTTTTGTATTTTGTTTAAGAAATCTTTTCCTTACTTTAATTATCATAAAGATATTTTATATTTGGTTTTAGGAGCAAAAGTGGGTTATATTCCTTAACTGCTGTACTCAGGCTTCTATCTCTACATATCATATGGAAACAACTACTTCAGGCATTACCAGTATCTTCCCATTTGTCAAATGCGGAGTAACTGCTCATCAGTTCATTTTGTCCATCTTTCACTTCATTTCTCAGAGCTTGCCTCTTGTGGTTGCTCTGATAACTGCTGGTCTTCCTTCATACTGTTACTACCCTTTCTAAGTTGATTTCATCCCTTATTCTCCATTTATCTCCTAAATCTTTGTTTCCTCTTTTGCATTCCTTTCATTAATTACTCTAGGTTGGGTTTTCATATCCCAGATGGACTATTTATAGTAAAACAGTTTGCTTATTATTATTTTTTTATTTTTTTAAACTTTATCTTTTTTATCCCTAGTTTTTTTTGTTTTTTTTTTTAAAGACTTTATTTGTCAGAGAGAGAGCACAAGCCGGGGGAGTGGCAGGCAGAGGGAGAAGCAGACTCCCCGCTGAGCAAGGAGCCTGATGTAGGACTTGATCCCAATCCCAGTACCCTGAGATCATGACCCGAGCTGAAGGCAGAGGCTTAACTGACTGAGCCACCCAGGCGTCCCAAACAGTTTGCTTATTTACATTTATTTCTCTGCATCCTCTGTTCAGCTCTCCTGGTGCCATGCCACAGGACTGATTCATTGATTGATTTTAAAAGATTTTATTTATTTGAGAGAGAGAGCATGGGGAGGAGAAGAGGGAAAGGAAGAAGCAGACTCCCCACTCAGTAGGGAGCCTGACGTGGCGCTCCATCCCAGGATTCTGGGATCATGACCTGAGCTGAAGGCAGACGCTTAACTGACTGGGCCACCCAGGTGTCCCCATGCCACATGATTTAATTTTTAAAATATGATCTTGTCATTTTCCTTTAGTCTCTTTACTGCCTATTGCATAAAGGCAAAACTTTTATACTTTTGTTCTAGCCTACCTTTCTTGACCTATTTCCTGTCAAGTCTCAACACAGTTACATGCCTACACATACTTCACTCTCAGATCTTCAGCTACACGATATTGCTCACCATTTAGTTATTCTGTCTGCCTTCAATAAGCCCTTACCTCCTTCTTTGCCCTTGAAATATACTTCTCCTAAAATGCCACTCCTGATAAACCTTTTGTGAAAACACAGTTTATCCCTATTTTCCAGTGTCATTTTGTCAGGATTTTGTTAGAGTAGTTATATATGTATTGGTAATTGTACATATGTCTTTCTGCTGCTGCTAAATATCATTGAGCTCCTTGAAGATACTTACTCATCTTTTTTCCTTCATCTTGTATAGTGCCTGGAATTGGTAGGCTTAGTAACATTTACAGTAAGCCAAAAAATCTTTGAAGGCATCTACTTTTTTTTTTTGGAGTTGCTGCTGCACGTGCATAAACCCTTTGCATAGGTGTTAGGGCAGGCCTGTTACTCTTAATTATTTTCAGCCTTTTTGGGATTACATATTTTTCTAGTGATTACAAATGCAGGGCTAGTATATGTAGACTTCTTTCTCAAGTGACTGTGGGTACTTTACTTTTAGGTTTCCTTGTTTTGTTTTTGTGGATTTTTTGGTTTGTTTTTGTTTAATTTGAGAGAGAGAGATTAAGCGAGGGGGAGAGAGAGAGAACATGAGTGTGGAGGAGGAACAGAGGGAGAAGCAGACTCCCCACTGGGCAGGGAGCCCAATGTAGGGCTCTATCCCAGGACTCTAGGATCATGACCTGAGCCGAAGACAGACACTTAACTGACTGAGCCACCCAGGTGCTCCAAGGTTTCTTTGTTTTATGTGAACTATCCTATTTGGGATTGGCATACTTAAAGTGTGGGTTGTCTGATACTATTGCTTTTTAGCAGTGATAATACATTTTGCTTCATTTTTCTTAAATCCTTCTGTAGTATTTCCTTTTTTAAAAAAATAGAATATACTGAAGTTGATGCATCTATGGAACATTTGGATATTTCCGGGTGGTTTTTTTTTTTTTTTTGGTGCACGTGTGTAAGAATTTTAGGTGTGTATCTGAGAGTGGTATTACTAGTCCATTGGGTGTTTGGATGAGATATTAGGTGTTTGGATGAGATATTAGGTGGTTAGATGTGTCAGACATTGTATCTGTAGGCTTGGTCATACTTTGTTATATCCTTAGGTGTTTACTTAGGTGCTTTATCTCTTATCTGCTCTTAGGAACTGTGAGTGTGAGTCATTAAAGGCAGAGACTTATATTTTCAGTTCTCCATTGCTTAGCTCATTGCCAGGTAAGAAGGAGGCACTTGTTTTCCCAAATGAGTTTAAGGATTTTTTTTAAGCGCCCGGGAGCTCATACCCAACCATTTGAAAGTATGACCGCTTATCCTGTTTCTGAGACTAGGGACTTTATAATATGTTGATAAAGGTGACCCATTCTGTTCAGTGTGAGTGTTGATAATTTGGTCAGTTTGTGCTTTGGGGTGATACAATGTCAAAGCCAAAAACTGGGAAATAAGATGGTGGGAAGGCAGTCTTTTTTTGATTTATTCTGTAGTTTTCCCTGTTAAAGATCTCAGGGGGCATCTATTTAGTATTATATATGACATCATCTGTATCACTATGGGTTAACTCTTTAGTTTAAGTCTACATTTTTCTTCATTTATTCAACAAATATTTATTGAATGCCATCTATGTTGTTAATAAGGTAGACATAGTCCAGGGCACCTGGGTGACTCAGTCTGGGCGGCTCAGTCAGTTAAGCCTCTGCCTTCGGCTCGGGTCATGATCCCAAGGTCCTGGGATTGAGCCCCACATTGGGCCCCTTGCTCAGCAGGAAGTCTGCTTCTCCCTCTCCCCCTCCCCCTGTTCATGCTTGTGCGCTCGCTCTCTCTCTGAAATAAATAAATAAATCTTAAAAAAGATACACCATGGTCCATGCTATTATGGAGTAAATTATGGTCTAGTAAGGCAATGAAACATTGAACAATTATATGTGTGTTTGTTGAGTTTAAATAAGGAGAACTGTTGGGGTGGGGTAACCTGACCTGAGGGAAAGAGTTTCTTGGGAATAATCCTTAAACTGATAGTTGGGAGGGTAAATTGGAATTAACTTAGTCATACAGTAAGATGATCAATTCTTATATGCATACAGAAAGAACTAGTAATCGTTATACAGTCAATGTAGAACCATTTAATTGCTTTTCCCTTTTGAATAATTGGCCAGTTTCTGTGAATACAAAAGTAACATGTTTGCTTATTATTGAATTTTGGAAAATACATAGAACTATAATAAAGTAAAAATTATCTGTAATCCCACCCCTGGAGATAATTCTTTTCTTTAAAATATTTTGTTTGTCTATGAAATATTTCAAACATGTAGAGATACATCTTCATTTTGGTTATTTCCTTCTATTGTTTTTTTTCTTTCATTTTTTTCTGTACATATATACATACATTTAGAAGTTTTTAAAAGAGCTTTGAATATAATTCCAATCAGACTTTCAACCCAGATTTGTAATTTTTAATGTTTTTCAAAGTGATTCAAAGGTGTCTTTCACTACTAGACTCCCTACTTTTTTTTTTTTTTTTTTTTTAAGATTTTATTCATTTATTTGAGAGAGCATGCCCCCGTGCACAGGCAGGGGCAGAGGGAGAAGCAGACTCCCCACTGAGCAGGGAGCCCGATGCTCCCTGAGAAGCTCAAGAGTAAGGAAGCATCTTGGCTCATCTTTGTATCATCAGTACCAACAGCTCTTTATTTAACAACTATTTGAGGGCTCCCTTTATCCTAGGTACCATGATATGTGCTGAGACTGTAGTAATGAGTGGGGCAAGGTAAGACAGACAAATAAGTGATAAAAGCAATGCAGAGAAATACAATATTGTATAGATGAGATTAATTGGTTGTTTTTGACTGGGTGTTCAGAAAAGGCCTTTCCTAGGACTCTTGACTTAAATTGAGATCTGAATGATAAAGCTATGTCTTTAGGGGAAGAAAATATTCCATATCAGAGGAAATAGTGAATGTAAAGGCCATAAATAAGGAATAAATTTGCTATGTTTAAGCAAGCAAAAGGTTATTGTGGCTGGAGTATTGTGGGTAAGAGGCGGTGAATGATGCAAGATGAAGTTGGAGATGTGGGAGGCAGGAGCCAGATCACATAAAACTTCCTAAGTCCAAAGTAAAGAATTTGTATTTTAAGTGACTCTGAAAGCCATTTGAGGATTTAAAGAAAAGAACAAAATTTTTGTTTTTAAAAGACCACTTCGGGGGCGCCTGGGTGGCTCAGTTGGTTGAGTGTCCAGCTCTTGATTTCAGCTCAGGTCATAATCTCAGGGTTATGGGATCAGTCCCCGAATCAGGCTTTGCGCTGGGCATGGAACCCTCTTGGGATTCTGTCTTTCCCTCTCCCCCACCCCACCCTTACCCCTACCACCCGCACATTCTCTCTAGATCTCTCTTAAAAAAAAAAAAAAACCAAACTTTGATGCCTTAAACTTATGACTAAGGAAATAATGCGGGATGATGCCTGATTCCTCACTGCTAATCTGAGATGTATTTTTGAGCAGATAAAGGTTGCCCCTAAGGTTACGCGTCTACTTTGTGGGATCCTTGGGAGTCAAGACCTGCCCATCCCCCCTTTAAAAAAAGACCACTTTGGCTGCTGTGTGGAGAATGAATTGAAACTGAAGATGTAAAGAAAAAGGATGGGGCGCCTGGGTGGCTCAGTCCGTTAAGTGTCTGCTCAGCTCAGGTCATGATCCCAGGACCCTGGGATCTAGCCCTGCATCCAGCTCCCTGCTCTGTGGGGGGCTTGCTTCTCCCTCTCCCCCTGCTTGTGTTCCCTCTCTCGCTGTTTCTCTCTCTGTCAAATAAATAAATAAAATCTTTAAGGAAATAAAAAAATAAAAAATAAATAAAAAGGATTTAGGAGTTAGGGGTTGAGTTTGGCTGGAGTAAAGTCAAGTCTGGAGAGAAGTATCCCAGAGTTGCTTGGTTAGGGATTTTACGGTGTTAATAGACTACTAACTTTCAATTTACCATTCTTAGAAGTTTGACCCTTGTCCTTAAACTCTCGAAATGCCTGTCAGAGGTCCAGACAACATGTCTTAATTTCAGAAAGGGAAAGGCATAACCCACATGTCAGCTGAGTTCGTCCCCTTTAAAGAGCTTTCTGAAAAATCCCATTCAGTGACTTCTATTTTTATTTATTTATTTTTTAAAGATTTTATTTATTTATTCATGAGAGACAGAGAGAGAGAGAGGCAGAGGGAGAAGCAGGCTCCCAAGGAGCAGGGAGCCCGATGAGGGACTCGATCCCAGGGCCCTGGGATCATGACCTGAGCTGAAGGCAGACGCTTAATGACTGAGCCTCCCAGGCGCCCCTGTGGTGTCTTTGAAACCATGAGAAAACAAGAGTTCCAAGAGTGGTCAACTTTGTCATGCTGCTGAGTGAGAGAAATGACCACTGAATTTGCAGCGCATTATCATTGGTAACCTTGACTAGAATATTTTCGTTGGAATGGTGAAGATGGATATATGGTTGGACAGAGTAAGAGGAAGTGAGGTGAGGAACTGGCAGCTATGGTCAACTTTTTCAAGTTTTGCTTTGACAGAAGAGCAGAGAAGAAAGGGGGAGCTGCAGAAGAATATGGCCTCAGAAATCTTAAAAAAAATTTTTTTAAGGTTCTATTTATTTATTTTAGAGAGAGAGAGAGAGTGTGTGCACACAAGCGTGGTCAGGAGAGCGACAGGCAGACTCTGTGCTGAGCTCAGAGCCCGACTCAGGGCTTGATCTCACAACTCTGAGATCATGACTTGAGCCAAAATCAGGACTCAGACACTTAACCAACTGAGCCCCCCAGGTGCCCCTTAAAAATTTTCTCATATTCTACTGATTATGTTTATATGTTGATGGATGGGAGAAATTGATTATGCTAGAGAAAGGAGGAGTAATTGAACCTGCAAAGTCCTTGAGAAGAATGGGGGGTGGGGGTATTACTAGATAAATGGAAGGATTAATCTTTAATAGGAGCAGAGACACTTAGGGCAATGTTAAGTTTTCATTTGGGATTTGTGGTATTCACTTGAACATGAGACCAGTTAATGATGGTTGTGTGTGTGTTTTTCCCCAGCAGTGCTGCTTGGGGCAGACACAGGAAGGTGGTTTGGTTTTGTTTGGTTTTAAGTTAATTGGGGAATGAGTTTAACTAGCAGTGGGGCTTTGCCGTATGAGTACCATGAAGGAACAAAAGCACCAGGGTTAGCAAGGAGTGATTGGTAATGATGGATAGTGGTGATGTTCGATTAAGCCAGCTAATAGCTGGGTTTGGAGTACTAGTGAGCTTGATCTAAGGAGGTTGGGAATCTGAGAAACTTGAAATGGATTTCAGAGAAAGTACAGTTTCTGGTGATGACAAAATTACGTGTATGACCATGGGGATAAGAACTTACAGTCTTTAAATATTTATTAGAATTACAGTCTTTGTCTCCTTACTCTTTTTTGAGAATTTAGAAATGTGCAAAGGTGACAGGTATAAGCAACAGTCTCTCATCAGCCACAGATTGCTGTTGCTAGTAACATCTTTTTTTTTTTTTAAACCAAATCAAGGTCTTAGTATGTAGTATACTGTTTTGTGTTTTTTTCTCATAATATATTTTATATTTCCTTCCTTCCTTCCTAAGTAGGCTCCATGCCCAATGGGGGCTTGAACTCACCACCATGAGATCAAGACCTGAGTTGAGATCAAGAGTTGGACGTTTGGGGCGCCTGGGTGGCTCAGTCACTTAAGTGTCTGCCTTCGGCTAGGGTCATGATCCCGACGTCCTGGGATTGAGCCTCGCATTGGGCTCTCTGCTCAGCAGGGAGCCTGCTTTCTCCCTCTCCCTCTGCCTGCCGCTCTACTACTTGTGTGCGCTCTCTTTCTTTCTCTCAAATAAGTAAATAAATAGAATCTTAAAAAAGAGAGAGAGGGAGAAATGTTTGACTGAACCACTCAGGCCCCGATATATCTTATGTTTTCTATGTGGCATTAAATATTCTTTAAAAATGTTTACTGTTTAGGGGTGCCTGGCTGGCTCAGTTGGTGGAGTGGGCGACTCTTGATCTCGGGGTTATGAGTTCAAGCCCCACGTTGGGTGTAGAGATTACTTAAAATCTTTTTTTTTTTTTTTTTTTAAGATTTTACTTTATTTATTTGACAGACTACAAGCAGGGGGAATAGCAGAGGGAGAGGGAGAAGCAGGCTTTCCACTGAGCAGGGAGCCCGATGCGGGACTCGATCCTAGGACCCTGGGATTGTGACCCGAGCCGAAGGCAGCCGCTTAACCAACTGAGCCCCTCAGGCGCCCCCCCACCTTTTTTTTGAAGATTTTATTTATTTGACAGACAGCGAGAGAGGGAACACAAGCAGGGGGAGTGGGAGAGGGAGAAGCAGGCTTCCCGTGGAGCAGGGAGCCTGATGTGGGGCTCGATCCCAAGACCCTGGGATCATGACCTGAGCCGAAGACAGGTGCTTTATGACTGAGCTACTAAGATTACTTAAAATCTTTTTAAAAAGTTTGTTTAAATATTAAATAGCATTAAATATTAACAGTATTTAATTTATATATCTAATATTTAGTATTACCTGACTAAACCATTCTTCTTTTTTTTTTTTTAAGTTTTATTTATTTAAGTAATCTCTACACCCAACATGGGGCTTGAACTCAATGATCCCGAGATCAGGATTCTCATGTTCTTCCGACTGAGCCGGCCAAGCCACCCTAAACCGTTCTTTAGTTGAACATTTAAAAGTTGTTTCTGGGGGCACCTGGGTGGGCTCAGTCGTTAAGCGTCTGCCTTCAGCTCAGGTCATGATCCCAGGGTCCTGGGATTGAGCCCCACATCGGGCTCCCTGCTCCGCGAAAAGCCTGCTTCTCCCACTCCCCCTGCCTGTGTTCCCTCTCTCGCTGTGTCTCTGTCAAATAAAAAAAATAAAAAAGTTGTTTCTGTTTTTTCCACTGTGTGTGTGTGTGTATTGAATAGAATATCTTTATATAATTTTTATATGAATTTATTTCCCTAAGATAGATATCTTGGAAAAAAGTTACTGGTCTTCGTGTCTGAACTTTTCATATGCTGATGACCAAAGTGCTTCCCAGAAAGTTTGTTGTAAATTACTCTAGCACTGGCATTGTATGAGGCAGCCAATTTCATCATATTCTCTCCATTAATACAATCTTTTTTTAAAGTCAAATAGAAAAATCAATTGTCCAGTTTTATTTTTTAATTTTTTTTAACTTTTTATTAAGAAAAAAATTTTTTTTTAAGATTTCAAATCCTATCTATTTGAGAGAGAGAGGACGAGCTGGGTGGGGGGGCGGGAATGCCACAGGGAGAGGGAGAAGCAGACTCCCTGCTGAGCAGGGAGCCCGATGCGGGGCTTGATTCCAGGACCCTGGGATCATGACCTGAGCTGAAAGCAGACGCTTAACTGACTGAGCCACCTGGGTGCCCCTTAATTAAGAAAATTTTCAAATGGAAAGTTGAAGTATACTTACATTCCCACTATCTGGATTCAACAATTGTTAGTGTTACTGATAGGAAGGTAATTCACTACTAAAATCTTGAGCTTGCATCTCCTAAAAATAACATTCTTTTACGTAACCATAATATCATTGTCCTGCCAAAGAAAATGTTAATTCCTTGGTATCTAATATTCATACTTCCTCAGGTTTTATAGCCTTTTTTGGGAAGGAGGAGCAGGATCTACTTAGGGTTTACAAATTGCATATGAATGTAATTTTTAGTGTTTTAAAATTTACAGTGGTTCTCTCACACACACCCTTTTGTTTTTTGACACTGAAAATCCTGGAGATTTCTTTTTAAATATTTTATTTATTTATTTGACAGAGAGAGACACAGCGAGGGAAAGAGCACAAGCAGGGAGAGTGGGAGAGGGAGAAGCAGGTTTCCCGCTGAGCAGGGAGCCCGATGCAGGGCTGGATCCCAGAATCCTGGGATCCTGACCCGAGCCGAAGGCAGACGCCTAACGACTGAGCCACCCAGGCGCCCCATGGAGATTTCTTTATGGTGGTGCTTTTTATATTTCTTGTAAACTGGGAATTTATATGTAAAGGTTTGACTAGATTCAGGTTAAACATTTTTGGCAAGAAGACTCCTACTGTAGTATAAATTTCATATTCAGTCATTAGTAGATGTGCAATAATATCAGGTTGTCTCACTGTTAGCGATGCTAGGTCATTTGATCCTTGCCTGCATCAGTTATTACATTGGGGGTTGCAGAAAGTTGATTTTCCTAATTGCCAACTTTACATTTGCTTAGCTAATATTCTCCTAGAAAGAAGAGATTTCCATTGTCAACTGGAATGAAAATTATTATCAGAGTAAAGATTTGATATAGTAGTCACCTCCAATGGCAATAATGATTTTCCCCTTTCTCTTTTTTTATTACCAGTGTGTGGATGTCTTGGTCAACCTAAGCTACCATAGTGAAATACCATAGTCTGGGTGGCATAAACAACAGAAACTAACTTTCTCACAGTTCTAGAGGTTGGGGATTTCAAGTCACAGCTTCAAAAGTAATTTGAGACCTTTGTTGTTTGAAACTCTTGTGATTAAAATAAAATTTATTCAAAATAAATTCATGTTGGATTTTATAATAGTGTTTGTAAACATTTAGGTGAAAGGATTACTCTTTTTTTTTTAAAAGATTTTATTTATTTATTTGAGAGAGAGAGAATGAGAGACAGAGAGCACGAGAGGGAGGAGGGTCAGAGGGAGAAGCAGACTCCCTGCCGAGCAGGGAGCCCGATGTGGGACTCGATCCCGGGACTCCAGGATCATGACCTGAGCCGAAGGCAGTCGCTTAACCAACTGAGCCACCCAGGCGCCCCGAAAGGATTACTCTTAAGTGGTAGAAGTGATGGCATATTTTCTTGTCTTTTCCCTTTTTTAAGAAAAATATGATTTTGTTTCAATTTCAGATATATATACTTGTCAAATTTAAGGTCTGTATTTGTCAAATTAAGGCATTTCCAAATACCTTTTTAATTTTTTTTAGATTTTATTTTTAAGATTTATTTATTTTAGAGCGCATGTATGCAGGGGGTGGGGGTGGGCAGAAGGAGAGGGAGAGAGAAACTTAAGCACACTCCTTGCTGAGTGTGGAGCCTGACTCATGACCCTGAGATCACCACTAGAGCCAAAACTGAGAGTCCCGTGCTCAACCAAATGCACCACCCAGGTGCCCCTTAATATTTTATTTTATTTTTATTTTTTATTTATTTGACACAGAGAGAGACAGCGAGAGAGGGAACACAAGCAGGGGGAGTGGGAGAGGGAGAATTAGGCCTCCCGCGGAGCAGGGAGCCCGATGTGGGGCTCGATCCCAGGACCCTGGGATCATGACCTGAGCCGAAGGCAGACGCTTAATTGACTGAGCCACACAGGTGCCCCTAATATTTTATTGTTAAGTAATCTCTACACCCAACTGGGGCTCAAATTTACACCACCACGGTCAAGAGTCACATGTTCCACCAACTGAGCCAGCCAGGCACCCCCCAAGTACTTTTTGATAAAAGTTTTAATGGAATCAAATCATTCTTGAATTCTTGGAATAAATCCCTTTTGGTCATAGTGAATAGTACTTCAGTTTGTAATGCATGTTAACCATGATTTTGTTCAGAGTTGTGTATCTTTTTAGTGAGACTTGCCTGTATTTGTTCAGAATTGTGCTAGGTAAGTTTGAGGGGAGTCAGAGCCATGTTTGTTTTATAAAATGTGTTTATGATCATTCTATTCATTTAATTGTTTTGAAACCATATGGGATTATTCTTTGTAAATTGGGCTATGTGTTTGAGAACGAAGTATCTTTTTAGAGCAATTGCTAAAAGGCATATTTTTTGTGAATTTCTTTTTCTGTCTTAATGTTCGTTCATGTTCAAAATTTTTTTCAATTTAGGTGTTTTTAAAAACTCCTATGTAATACATTTCTTTTATTATTTATGATCTGTTATAATATGTGGCAAATACAGGGTATGATTTACTTCATTTTTTAGTTTCTTTTTCTCACCTTTATTTTACTTATTCTTTTTTTTTTTTTTTTAAAGATTTTATTCATTTATTTGACAGAGAGAGAGAACAGGTAGGCAGAGAGGCAGGCAGAGGGAGAGGGAGAAGCAGGCTTCCCGCTGAGCAGGGAGTCCGATGCGGGGCTTGATCCCAGGACCCCGGGATCATGACCTGAGCCGAAGGCAGCGGCTTAACCGACTGAGCCACCAGGCGCTCCTATTTTACTTATTCTTTATCTTATCAGTTGAGCCCATGGCTTTTCAATTTTATTTTGTTTTTCTTCCTTTGGTTTCAGTTCTTTAAGAGTTTTGTTATTTTGTCTTTTTTGCTGTCAGTACTTTTTATCATTTAAAATTCCTTTGAAATTTCTTAGTGATACAGGAATCTGGAAGATCAAAAAGTTGTTTTAAATTAAGGATACAGGGTCTTTGTGAAAAATATACAGAGGGGCGCCTGGGAGGCTCAGTTGTTAAGCGTCTGCCTTCGGCTCAGGTCATGATCCCAGGGTCCTGGGATCGAGCCCCACATCGGGCTCCTGGCTCAGCCGGAAGCCTGCTTCTCCCTCTCCCAATCCCCCTGCTTGTATTCCCTCTCTCTCTGTCAAATAAAATCTTAAAAAAAAAAAAAAAAAAAAAAAATATATATATATATATATATACACACAGACACAGAGTAAAAGTTTTCTTTTTTTTTTTAATTTTCTTTTTGATCATTTACTTCAAGGAGAGAGAGAGTTGGGGGAGGGGGGAGAGGGAGAGGGAGAGAGAGTCTTAAGCAGACTCGACACTGAGCCCAGAGTCCAACGTGGGTCTTGATCTGACGACCCAGAGATCATGAGCTGAACCGAAGCCAAGGTCGGATGCTTAACTACGCCACCCAGGTGCCCTAGAGTAAAAGTTTTCAATACTTAGGCACCCTTTCCTTCCTCTCCTCAGTCCTGATCCTCTCTTTCAGAGGGAACTTTCAATAACTTTCTTTTTTTTTTTTTAAAGATTTTATTTATTTGACAGAGAGAGACACAATGAGAGAGGGAACACAAGCAGGGGGAGTGGGAGACAGAGAAGCAGGCTTCCTGCTGAGCAGGGAGCCCGATGTGGGGCTCGATCCCAGGACCCTGGAATCATGACCTGAGCTGAAGGCAGACGCTTAACAACTGAGCCACGCAGGCGCCCCTTTCAATAACTTTTCCTGTGCGTTTATATATTTAGTAAATATAGGAATTTTCAGTTTATGAACTTTCTTAAATAAATACGAACAAGAGTACAACCATACTGAAAGTATTTTAGCTCTGTGTGTGATGATAGTTGTAAAGGAAAGCTTGTGCAGTATCACAAGATTTAAGAACAACTTTTTGACACCCCGTGGTTCCACAGATGCATAGCTTCTCTCATTAGCATCCCTACAAACTACCAAGGTATAGATTACATCTGTTACAATCTATGAACCTACACTGACAATCATCCAAAGTCCATAGTTTACCTTAAGGTTCACCCTTGGTGGTGTTTGTTCTGTGGGCAATGTAATATGTAATGACATGTGTTCGTCATTATAATATCATACAGAGTATTTTTTTAAGTTTATTTTTTAGTAATCTCTATACCATATGTGGGGCTTGAACTCATGACCCCAAGATCAAAAGTTGCATGCTCTTCCAACTGAGCCAACCAGGCACCTCCCCAGAGTATTTTCATTGCCTTAAAAATCCTCTGTGTCATCCTGTCTATCTCCCTCCCCACTACCACCGCTGCTGACCTTTTTACTGTCTCCATAGTTTTGCTTTTCCAGAATGGCATATAGTCGGAATTGCACAATATGTAGCCTTTTCAAATTGGCTTCTTTCAATTAGCAATAGGCATTTAAGTTTCTTCTGTATCTCTTCATGGCTTGATAGCTATTTTTATTATATATTTGTATATGTAACAAATATATATTTAATATTCCCTTATCTGAATGTATCACAGTTTATTCATCTACTGAAGTACATCTTCGTTGCCTCCAGGTTTTGGCAATCATGAATAAAGCTGCTATAAACATCCATGTACAGGTTTCTGTGTGGACATAAGTTTTCAACTCCTTTGGGTAAATAACAAGGGAGTGTGATTAGTTCTCAAAGAAACCACAGCTGTCTCCAGTGTGGCTGTATAATTTTTTATTCCCACCAGCACTGATTGAGAATTTTTTTCAGATTTTTTTTTTTTTTTTAAATTTGACAGAGACACAGCAAGAGAGGGAACACAAGCAGGGGGAGTGGGAGAGGGAGAAGCAGGCTTCCTGCTGAGCAGGGAGTCCAGTGCGGGGCTCGATCCCAGGACCCCGGGATCATGACCCGAGCCAAAGGCAGACTAACGACTGAGCCACCCAGGCGCCCCTGATTGAGAATTTCTGCTGCTCCACATCCTTGCCCGCATTTCATCCAGATTTTGGCTGTTCTTATAGGTGTGCAGTGGTATTTAGTTGTTTTAATTTGCATTTCCTCCATGGCATATGAAGTGGACCATCTTTTAATATGCTTATTTGCAATCTGTATATCTTGTTTGGTGAGGTGTCTGTTAAGGTCTTAAGTTCATTTTTTGTGTTGTTTTCTTATCGTTGAATTTTATGAATTCTCTGTGTATTTTGGGTAACAGTCCTTTATCAGATATGTCTTTTGCAGATATTATCTCCCAGTCCCTTTTTCCTTTATTCTCACGACATTGTCTTTTGCAGAGCAGTTTTTTATTTTAATGAAGTCCTACTTATCAGTTATTTCTTTCACAGATTGAACTTTTGGTGTTATATCTAAAAAGTCATAGCCATACCAAGTTTATCTAGATTATCCCCTTTGTTATCTTCTAGGAGTTTTATACTTTTGTATTTTATGTTTAGGTCTCTAATCCATTTTGAGTCAATTTTCATGAAGGGTATTGTGAGTGTGTCTAGATTTTTTTTTCCCCATGTATATGTCTAGTTGTTTCAGAAATATTTGTTGCAAAGATTGTGCTCTGTTGTATTGCCTTTACTCTTTTGTCAAAGATCAGTTGACTGTATTATATTTATGTGGGCCTATTTCTGGGCTGTCTATTCCGTTTCATGGATTATTTGTTCTTTGGCCAGTACCATATTTTGATTACTGTAGCTTTACTCTAAATCTTGAAGCTCGGTAGGGTGACTCCTCCATTTTTTTTTTTTTTTTTAAGATTTTATTTATTTGACAGAGACACAGCGAGAGAGGGAGTAGGAGAGGGAGAAGCTGGCTTACCTCTGAGCAAGGAGCCCGATGCGGGGCTCGATACCAGGACTCTGGGATCATGACCTGAGCCGAAGGCAGACGCTAAATGACTGAGCCACCTAGGCGCCCCATCCTACGTTTTTTTAGTTCTTTGATACCATTCATCAGAGCTTTATAAGTTTTCCTTATATAGTTCTTGCACATATTTTGTTAGATTTATACCTCAGTATTTTGGCTTACTGGTGCTAATGTTAAATGGTATTGTGTTTTTGAATTCAAATTACAGTTGTTCATTGCTGATATATATATAAAGTGCTTGACTTTAGTGTATTAACCTTGTATCCTGCAACCTTGCTATAATTGCTTATTCTTGGAATTTGTCATTTCTTTTAGATTTTCTACATAGGTGTCATTTGTGAATAAAGTTTTATTTTTTCCTTCTCAATTTATACGCTTTTTCTTCTTGCAGTAGCTAGAACTAGTATAATGTTAAAAATGAGTGGTAAGAGGGATATCCTTGACTTGTACATGATCCTACTGAGAAAGCTTTGAGTTTCTCACCATTAAATATGTTAGCTGTGTTTTTTTGTAAATATTACTTATCAAGTTGAGAAAGTTCCACTCTATTCCTAGTTTATGGAGTGTTTTTATTGTGAATGGGTTTTGGATTTTGTGAAATGGTTTTTCTGCATCTATTGATATGGTTGGTTTTTCTTTTAGCCTGTTGATGTGATCGGTACATTAATTGATTTTTTAATGTTGAACCAGCATGTATACCCAGGTTAAGTTCCACTTGTCATGGTGTACAATTGACCCTTGAACAACACAGATTTGAATAGCACAGGTCCCCTTATACATTTTTGACAAATACAGTAAAGTAACGTAAATGTATTTTCTCTTCTTTATGATCTTATTGGTATATTCTTTCTCTAGCTTACTTTATTGTAAGAATACAGTATTAATACATGTAACATACAACATATGTGTTAATTGTTTATGTTATCAGTAAGGCTTCTGGTCAGTAGTGGGCTATTAGTACTTAAGTTTTTGGGGAATCAAAAGTTACATGCAGATTTCCAACTGTACAGGGCATCAGCACCCCTGACCCCCTTGTTGTTCAAGGGTAACTGTATAATTCTTTTCATTCATTGTTGGAGTAAATTTGCTAATATTTTTTCAAGGATTTTTGCATGCATGTTCATGAAAGATAACTGGTCTGTACTTGTCATTTTTCTGCTTTTGGTACTGGGTAATACTGGCCTCATAGAATGAGTTAGGAAATACGTCCTGCTTTGCTTCTACCTTACAAAAGAGATTATAAGCGGTAGAGAATTGGTGTAATTTCTTCCTTAAATGTTTGGTAGAATTCATCATTGACACTATCTGGGGCTGATGCTCTTTGTTTTGTAAAGTTACTGATTCAATTTCCTTAATACATATAATCCTACTCCGATAGTCTATCTTTGTTGAATTTTGGCAGATTGTGTCTTTCAAGGAATCAATTCACTTTATCTAGGTTATCTAATTTTTGGGCATAGAGTTGTTTGCAATATTACTTTATCCTTTTAATGTCGATGGGATTAGTGGAGATGGGTCTCTCATTTCTGATATTTAGTAATTTGTGTCTTTTTTTTCTTAATCTGTCTAGAGTTTATCAATTTACTTGATTGTTTCAAAGAACCAATTTTTTGTTTAGTTGACTTTTCTGTTTATTTCTTGTTTCAATTTTATTGATTTCAATTTCATTGATTTCAATTTCATTGTTTTCAGTTTCATTGCTTCAACTTTTAAATTACTTTCCTTTTCCTTACTTTGTATATAAGTTGTTCTCTTTCTGATTTCGTAGGTGGAATCTTAGGTTATTAATTTTGACTTTTTTCTAATATATGCATTCAACATGTATCTCCCTCAAAGCACTATTTTTATCATCTCCTGCAAATTTTGATGTTGTCTTCTTGTTTTCATTTAGTTCAAAATATTTTAAGATTTCCATTAAGATGTATTCTTTGACCTATGTGTTATTTAGAAGTGTGTTGTTTAATCCCCCAAGTGTTTTGAGGTTTTCTAGCTATCTTCCTGTCATTGATTTCTAGTTTATTTTTAAAAGATTTTATTTTTAAGTAATTTCTACACCCAGTGTGGGGCTTGAACTCACAAAGCTGAGATCAAGAGTTGCATGCTCTACCGACTGAGCCAGCCAGGTGCCCCTGATTTCCAGTGTAATTCCATTGTGGTTTGAAAGTATATGTTGTATGATTCCTGTTCTTTTGAATTTGTGTTTTATGGGCCAGAGTATGGTCTAGTGAATGTTCTATTTGAGCTTGAGAAGAGTGTATATTCTCCTACTGTTGGATGAAGTAGTCTATAGATGTACATTAGATCCAGTTTGGTGTTTGCTGATTGGTCCATCTATGTGTGCTGGATTTGTCAAATAGAGTTATAGTGGTGGAGGGATGTTGAAGTCTGACTATAGTAGTGGATTCATTTGTTTCTCATAGTTTTATTGTTACTGCCTCATGTATTTTGAAGCTCCGTGGGTTTTTTTTTTTTCTTAAGGTTTGTTTATTTTTGAGGGGGGAGAGGGAGAGAGAGAATCTTTTTTTTTTTTTTTTAAGATTTTATTTGAGAGAGAGAGCGCACGCACATGTGAGATGGGGAGAGGAAGAAGCAGACTCCCTGCTGAGTGGGGAACACGACATGGGGCTCCCATCCCAGGACCCTGAGATCATGACCCGAGCCAAAGGCAGCCGCTTAACTGACTGAGCCACCCAGGCGGCCAGGGTGTGAGAATCTTAAGCAGACTCTCCATTGAGTATGGGGTCTGATGTGGGGTTGATCTCACAACCCCGAGATCATGATCTAAGCCGAAATCAAGAGTTGGATGCTTAACTGACTGAGCCACCCAGGCACCCCTGAAACTCTGTTGTTAAGCACATACGTACTTCAAGGATTTTTTTTAAAAGATTTATTATATTTATTTATTTGAGAACAAGAGAGAGTGGGGGGAGGGGCAGAGGGAGAGAGAATCCTCAAAACGGGGGGCTCTATCCTAGGACCCTGAGATCATGACCTGAGCCAAAATCAAGAGTCAGATGCTTAGCTTACTGAGCCACCCAGGAACCCCCCTTTTGGCTGTTCCTTTTTTTTAAGATTTTATTTATTTGTCAGAGAGAGAGAGCACAAGCAGGGGGAGCAGCAGTCAGAGGAGAAGCTGACTCCTAGCTGAACAAGGAGCCCGGTGTGGGACTCGATCCCAGGACCCTGAGATCATGACCTGAGCTGAAGGTAGCCACATAACTGACTGAGCCACCCACGCACCCCCCTTTTGGATGTTCTTGAATAATGCTGCCATGAAATGGGTGTGCAGATTATTTGAGACCCTGCTTTTTGAGCATGTACCTGAAAGTAGAATTGCTTGATCACGTGGTAATTCTGTTTTCAATTTTTTGATGAACAACATACTGTTTTCCATTGTGGTTGCACTGTTTTACATTCCCAACAACAATGCACAAGGTCCCATTTACTCCATATCCATGCCAACACTTGTTATTTTCAGTTGTTTTTTTTTTTTTTTTATACTAGGCATCCCGATAGATCCGTGTATCTCATTGTGGTTTTGATTTGCATTTCCCTAATTATAGTTATGTAATGATGTTGAGCAACTTTTTATGTGCTTGTTGGCTGTTTGTATATCTTGTGGAGAAATGTCTATTTAAGTACTTTACCCCCTCCTTTTTTTGTGTGAGTAAAGCGTTAGAAGTTTATTAAGTGAAGATACAGAAAAAGCTTTCAAGAGTGAGAGGGGTCCCAACAGGGTTGCCCAAGTACTTTACCCATTTTCTAATTGGGTTTGGTTTTTGTTGATTTTTTTTTTTTTTAAGATTTTATTTATTTATCAGAGAGCACGCACAAGCAGGGGGAGCGGCAGGCAGAGGCAGAGGGAGAAGCAAGCTCCCTGCTGAGTCGGGAGCCCAATAGGAAAAGGGACTTGACCCTGAGCCAAAGGCAGATGCTTAACTGACTGAGCCACTCAGGCGTCCCTGTTTTTTGTTGTTGTTGTTGATTTTAAGAGTTCTTTTATATATCCTGGATATTAATCACTTGTCATTTATATGACTTGTAAATAATTTCTTCCATTCCATAGAAGCCTTTTTACTCTGTTGATTATGCTCTTTGATGCACAGGAAT
Source organism: Leptonychotes weddellii (assembly GCF_054177405.1). NCBI lineage: Eukaryota > Metazoa > Chordata > Mammalia > Carnivora > Phocidae > Leptonychotes > Leptonychotes weddellii. The sequence continues at coordinate 148,803,478 of NC_138370.1, read as the reverse complement.
TTTTCACTTTGATGTAGTTCCAGTTTATTTTTTTTGTTGGTGTCATATCCAGGGAATCATTGCCTAATCTAGTTGTCATGAAGCTTTTATGTTTTCTTAGTTTTATAGTTTTTTCCATCCCCTTTACTGTTAATGTGTCTTTGTCTTTATATTTAAAGTGAGTTTCTTTTAGATAACATGGTTGGACCTTTTTCTTTATCCACTCCAATAGTATGTCTTTTGTTATATTTAGACTCTTGACATTTAAAATTGTTGTTGATATATTGGATTAATAATATAATCCTGGGTGGCTCAGTAAGTTTTTTTTTTTTTACTGTATTTTTTTAAGTTTTTTTTTTTTTTAAGATTTTATTTATTCATTTGAGAGAGAGAGAGAGACAGAGCACAAGCAGGAGGAGAGGGAGAGGGAGAAGCAGACTCCCCATTGAGTTGGGAGCCCAACGTGGGGCTTGATTCCAGGACCTGGAGATCATGACCTAAACCAAAGGCAAACGCTTAACCATCTGAGCCACCCAGGTGCGCCTTTTTTTACTGTATTTTGTTTGTTGCCCTTGTTCTTTCTCTTTTTTGTCTTACACTCTTTTTCTGCCTTAACTTGTTTTATTGAACATTTTATATGATTCCATTTTTTTCCTCCTTTTAGCATATTATTTGTGCTTTTTCTTTTTCTTTTTTTTTTTTAGTAGTTGCCTTCGAATTTGCCATATATACTTAACAAGTACTCTGTAATAACACTATACTACTTCACAGGTAGTGGGAGTACTTTGTAACAAAATTCACATTTTCTCCCTCCTGTCTATTGTAATGTTTGTCATTAATTTCTTACCCATAAGATATAATCATGAGATACTTTGTTGTTGTTACTGTTTTGAACATACTATTATCTGTTAGATCAATTAAGAATGAAAAAAATTAGGGGCGCCTGGGTGACTCAGTCCATTAAGCATCCCACTCTTGATTTTGGCTCAGGTCATGATCTCAGGGTTGTGGGATTGAGCCCCACATCAGGCTCCGTGCTGGGCGTGGAGCCTGCTTGGGACTCTTTCTCCCTCTGCCCTTTTCCCATCTTTCCCCCCACTTTACTTCCCCCCCCCAAAAGAATAAGAAAGATCAAAGATTTTATTTTACCTTTATTTTTTCTCTAATGCTTTTTCTTTCTTTATGTATATCATTTTCCTACTTCCTGAAGAATTTCTTTTAACACTTGTTACAAGATAGGTCTGCTGACAACAGATGTCTTATTTTTGAGAAGTCTTTAGTTTAATCTTTCCTATTTGAAGGATAATTTTGCTGGATACAGAATTTTAGGTTGGTAGGGCTTTTTGCTTTCAACACTTTGTTTTTATTAATATTATTTTTTAAAGTAGTCTCCACATCCAACATGGGGCTTGGAACCCACAACCCTGAGATCGAATCACATGCTCCACCGACTGAGTCACCCACTCGATCCTGCTTTCAACACTAAGTACATTCCATTTTCTTGCTTTCATGATTTCTGAGAAGTCCAATGTAATTTTTATCTTTGCTCCTCGATAGGCAAGGTTTATTTTTTCTTCTGATTTCTTTCAAGCTTTTCTCTTTGTGTTTGGTTTTCTTCAGTTTGAATATGATATTCCTAGCTATGGATTTTTTGGGATTGATTCTATTTTATATTCTCTGAATTTCTTGGATCTGTGATTGATTGTCATTTAGGGAAATTCTTAGTCATGATTGGTTCAAATATTTCTTCGTTTCTTTTCTTCTCTTTCTGGTATTCCCATTACTTGTATGTTATACCTTTTGGAGAGTCTATTCTGTCTTTTTCATTTGTTTTTCCTTTGCATTTCAGATTTTGGAGTTTCTGTTGACATTTTTTCTAGCTCACAGATTCATTTTTTGTTTGTGTTCACTTACCAATGAGCCCATCAAAGGCATTTTTCATTTCTGTTAGTTTTTTTTTTTAATTATTTCTAGCATGTTCTTTTAATTCCTTCTTAGAGTTTCCATCTCTTTGCTAACATTACGCATTTGATTTAGATGTTGTCAACTTTTTCCATAATGACATTTAGCATATTAATAATAGTTTTAAATTTTTAGTCTAATTCTAGCATTTCTGCCTTCCGAGTCTTTTTCTGTGGTTTTGTTTTTTGGTATGTCTTATAATTTTTTTCTTGAAAGTGAAAGCCACACATGATCTACTGGGTAAAAGGAACTGAGGTAAATAGGCCTTTGGTGTGAGACTTTATGTCTATCTGTTCGGGGATACTGTTTGCTGTAGCTGTAGATACCAGAGTCTAAAATCTCCTCTGATGATCTTGTTTTTGTCTTCCCTGTTGCCTCTGGGGCTCCTTAGAGACATCTTCTTAAGTCACGTCTGAGACATGCAGTTCTTTGAGTTGTAATCCCCAGTTATTACACAGGAGCCCTATTGATGTAGTGGTTGGGGGAGGGGAAGCAGTCTATAGTCCTGTAATTGGGTCTCAGTCTTTTTTTTAAGATTTATTTGTCAGAGAGAGTGTACAAGCAGGGGGAGCGGCAGGTAGATGGAGAAGCAGGTTCCCTGCTGAGCAAGGAGCCTTTGCAGGACTCAGTCCCAAGACCCTGGGATCATGACCTGAGCCAAAGGCAGGTGCTTAATTGATTGAGCCACCCAGGCATCCCAGTCTTTTAGGGAGTCTACCCCCCCTAGGCTGTGACCTTCAGAAGTGCTTCTCAGTCGTCTTCCCCACCACCACCACCCCGCCACTTCGATGATACTGGAAGACTGGAAGGGTTTGGTATAGGGTATTTCTCTTCCCTCAGGTTGGTTAGATCTATTTTAAGACCCTAATTGGTTAGGCTCTGGTGAAAGTTTCTCTTGAGGGCAGGCCTTGTTAAGAAAAACAGAATACTCTCGGTTTATTTCAAAATGGCTTCTTTCCCCTTCTCTCTGCCAGGAGCATGAGGGCATTTTCCTCTGATCTTCACTGTGAAAACCTGATAGGGAACCTGGAGGTAAAAACTAAACAAAAATGGGAAGGCCCCTTGAGAGTTTTTCACTCTCAAATTCATCCCCACTGTGCCTCCAGCAGTTTGTCAATTACAGTTTACGTTTTCCTACCTGGGTAATGGTTCATGCTTGTGTGCTTTTGCCCTGATAAGTTTGAATCTTATTTTCTGCCCATCATGTCTCTGCGATTTTGGGGGCAGCAGTTTGCCCTGTGGCTTCAATTCTCTGATGGATTTAAGAGGAGTTGTTGATTTTCGGTTTAGCTTTTTTCTTCTGTGGATGGGAGTGATGATTTCTAAGTTTTTACATGTTGGATTGGAAACCAGAAGTATACTCATTTATTTTTGTTTGTAGTATTCTATTAAATTGCACCGTGGGGTGCCTGGGTGGCTCAGTCGGTTAAGCGACTGCCTTCAGCTCAGGTCATGATCCTGGAGTCCCAGGATTGAGTTCTGCATCTGGCTCCTTGCTTGGCGGGGAGTCTGCTTCTCCCTCTGGCCCTCCCCCATCTCATGCTCTCTCTCTCTCTCTCTCATTCTCTTCCAAATAAATAAATAAAATCTTAAAAAATAAATAAATTAAAAATAAATTGCACCATAATTCTTGTAGACATCCCTCAATTAATGGATACTTAGATTAATGTTTTTCATTATATTTAATGCATCAATGATTTCCGTTAGGGTTATATATTTTTTCCTACCTGTAATGAAATTATTTGCTTAGGCAGTTTCTAGGAGTGGTTATACTGGGTTAAAGAGTGTGACAAATTTTATGGTGTTAATACTTTTTGCTCTATTGCCTTTAAAAGGGCTTCTGAGCTTTATTGGTATCCCATCAACCTTACCAGTATTGGATATTAAGAATTTTACCAGTTTAGAAAATGTAAAATGTAATATGAGACTACTTTGCACGTGGATGTCCAGTTGGTCTAGTGCCGTTTTTTACTCCTTTATCAAAGATAAGTTGACTGTATACGTATGGGCCTATTCCTGAGCTCCCTATTCTGTTCCGTTGGTCTGTGTGTCTTTTCTCTTACCAATACCATGCTGTTGATTTTAGTAGCTTTATGATAGCCCCGTCAGAAGTGGAAAAAATGGAAAAGGGATGACTTTTAATAATAATTTTCAGACAGCACCATAGTCTCCCATCTATCCCAGATCCATAGGTCTTAGTGTGTGTTTTTAAGATTTTATTTATGTACTTGAGAGAGAAAAAGAGCACATGAGCGGGGGGAGGGGCAAAGGGAGAGGGACAGGCAGACTCCCCCGCTGAGTGGGGAGCCCGATGCGGGGCTTGATCCCAGGACCCCAGGATCAAGACCTGAGCCAAAGGCAGATGCTTAACTGACGGAGCCACCCAGGCTCTCCCATAGTTCTTAGTTTTACTACCTTAAGGGAATCATTATTACCAGTTTCTTATGTATGGTCCTGGATATTGTGTGTGTGTGTGTGTGTTTGTGTGTACACATTCAGGGCTTTAAATGTGAAGAAAATAACTATTTTGCTTATTTTTTCTTTATGCAGTCTTAAGGGTGATACATGTGAAGTCTAAAGTTTCTTTGAGTAAGTGTAAAATAAAAAGTTCTAGGGGTGCCTGGGTGGCTCAGTTGGTTAAGCATCCACCTCAGGTCATGATTTCAGGGTTGTTAGATTGAGCCCCACATTGGCTTATGCTGGGTGTGGAGCCTGCTTAAGATTCTTTCTGTCCCTCTGCCCCCCCCCTTAAAAAAATCTAAGTGACAAAATATTGTGTCATAGTGTAAGTAAAGGTTTGTTTGGTTTTTTTTCTTGCATACAACAGGGCGTCCTGTAATTGATGGTATCTTAGTGAAATTAAATGTGTATGGTTTGGCTCATGGGTCATTTTTGAAACTTGGCTTCACTAATTATTAGCTGTGTGACCTCTTTGTAGCTCAGTTTCTTTATTGGTAGATACATAAGATTGTTAACAGGTCAAATGAGTTATTACATATAAATCAGAATACTACTTAGAAGGTGTTATATAAGTATTAACTATTATTTTTAGTCTGCCAGCAACATTAGCTACTTTCTTCTTAAAACATTTTTCTTCCTTTGGTGCCAGTGATAACAGACTATCTTGGTTTTTCCTGTCTTGCTCATCATCATATCTTCAGCCCAGATTACTTCTGAATTTTAGACCATGAACCATGTTCTTGGCCCTTTGGATTTTCATATATAGCTCTTCTCAACATGTCCAAATCTGAGTTTTTATTTTCCACTTCCCCAAATTCTGACCTCTCACTTTCTTGTTTCCTTATCTTAGTTTTTTATTGCACTATCATCCACTCAGTAGAAAAGCAAACTATAAGACTGATCCTTGTTCTCTCTTTAAGAGATCATACACTTTTAGTTTATAATAATTTATTCCTAGAAATTTTACCTCATCTCTCTCTCTCTAAGATTTTTATTTACTTATTTTAGAGGTAGACAGCACACGCATGGGAGGGAGTGCAAGCAGGGGGAGGAGCAAAGGGAGAGGGATACACAGAATCCAAGCTGAGCAGGGAGTCCGATGTGGGGCTTGATGTCATGACCCTGAGATCATGACCTGAGCTGAAATCAGGAGGTGGGTGCTCAACTGACTGAGCCATTCAGGCGCCCCTACCTCTTATCTCTCTTAATTCATTTACTTCTTTTCATCAAAGTGGACTTCCTTCCTTTCTTTCTTAACCCCCCCAATGGACTAATTAATTACTCTCACTGGTTCCTAACCTTGCTCTCTGTATCTGCTTTAATCTACCTCCAGGCATTTTTTCCTCCCTATACAGCTGTTCGTTCTTTAAAAGACAAATTTGATTGTCAAGTCACAGCTTTAAATGTTTCTCATCGTTCTTCATGACTTTGCATAATCTGGCTCCTGCCTACTTTCCCTGCTTCATTTCAGCTCCTTTATTTTGTGTGTATTCTAGGCACATTGGTGGCTTTTCAATTCTTAAACATGCCAGGGCCATTTTTGCTTCTATTTTGCACAGGGCAGACTTGAAATGCCATCATTGACATCATTCGTAAATCTTTTAAAGGTAGTTTCCTCAGAGAAGCTTCTTCTTATCCTCCATATTCTCTTTGTTAAATATTACTCTCATGATATTCTGTACTTCATTTAAAAGTTGTATAATTTGTTTAATACCTTAGAATGAAAGCTCTATATATGTGGATAGGGTGGGTTAGAGAACATTTCTGGTTGATCGTTTTACCACTCAATACCTATTTGCCTTGTAAATAGTAAGTACTCAGTAAATATTCATTGGATTAATGTGTTCAGAACTTTAATTATTCTGCATTATATATTGTGTGAAGTATGATGACAGAAATCCAGAAGGTAAAATTTTAATGATAGACTGTTGCTGTAATTGGAAAAGCTGTTATTTCCTGGTTCTCTGTAGCTGCACTTGTCCAGTGTTGTAGCCACTATCCACATGTGACTTTTTTTCAAGTTTTTAAAAACTGTTTTTTGACTTCTTAAAGTGTACAAATCACTGGTTATTAGTATATTCACAGAGTTGTGCAACTGTTACAACTAATTCCAAAACATTTCATCTCCTTAAAAATAATCCTTGTACCCATTAGCAGATCCTTCCCATCTCCCTTCCCTCTCCTCTCTTAACAACCAATAATTTACTTTCTTTATTTTTTAATTAATTAATTAATTTATTATTTGACAGAGAGAGACAGCGAGAGAGGGAACACAAGCAGGGGGAGTGGGAGAGGGAGAAGCAGGCTTCCCACTGAGCAGGGAGCCTGATGCGGGGCTCGATCCCAGGACCCTGGGATCATGACCTGAGCCAAAGGCAGACGCTTAACGACTGAGCCACCCAGGCAGCCCCCAATAATTTACTTTCTATATCTGTGGATTTGACTATCACATGTGGCTTTTGAACACTTGAAATGTGGGCAGTCCAAATTGAAATGTGCATGTGATTTGTAAATTAAACACTAGATTTCGAAGACACTGTTTTTTTTTAAAAAATGAAAATATCTCAAATTTTTATTTTGATTACATGTTAAAATGATAATTTTATATATAGGAGATAAATTTAAAGTTAATTCTCTACTTCCTTCACTCTTTAATGTGATTACTAGAAAATTTTAAAGTGCATTTGTGGCTTACATTTTTTAAGATTTTATTTATTTATTTTTGCGGGATAGAGTGAGAGAAAGAGAGAGCATGAGTGGGATGGGGGGAGGGGCAGAGGGCGAAGCTGACTCTCCGCTGAGCCAGGATCCTGGGATCACGACCTGAGCTGAAGGCAGACACTTAACTGACTAAGCCACCCAGGAACCCTGTGGCTTATATTATTATATATCTATTGGACAGCACTGATCTAGAACTTGTATTTAGTAAGGGTCATAAATGTTCCCATGGCTTCAGTTCCTTTCTGGTCTCTTAGTTTCCATGTCAACCTGCTTTGGGTATGTGACATGCCCCAAGCTTCAGAATTGTTTTTACTTATTAAATGCTTGGAAAGTGAAAATCTTTTTTATTTGGGCAGCCTTAGAATAGTAGGGGAAGATAAGTCATTCATATTAAATTAAGGGAAAATAATGGCAACTCTTAAACCTTTTAAGCCTCATTTCCAACAAATTAGGAAGAATTGAATTTCAGATTTATTTTCATGATACTGATAAACAGTGCCCCTAAACTTTGGTAGTTGTGATTTGACTAGGAAACAAACTAATAGTTTCTTTATAGCATATGAGAATGATCTATAACTTTAGGGGTAATTTAGAATTATATTTGTCTATCTGAAATTTAGATTGAAATTTTGTTTTAGAATAAATTTTAGGGATAAATACAAGCGAGAGTAATGTGACAAGTGGTTCTCAAAAAAATATGCAATATTTGCTTTAGGTGGAAGTTTTCTGCTCCTACATCATTGTCAAAAGTCAACATGTTACAATGTTACATGACTACTATACATTCATCATTTACTTTGTGGCAGGCATTGTTTTATATATTGTATTAATTCATTAAATTATAATTCCCAGTTGACAGAGGTTGAAACTGAGGTTCAGAGTGATTAATTAACTTGCTTGAGGTCACATGTTAGTTTAAACAGGTTAAATAACAATGTACTTAGAGACTTTATGATAAAATGTTTCAGTTTTTAGTTTTCCTTACTAGAATGTAAGCTCCAAGTGGGCAGATATCTTAGTTTTGTTCACTAACACTTGAGATTTCTTTCTGGCATATAGTAGACTCCAGGAATTATTTGGACAAATTTTGTGATGATGGTATCAATTCACCAAGAGACTTGGCCTTGGAAATCTATTAGAATTGCTTTAAATTCTGCACTATCGCTTATTAGCAGTAATGCTAATTTTACCACATCCAGATAAGATTTAACATTATGTACTATTTTGCATACTTTGTTATAATAGTTCATTTTAAAAATGTTTACTAGGAACTGTAGCTTCTATTCATCTCTTTTCCTTTTATGTGTTAGAAACGCATTGGAGCCACAAAGGAACATCAGAAAAACCAGGACTATCAGAGGTCCCACTCTGTGTTTAGTTGAGTTGGGAGAAGAAAATATAGAAAAGCAATTTTGCAGATGTCCTCACAAAAAATGTAGTACAGTGGTAACACCATTCTGCAGGGTTTCATCCAAAAGCCTTAGTGTTTCTGGTCATTAAAATGAATAACACATTGTTTTGTTATTTATTTTTAGAAATAACATTTCCATTCTTAGACTAGAAACAGAGCTGTGAAATAAATTTTATAGAGTAGGGCTTTGAAAGCAAAGGTTTTTATAATTAATACTACTAGGGGAAGGGTAGCTATGCTACTTCTTTCTAGAAGATTCTCATTTAAATTTGAGATATGTATTCTCATTTTAGAGTAATAAAATTGAGAGATGTTAAGTGACTTACTTAAATTAATGCCACAAGTAAGTGGCAGAACTTGGATTCAGCTCATATCTGTCTGACTTCAAAGGCCATACTTTTTTAAATACTGTCATCTTTTGCCATTTTCCGTATCTTCCTTATAGTCCTTGAGTGGGATTTTAAGTTTGTTGGGGGCACTGGGATCAGAATTTTGGATTGTGGAGTAACTGGATGTTAAACTGTGGAGATAATAAAGGATAATTGTTGCGTGATGGAAAAATTAAGCTGTGAAAAATCTGTCTTTAACTTTCCATTTTCTTTTTATCTTTGGTTATCTGCAGATAAAGACCCTACTCTATCTAGACCATATAGGATGCTTCTTTATAATGGATTCATCATGGTGATTGTATTTTTTTTTAGCTAATTTAGTACATTTTCATACACTAGTAATGTGCTTTCTGTAGAGAAAAAAAAAGATCTGTTTTCCTCTAATTATAATTTGGGGGTAATGAGGACAGAAATAAGGACAGAGGAATACTAATAAAATTAATAATTGTTTATTTAACATTTTACTAACTTGAGAATTGGGGGCAGTCTGGAAGGCAGCTTCTCCAATTTCTGTTATGTCCTTTTTTTCCTCCCCAACACTTTAATCACATCCTTTAGTATCCTGACATTTTAGGGTTATTTACTTCCTTTTGGAAAGGGGATATTGTGGGAAGCTATAAAGAACTTTGAAAGCATTGATGATTTGCAACATCTCATTACTCTTGTTTTACTTAGAACTCTCAGGGGAGAATTGGAAGTCTTATAGTTCTACTTGCAGTTTCTTAAATTGGTCAGTGAAAGTGTGGTGCCTCTGATTTTCATTTTAACATTCATTCCTGTGCGTACTGGACAAAGTACTTTATCGTTGGTAAATTGTATATTTCATCCTCTACCGCAAATCACTAAGGATGATAATGATTTTTTAGGGCACAGGAAGAAGTTTCCCATGTATATTTGTAATTAATTTTAATTGGGGGTAAAATTAACTTCAGAAAAATATGAAATATATTAATCCCAAGGGTAAAATAGAAAAAAGTTATGAAATAAACCGACTAATTAGAAGGTTTTTTAAATGCATAAAGTTTTTTAATCTTATGTTATTATTAAAAGATAAGATTAATTAGAAGTCATGAAATGACTTTGGGTTTTAAGTTATATTTTTTCAGTACTTATTCTGTATTAATACAAACTGCTTAGTACAGAAAAAGAGTAACAATAGGTATCTACTTGTTGGAGGTTGGGGGAGGAAGCCATGGACCTTAAAACAGTAATTCTTACATTGTTCATCCAGTAAACAAGCTTAAAAAGGTAGGTTTGAAAGCAAAAAATTTACTATTGATATCTTGCAAGGCTTTTTTTTGTAGGAATGGATATGTTGTGTTACTTAGGTAGAAATATGAAATCCTAACCAAAAAAATGAAAACATAACTTGTATATTAAGGATTTATGTTTTTAACAATTGAGAAAAAGAGAAAGTTTACCGTATTAGGAATTTAGACTTAGACCAGTAGGGTATTACTGAACATTACAAAATATAAGTGGAGAGCTTGTTTGCAGACAGGTACTTTTGAACATTAATGTGAATCCCCCTGGAGGGTTCTGAATCATTTAAGGTCACCATTAACTCAGAACGGTTTGAGAAATTGAAATGATACTATAGATGTGAAAGGACTTTGAGAAATGTAATGTGCAAAATAAATAGATATAGATAAATTGAAAGTAACAGTCTGTTTTGAAAAGTAGGTAGCTGCCACTGAAGTAAACTAAGCAGTTTAGCTTTGGTTAAACTAAGCAACCTAAAAAGAAATTGAAGGCATTAGATGATTCTAGTGAGGCATTTTAGGCTTCAGGAATTTTCATGGAAAGGAGAATTAGTTAGATGCTTAGAGTTTTCACCATCTGGGTGGATGGAATAGGTTCAGTTAACCTAAACATCTAGAGTTGTTGTGGTTAGTTTAAGTGAGAGTTTATACCCTACATGGCTTTTAATGACCCTGAGTTTTCTGTTTATATGGATAGAACCCATGTAACCTGGGGTATACTATAGCAGCGTTCATCTATAGATGAATAATAGACTTATCACTTTGGACCTAACATATATGAAGTTGGCAAATATAAAATAGGTGTCTGCTGTTTTTCTCTAAACATTCCAATAATGTTAACAAGCCATTGTACTGTTGCTCAAAGTGGTTTTATTGCATTAAAAACAAGTGAAAATTTGTTAGTTTTTTGGTTTTAAATATTCTCAAAATTGGCTAATTAAATCCTAGAAAAGCACAGGCTATTATTTTTACTAGAGCAGATAATCAAGTTTATTAAAGAGGGGGTTTCAAAATTTTTTATAGATAATACTTTAAAATAGGCTTTTTTCTTGCTGATATAACTAACATTTATTTTCTGTTTATTTTTAAGACGAGCAAAAATCAAATTAAAGTAGATCTTGTAGATGAGAATTTTACAGAATTAAGAGGAGAAATAGCAGGACCTCCAGACACACCATATGAAGGCAAGTACTTTTTTCTGTATCAAAATATTGTGCGTATTAGAACTTATCTGAAACATTAAATCAGAATAATCTTAAGCATCTATAAATTACATGGAAGGTAACTTCATTTGGCTTAGGATATTACATTTAAATAATAAATTTAGATATTTATATAGACTGATTTTTCTTACTGAATTTTAGCTGATTTTTTTCTTTCCCCAACATAGATTTAGTAGAGCCAAGTTACAATTTGTATAGTATAGATTAGAATTTAACAGTAGAAGACATCTAGCATGTTAAGCCTCTAATATATGGACTATAGATGCTCAGTTACCCTTCATATGGTATCTATAACAAACCTTGCCTTAAATTTCTGACAAAATATTTTTTTTAAAAAGCTCCTCTCCCCTGAATGTCATTAAGTATTTCATTCATTCATGTGTCTTCACACAGGCTGTATTCCAAATATTTAATTTTCTTTATTCAGGAAAGCTTTGAGTATCATTTCAAGACAGAGAAAAGAAAAGAGACAACTTTGCTCAACTTTGTTTTCACAAACTAAGTCTGTAGCTACTTTAGACTATGGAATTGGGTGGTAAGAAAAAGAAAGAAGCTTTTTATAGCTTTTTATTTCCTCATCAGGCAAATCTTCAGTAATGAATATTATTGTAAATTTGGGTTATGTAGCATAACCAAGGTTCTTGCATATAATAGGCATTCAAATACATGCTTAGTAGAAATCATAACCGAATTTGTAGTAGTAGTAGTAGTAGTAGCATTTATTGAGTTCTTACTTTTAGAGCTTTACGTGTATTTTCTCATTTAATCCTTACAACAAATCTTATGAGGTAAGTAGTTATCACCGTTTCATAGAATGAGGAAACTTAAGCTCAGAGAAATTAAGTACCTGTTTAAGGTCACACATCTAAGTGGCCCAGCTGGGATTTGAGTCCTAATAGCCTTTGACTCCAAAGCCAACGTTTCTAATTACTTTCTGCTTTTGAATAAATGAGGGTTGACTGAATATTGGAAGTGGTGGTTATGTCTACTTTGAATGAGGTGGTTTTATAATTCCTTAAGGAACAGTTAACCCAAAGTCATCAGAAAAATCCAATATTCTAGAATATCTTCGTTTTCGTTTAAATTTTTAAAGACCCTAGAATGTCTTTAGCATATCCTACTAAATTTTAAATGATAAAATTTTATTTCCTGTTTTATAGTTCATATGAGCCATTTCTTGACATTATTTTATTTTGTATTGTTTATTGAGTGCCTCCTATATGCCAGGCCTTGTCTGGATGCTTTCATGGATGCTGTTCATTTAGTCCTTTTGACAATCATTAGATGGAAAAAAGATCTTTAGTTATCTTATAAAAATCAAGTTCTTGTCTTAATAGTAGATATTGTATGGAATGATACACTAGCTGCTTCTTAAAGGCAGGCATTATAAATACTCTTGAATCTTTTTTAGGTTTTCAGATATATTTTTAAAAGACAGTATGGCAGTAGCATTATCATTCTAGAACTCTTCCAGCAAACTGATATTTATAAACAAGACACCTCCTGAACTAAGTTAGATAGGCAGAATGTTCATTACCTTCTTAGCAACCCTTAATAAAAGTAGGTGAATTTTTAAAAATTGGATAGTACTCATTTGTAGGATAATTAAGTTACAAATATACCATATTTATTAATTGGAAGCAAGTTTGGTCATATTTAAGTGTTTCTGCTGCTGCCACTAAATGAGATATTAATGTTTGATAATACTAGTTTTTAGTTGTTTTGATAAGACTAGTTTTAATATGCTTTTTGGGTATAAATTGTGTCCTTTTTATCGTAAAACTGTTGAAGAGAAGTTGTTCATTTTATTTAAGAAAAGCACTATTCAAGGGCATAAACTAAGATACTTTTTGGAAACATGAATATGAGAAGTATTTTGATAATATTTATTGCAGGGCTTTTGCTAGTTTTTGAGAGTTTTTGTTTTTAAATCTCAGTAACTAAGGCAGGTGTTTCCATGTGGAATGTTAAACTGTTTATAATCATTAACTAATGAGGAAACTATTTTACGTTGTGTTAAAAGTAATCAGATTGAAAAGTAGAATGCCCATGGAAAAATTAACCATATTGCACGTGTTACTTAACTCCATTTTCTTCTTCTGTTGTAATAGTGCAAAGGAACAGTTTAGTTCTTGAGCCTTCCTAAAAGTTGTTTTGAATTTATGGAATAATTGTTATTTTTAAAAATCTCATCCCTTCCCCATCTTCTTTTTAGATGAAGTTAAATCTGAAGATTATAAATTTTTAACATTAAAACCTATTCTTTAAGAAGAAATGATTTGTGGTGAAAACTTATATGAATAATGTAGTTATCATAAAGCTTGCTTAATTGTGTTGCTCTGATGTGTATGTGTGTATGTATATGTGTATATATGGTTAATATTGTGGTTATATATTGAAAGTTGTCAGATAATAAGGCAAGAAAGCATATTAATAGCATGTGGAGTAAAAATAGCGTTGGGGGGTACTCTAGGGGCCAGCATTATTTATATAGTATTTCTGGGCTCTCACACTGCTCCTAAGAAATTGTTTTGGACATTCAAGAAGGAAGAGCTTTATATGAACGATTATAGAAATAGTAATCTAGACTTTATCAGAAAAAGTAAGATTCTTAGGAAGGAAAAAGAACCTACATATTACTCAGGCCAAATTTATTATATTTGAAGCTGGCATTTATAACTAAACAAAAACAGGTCTGTCTATAAACAGAATTTTCTCACTCTCCTCTTACCTATCTTGTTTCTTTTGTTTTGACTACTTTCCTTTATATTGATTTCACTGTTGCTGAATGCTCTGTGATTCAGGCATCTAGTTCCAACTCATCCATCAGTCACTATGGGATACCATTAAAAAGAATTAGCAAGAAAAGAAGAATTGGAACCAGAAAGGGCTTGAAGAATGGTACCAAGTGAATTGCTCTTTTGTTTTTCTCCCCACATTCATCTATTCCTAACAACGGAGGGAGGTGGATTTGAGAGAATCCAGGATATACTGAGAATTGAATTATGAAATTTTGAAGTTAATAATGCTAGTGCATAGTTCTTACTTTATTTTACTTTTATTATGGAAAGTTTTAGGTATATACAGAAGACAAATGCTAGAATGATTCTTCGGTGTACTTAGCACAGCTTTAATAAACTATCAGCTTAGGGCCAGTCTTTGATCTAATCCATCCCTTCATTATTTTGAAATGAATGCTAGGCATAGTTTCATATGTAAGTATTTCAGTAGTACAGTTTTATTTGTTAACGTTTTGGAATAGTGTGTATTCTGTGTTAAATGGATCATAAAATCTTAGGATTGGAAGGTTCCTTGAAGTCAGGATTCAAATCCACCCTCTCATCCAGTGGAAGACTTCCCCTTTCAGAGTTTCCTGAGTGGCAGTTACTTTCCCCTTGAATTACCCAGTTATGGGAAGCTAGATAAACTTTTTAAAAATATGTATTTGGTTGCTAGTTGCTCAAGATGACTTCAAAACAGAATGTTGTATTCTGTTTACATGTTACTGGTTAGAACAACCTCTTGTAAAGTGTTTCCTTTTGTATACCTATTGAGAGGAAGAGGATAGTTTTTTGTCTTTATGCCTACCTGTTATTGTTGAATTTTATTTTTAAAAATTTTTTTTTTTTTTTTTTAAGATTTTATTTATTTATTTGAGAGAGAGAGAGAGAAACAGCATGAGAGGGTAGAGGATCAGAGGGAGAAGCAGGCTCCCCGCTGAGCCGGGAGCCCGATGTGGGACTCGATCCCAGGACTCCGGGATCATGACCTGAGCCGAAGGCAGTCGCTCAACCAACTGAGCCACCCAGGCGCCCCTATTTTTAAAATTTTTAACAAGAAGTGTTGGCCTTTCATTTAGGGCACGAGTTAAAAGTTTGGGGCATTTTTGCATTTGAGAGAACCAGCTAGAAGTAGATTTTTTCAGTTTATCACATAACCATATGTCCTTTTTCTCTGTACCATCTATGCCCTTATACCTCCTTGCCTTCTTTTGCCTTTTTATTTTTTCCATATTTTCTGTTATTTAGCAACTCTTCTCAGTGTGGACTAGAGGAAACCAAAGGAGACGGGATCTGTATTACTTAACTGTCCCAATGAAGCATTAGATTGTCTTTGGATTTAATGTATTCGTCTATCTCTAGCTCTGCTATTCACTGATAAACTAATATAGTTGTATAAAATGGCTGTTTTATGTTTTAAATAACCTTTCAGTTAACTAGTGTTTTATTTCCTTTTTGGGTTTCAACTTTAAAATGAATTTGTTGTAATTGAATATAAAATAGTACATGTTTTGAAAAGTTATGTCACTATATTTGGCTTCAAATATTTGAGGTGAGCAGCATTCTTAACTTTCTGTTTTCCCCGTTTTTTAGGAGGAAGATATCAGCTAGAGATAAAAATACCAGAAACATATCCATTTAATCCCCCTAAGGTATTGTAAGCCTATTTTTTGTGCATGAACTTCTAAATTTTTTCCCCATTTAATTTATATTTTAGTGCTTATTAAGGTTGTTGAGTTGTTGTCTTCATAAATTTAGTATGGAGAAGGTTTCAGGTAATGGCAAATGGTTTGCTTCTGGAATTAGAATGAAAAGCAAGCTTACTCAGAGGCAGCTAGTAATGGCTGTAGACAGGAATAGGAGTTTCATTTGCCAATGGCTTAAATTCTGGGTCTGGAAAAATTTGCAATGTTCCCAAATTTAGAGAACCCTTAAACAGATTCTTACTTGCCTCAAAGAAGTTTTTTTTTGTTTGGTTTGGTTTAGGGAAGAGTCTATTCTGAATTCATTCAATAGTTACTTGAGTACTATGTGCCAATGTAGCAATAAATAAGACTTATACTGTCCTTGCTTTCTAGCTCACATTCTAGCAGAAAAAAAATTATGAACAAATAATTGCAACTGATGAATATTAAAAGAGGAAATGTAATGCCCTAGGTCTTGTATAACAAAGGGAACTAACCTAAACTTATTTTTTCACTGAATAGCTTCGTTTGTCTTTACTTTTGCTATTACTGCTTTAGTTTAGGCATTCAGCTTTATTACTTTCCTGTTTTGCCTATTATTTAATCCATGTTTGCCACTCCTATTCATTCTTTGCAGTTCTGTTCTGTAAATCTTCCTAAAGTGCAGTTTTGATGTTTCTTTTCTTTCTTTGTTAATAAAGTCTAAACTCCTTAGCTGGGCATTTAAAACCTCCTACAGCGTAACCCCAATTGTCTTTTCCATCCTAATTTTCTACCACCTGTACCCTCAACATGGGTCTCATTTTCCAACCTAGATTATTTGCTGTTTATAGATGGTGATTATTATTTTGTACTTTTCTGTCATTTTCACAGATCATTATCTGTATCATTTAAAATTCTAGGGTTTTTTTGAGGTCTAGGTAAAGTATATCACCTATTACATTAAGCTGTATCCATCAAATTGTTTGTTCCTCTACTCTTTCAATAGCATTTTATATAATTTATACACAGCTGACCCTGTGAACAATGTGGGAGTTAGGTGCACTGACTCCGTGTGCAGTCGAAAATCCACATATAACTCTTGACTCCTCAAAAACTAAACTAATAGCCTACTGTCAGCCAGCCTCCTGAAACCTTACCAGTAACAAAGTCGATTTACACATATTTCATATTTGTATTAAATACTGTATTCTTAAAATAAAACTGGAGAAAAAATATTAAAATCATAAAGAGAAAATATACTTAAGGTACTGTACTGTATTTATCAGAAAAAATCCACATATAAGTTGACCAGTGCAGTTCAAACCCATGTCATTTAAGGGTCAGCTATAGTACCAACACAAATACAGTACCAATTAATGTATTACTTGGGGTATGTGTCTTTCACTAGCTCTTATGCCCCTGAGGTGAAGGACCATGTCTTAATACATCTTTGTCTTTTCTGTGGCTCCTTGAGTGTCCTTGAGCATATGATAGCAGTCACTCGGAAAATGTTCTGGAATTCATTCAGCCTGTTGGTTGTTTCCATTTAAGAACAGACATGGTAATGGAAGTTCCAGGGTGCATTGGGGTCACTTACTGGTTTGGGGTGTCTCTTATTCTGTATCTTATGTACATCTACTTTCTGATATGCCCACTTGATTCTTTTAAATTGTTGTAAATTACACATAACATAAAATTTACCATTTTAACCATTTCTAAGTGTGCAGTTCAGTGATATTAAATACAGTCATGTTTTGTGCAATCATCACCTTTATCCATCTCCAGAACTACTACTTCTTACCTGTTAAACAATAACTCCCCATTACCCCATGCCCCCAGCTCCGTAACCATTGTTCTACTTTGTCTGTATGAATTTGATTAGGTACCTCAATTAAGTGGAATCACACAATATTTGTCCTTTTGTATCTGATTTATTTCACTTAGCATAATGTCTTCAAAGTTCATTCATATTTCAGCATATATCTGAATTTTATTCCTTTTTAAGGTTAAATAGTGTTCCCTTATTCATACATGCCACATTATCCATTCAACCATCAAGGGACATTTTGGTTGTTTCTACCTTTTAAGCTGGTTGATTCTTTTTTTTCTGAATTTTTTTTTCTCTATTATATAAAGTAATTTGGGGGCGCCTGGGTGGCTCAGTTGGTTAAGCATCCAACTCTTGATTTCAGCTCAGGTCATGATTTCAGGGTTGTGAGGTCAGGTCTTGCATCGGGCTCCACACTGGGCATGGAGCCTGCTTGAGATTCTCTCTCTCCCCCTCCGCCCCTCCCCCTCGTGCTGTCTCTCTCTCTTTCTAAAATAATTAAACATTTTTTTAGAAAGGTAGTTTGTGCGTTTTGTAGATATTTGAGAAAGTTATGTAGTGAATTATAAAAAAAAAATATTTTTCAATATGACCATTTAGAGATGACCACTATTATTAAGCCGTCATCTTATATCTGTGACTTAATTTTCATCCTCATCCTGGTTACCCTCCACTAGATTCAGTCTAGGTTTTAATGTTATCATTGGAATGAATACACACTTGGAGATACTTTAATTGTTGAATACTATAAATTTAACAAAAGAAGATTTTAAATGTTTAAAGGTAAGGATGCCCTCTTAGCCTAGAAAAGTTTCTTAATGGAAATAAGGAGAAAGAAAAGACCTCAAAAGAGACTGCTTTCAGCCACTACATTTTTTATTATTAAATAATGGCAGTAGTAGCTGTCACTTGGTTTGTGCTAAGAATTTTATATGCCTTTCCTGAAACAGTCTTAACCATTCTAATAAATGAAGGACCTGAGGCTTAGAGGTTAAATGGAACCCGAATCCCGTAAGGCCCAGTGTGCTCTACTTTTTTGAACCTGATGTGAGGAAGGAATGAGGGCATAATCTCTAAAACAGTGAATATGACTCCACCAAGAATAAGAGCAGTCCACCAAAGTTCAAATCCACTTCAGCCATTTAACTGGCTTTATAATTTTTTTTTTCCTAGTAATCTCTGCCCAATGTGGGGCTCAAATTTACTATCCCAGAGTCAAGAGCTACATGCTCTAACTGAGCCAGCCAGTTTTATAATTTTAGGCTTTATGATTTTAGGCAAGTTGTGTGCCCTAGTTGCCTCATTTATAAAATCCTCACTTAGAATTATAAAGATTAAAGGCATTAATCCATGTACAAATTATTGTAATAATTCTCAAACATTTTTTCACATTTTTTTTAAGTTTTTTTTAAAAATTTTATTTATTAGAGAGAGTGAGAGAGAGAGAGAGAGAATGAGAGAGCACAAGTAGGGGGAGGGGCAGAACGAGAAGCAGACTCCCCGAGGAGCAGGGAGCCGGACTTGGTGCTCGATCCCAGGACCCCCAGGATCATGACCCAAGCTGAAGGCAGATGCCTAACTGGCAGGCGCCCCTTTTTCACATATTTAGTATCTCTGAAATTAAGATATACCTTTCAATGATGACATGTCATAATTTAATTGGCAGAGTTTTTTTCTTTCTCAGGGTACATAAAGTAATGGTGTATTATATAATTCATGGTACCTGAGATAGAGTAATACTTATATAACTGTGCCTACACAGAGTAAGCACTATGTAAATATTATACTGGTTAATGCTACCACTCTAAAAGGCCCTCTTGAAGTAGTCTGATGGCTTCCTTCTGTGACATCGTTTGAAATTATAGCATTGACACTTATATTTCCTGTATAAATTGAAATTCTCATTCATTGCTGGTGAGAATGTAAGATGTTGGAGCTGCTTTGGAACATAGTTTGGTCAAAATGGTAAACATAGAGTTACCTTATGACCTATCAATTCTACTTCTAGGTACCTACCCAGTAGAAATGAAAACATGTCCACACAACAACTTGTACGCAAATGTTCATACCAGCACTATTCATAATGGCCAAAAAGTAGAAATGACATAAATGTCCATTTACTGAATGGAAAGATAAAATGTGGCATATTCATACCGTGGAATATTTTTTGGTTATAAAAACAAATGAAGTACTGATAATATGGTATAAGATAGATGAACCTTGAAAACATCATGCTACATGAAAGAAGCCAGACACAAAAGACCACACATTATATGATTTCATTTATATGAAACATTGGAAGAAGCAAATCCATAGAGACAAAAAATAGGTCAGTGGTTGCTTAAGACTGGGGGTGTGTGAAGGAATGGGGAGTGACTGCTGATGGTTACATGGTTGCTCTGTGTATGTACTGAAAACCATCATGGAGTTGTATACTTTAAATGGGTGAATTATAATCTCAGTGAAAGTGTTTGATTATTTCCCTCTATGGTCTTGTATAGCTCCAAAGTGATTGCATAGCCCTGGCTCTGTTTCAGGCATTAATATATTATTTTATTTAATCATTGAAATCAGTGTTTTATTAGTCCCTCTCTCACCCTCCTTTTCTTAGCACAGTGGGAAAAATAGACTCAACATGAGAACACATCTCCTATTGTTCTTCAGGCCACTACTATCCTAATTCCAGACATTCCATATTGAGGTAGCTTCAAGATTTAGGAAAGTCTTCCTTTAATCATTCTAATGTGTCTCCCTCTGGCTTCAACTAGTTAATATTAGTTGTAATTTAGTATTCTTTTAAATATGGTACTCATCCCATTTATGGCATTAAGCTTTTGCAGTAAATGTGAATGATCATTATAAATGTGTTCTAGATACGTGCTACCTTGAATTTATACTGATTGGTAAATATAATGGAAAAAATGGAGAGTATTTGTAAATTTCTTGCTGGATTTTGTTTACATATGTTTAATATATAGGCTCAGATTTAATTTTAAGCCTCATGAGATAACATGTAGCCGGTTATATTTTCTCTCTCTTGTGCAGCTAAAATTGCACAGGGTTGAAAATTAAATGTTTGATAACCAGTGGTCACAGAGTATTTCCTATTTATTATTCTGCAATAATTTCTTAACCTGAAGAACAGAAGGTTTGCTTCTAGATAGAGAAGATATATCTTTGAGTCAGATGAATATAGTGTAGAAGGAATTTAATTCAATGCATACAGTGTTATTTCTAAAGTGAATTATAATATACTATTAATGAAAAAATTCATTAAATTAGGAAAACTCTAGCTCAATGATTTGTCCAGTTATATATTAGAGATTAGGTTGTGAATTTTCCTGTTTTTCCTTGACATTATAAATGTAGTTTTATATGTGAAATTGATTATAAATACCATTGCTAATAACTTTTAATGGGTCTGCCCATACATATTTAAAATAGCATTTTTTTGTACAATAATTTAGTTAAAGCTGGTTTAATAGCATAACGTCCATGAGTTCCAAGTTTGAAACTGGAAATTCAGTGGAAATGTGAGCTTACATTTACCATGAAGTAGTTACTGAAATGTTTGAACTGAAGAGTGAATGAATAGAATACTGTCCTCCAGGAGGAGATAAGATTAGTGATGGAAAAAAAAGTAGATTAGTGATGATGGTGTGCCAATGTAGATAATAAGAATAGTCTCCTTCATTTTGGTCTGGTAGCACTGTGTACATGGTGTTAAGATTAATATTTCTCTATAAGATGTTTAATATTCTTTAAATATTTGATATTTTTATAAAAATTTATATTTTATAAATATTTGTTTATATTTATATTTTTTTATATTTCTATATAATTTTTTTGAGTGTTCCTCAAAGGTAATGAGTATTCTGAATTTACCCAGATGGTGCTGGTATTAGTTTCATTGGTGAAAATAAGGAGGCTTGAATTGTGATTAGTAAGTCTTTTAAGTAAGTCATTTTGTACCTGTTTTGTAATCAGTGTCAGATATGACTAAAATAGGTCATAATAAATGTCCTTGTATTGTTATTTACTCTTATCCTTCATCCTTTCCAAGTTGTTTTGATTCTGCATTTTTGTTCATAAACAACGGAGGTGTTAGCACTATGAGAAAAAGTGACAAATTCAGTAGATATTAATTGGGTATAGAATAATAGGACACAATTCTGGACCACATGTGGATACCACTAGTGATATTAAGGCTCAAGAAAGAAAAAGACATGAAAAATCTAAGAAATGAGGTAGTTGATAAATAATAACAAAAGGGGAGTAGGAGATAAAGAATGGTAGACCACACAAAAAACTACTAAGATAAATACTTATATCCATACTAGTAGGTGATGGAATGTCCTCTTGAAAATTTTTTTACTACATCATTTGCAAATTCAAAGGTATCTATTCCTAAAAATATAGATTAGTACAAAGTAACAAATAGTTTAATAATTTCCTTGATCCTGCATATATGCATATTTGTTTTCATATAGAGTCTATAG
Source organism: Leptonychotes weddellii (assembly GCF_054177405.1). Lineage (NCBI taxonomy): Eukaryota > Metazoa > Chordata > Mammalia > Carnivora > Phocidae > Leptonychotes > Leptonychotes weddellii. The sequence goes on along the minus strand of NC_138370.1, from coordinate 148,781,297 downwards.
AGATCATGTATTGAAGACTTCTCTTTGAAAAGAAAAACATCTTAGATCACTTGCCTAACCATAAACCTTCTGATGACTTAAGTAGTAATTTAAAATTCTTGGGGCGCCTGGCTGGCTAAGTCAGTGGAGAATGTGACTCTTGATCTCCGGGTTGTGAGTTTGAGCCCCATATTGGGTGTAGAGATTACTTAAAATCTTTTTTAAAAATGAAATAAAATGATTTTTCCAGTGTTTAGAAGATTAAACCAATTTTTTTTTTTTTTTAAGATTTTATTCATTTATTTGACAGAGAGAGACACAGCGAGAGAGGGAACACAAGCAGGGGGAGTGGGAGAGGGAGAAGCAGACTCTCCGCCAAGCAGGGAGCCCGATGCGGGGCTTGATCCCAGGACCCTGGGATTATGACCTGAGCCGAAGGCAGACGCTTAACGACTGAGCCACCCAGGCACCCCCCAATTTTTGTTTTAAAGTCACAAAATGCTATAATGTCCTTGAGTTACTGAAATTATGGCACATGGTTATTTTGTATTTTTTATACTTTAAACTCAATGAATGGTAGAAATTAAGATATGAATATCGTGGTTATATCTGTTAGGAAGAACTGTTTGTTGTACATAAGCCCTGTATGCCTGTCTTCTTTGACCTGCTCTGTATTTGAGAGGGATGCTGATTAGCTCTAATAACAGGTTTGTCATAATGTTAATTGCATATTCATTCAGTCTGAGACACTTTGGGTACTTGGGAGGCTCTCGTAAGCAGGAGAGATACTGAGCCTTTTAGGGAAGGCCAGACATAAAAGGAAAGAGATTATAGAAGTGTGATCAATATGATGACATAGGAAAGTATAGGGTGCTGTGAGAACAGATCAGGAAGAAGTGATGTGGAAATTTAAAGGATTAAGTAGGAATTAGCCAGGAGAAGAGGGTATCAACATGTGTTATTGAGAGGAAACAGGTATGAAAGGCCCAAGGGGGAAAAAAAATTTTTTTAAGATGACTTGAGAGATAGACTGGGGGTCAGTTTAAGAGTGCAGGCTAACATAAAGGGAATGAGAAGTCATTAAAGGGCCTTAAGTAGGGTAGTGAATCAATTGTTTTAAAGGGTACTCTTGGTTTCAATGTGGAGAATGGATTGAAAGAAACCATACTGAAGGTATTAAATTCAGTGGACTGTTTAGTAACCCAAGTGTAGGATGATGAGATGTCTTATTTAACAATTTGGTGATTCTGTGGATTGAGAGAAGTAGATAGCTTTGGAAGCAAGAATTAAAAAGGATCAAGGCATGGAAAGATTCCATCAGTTAGGTGTTTTGAAGTCATTGGTAACTTGAAGTTCTTTTTTAGCATGTAAGTTAGTGAGTAATTAGGTGAGGAAGTAATAACAGGTACTATAGACAAATCCAGTCACAAGGAGAGAAGTGGAAGCTATTTGCTTAGCTTCTTTCCATAAATAGATTAGATTTAGAGCACATTTTGATGAATTAATTTTTGTAGAGTACTTAAAACATTGCTTTGCTTGGGGCACCTGGGTGGCTCAGTTGGTTAAGCATCTGACTCTTGGTATCAGCTCAGGTCTTAATCTCAGGGTCGTGAGTTCAGGCCCCACTTGGGCTCCACTCTGGGCATGATGGAGCCTACTTAAAAAAAAAAAAAAAAAGAACCAATGCTTGACTTACAGTAATTAATCTATTAAGTGTAAAGGAATTTTGACTCAGATGACTATTACATGTGTCAGATCCAATAACAATAATAGGTCCCTCTCCAAATAATAATAATACTTGGTCCTTCAGAAGCTCAGAGTAAGAGCTGATGAACTGAATTTCATTTCATGGTGATCTGTTAGATCATTTTCATTTTGTTGGTTTCTTATCCATGCTAAATCAAATAATGAGGTGATTAGAGACTCAGAATCTGAAATGAGATTGTGTAAGTTTGCATATGGTTCTATTGCTAACTAGTTAATTGATTTGGGATAAATTTTTTAAACTCTGAGCCTCCGTGTCTCCTTAGTGCCAGTGTCTTTCAAATATTTGTTGAATTATTTTTTTAAAATCTGAGAAAACAATTTTTTTTTCTTTTTTAAAGATTTTATTTATTTGAGAGAGAGAGAATGAGAGACAGAGAGCACGAGAGGGAAGAGGGTCAGAGGGAGAAGCAGACCCCCTGCTGAGCAGGGAGCCCGATGTGGGACTCGATCGTGGGACTCCAGGATCATGACCTGAGCCGAAGGCAGTCGCTTAACCAACTGAGCCACCCAGGGGCCCCTGAGAAAACAATTTCTACAGCAAATTTAGGAGCCTTCTTACAGCCATTTACTACTAAAATGCTTCCATGTACTGATTTTGCTTACTTTGTCCTTTAATGCTATGCTACATCCTATTTGACACTAAATAAATTGCCATTTACTTATCTATATTAATTTTGATTTTATGTTACTTTATCTACCTAACTAGATTTTAGTCTTGTGTTGTAGTTCTCATAGCAAGGACTGTTATGCTAGGTGAATTGTAAACACCTGGTAATTGTTGGGTTTCTTTAGGGGCAGAGCATTTATTAAAAGTTTTAAAAAGAATGTATGTCAGTGACAACATTCAGCTTGCTGAATGCTTTGTCTTCCACACCCTTCCCTTCAGCTAGGCAAAATGTTAGTAATGTAAGTATGGACTTTATTTTTTTAATCTGAGGATTTCATTTTCTTGTCATTATACTTGAACTATATTTGTTTTATTTCTGTTACTTAAAAACTCAAGTGTGCTTTATATTCTAGGTCCGGTTTATCACTAAAATATGGCATCCTAATATTAGTTCCGTCACAGGGGCTATTTGTTTGGATATCCTGAAAGATCAATGGTAAGAGATTTTGAATTCACTTTCTTCCCTCTCAATGAATTCCAAGGCTATATTTAGAGTGTTACGTGTGTAATTGCCTCAAAACATAAGCATATATTATACTTTCTCTTATTTGGGCTGTAATTTTAAAACCTTATGAAGTCTCTTAAGTACATGATCAAAAATGTGTTGGGGTGTCTGGGTGTTGCAGTTGGTTAAGCATCTGACTCTTGGTTTCAGCTCAGGTCATGAGCTCGATTGAGCCCCACGTTGGCTGTGCGCTAAGCGTGGAGTCTGCTTGAGATTCTCTCTCCCTCTCCTTTTACCCCTCCTACCACCTCTGTAAAATAAATAAATCTTTATTAAAAAGTGTGTTAGAATTGAGATCACAATCATTATATAAATAGTGACTTATGGGGCACCTGGGTGGCTCAGTCGGTTGAGTGTCTGCCTTCAGCTCAGGTCATGATCTCAGGGTCCTGGGATCGAGCCCCACATCGGGCTCTCCACTCAGCAGCAAGTCCGCTTCTCCCTCTGCCTCTGATCGCTTTCGCTCTCTCTCAAAGAAATAAATATAATCTTAAAAAAAAAAAAGTGACTTATTACATCTTGAAAAGTCTTGATTTAATTTATTTTGGTAAATTTGGTTCTTTGCTGTCTCTGGAAGATATTTGTGAAAGACTAAAAAAATTTAAGTATTGAAATAATCAGCTCTGATTTGGATGGAGTGTAGGCAACAAAAATGTTTAAAGTTGTGTTAAGTGAGCTTAGTTAAGGTTCTCAGAGTTGTAAGAAAGGAGTACCTTTGTAAAGTGATGTCTTCATTTGCATAGCACTTTATAGTGCTTTAACATGTTTTGTCTGATTTGATTTTAGCAGCAGAATGTTTAAGAATTCTTACCCTGGAGCCATTAAGTTCAAATCCTGACTGCCATTTACTAAACTGTGGTCTTGAGGAAATTACCTAGCCTTTGTGCCTTAGTGTCCTCATCTCACAAGATGGGGTTAATACGTCATAGGGCTGTTAAAAGGATTAAATGAATTGTTTTATGTAATTTTCTTAGAATAGAGCCTGGTATATTCTAACAATATGAATGGAAAAAAACTAAGACAAGAAGTATATAAAAAAGATATCAGAGTGGGCAAAAACAGTAATAAGCTATGTGTTTGATTTAAGAAAGGGAAAGGATGGAACCTGAACACGAACAAGGTGAAACAAAATGACAACATTTAGTGTTTGGGTGATTTGGTTTATTTAGTAATTGGATAAACAGACAAGAATTGTTGGTTTGGTTTTGCTTTTCCATTCTAATAGCACATCTGAGTAAAGCCTCCTCCCTCAGATCATCTCTTGGGGTCTAGTTTCTTGATCTGTATTCCATACCATTAAACATGGAATAGTGTGAAATGGAACTAATTTTATTCTATCATTCTTTTAATTTGTGACTTTTCACAATTTGTAGGCCTCAGTGTTTTTATCCATAAATTTATTTCAAAGGCCCCTTACAATAGTTTGATCATTCAGTGATACTAATGAATATTTGCAGACATTGTACTTCTTTCACTTGGTTTCTGGGACATTAGTTCTTCTATTCTCCCCTTTTCTGTGCCCATTCCCAGATTTCTTAACTAGTTCCTCCTTGTTTCTAGGAGCTTTGCACATGAGAGTACCTCGGGGCTAAGTCTTTACCTCTGCTACTTTTCATCTATACTCACTTTCCTGGTATGCTCATCTGATTTTAGAACTTCACTCTTTAAATACCAGCAACTCATAAATTTATCTTTCTTGGACTCCACACTCATATGCTGCTGCCTGCTTAACATCTGTACTTCAATATGTATGTAGTAGACATCTCAAACTTAAAACATGTTGAAAACTGAACTGATACTCCCCTAGCATCACCCCATCTACTATTGGCAGCTACATTGTTGCAGTTGCTCTGGCCAAAACCTCATCATGATCCTTGGTTCTTGTTTCTCTGGTACCCTGTACCCTGTTTGCAAATCTTATTAGTGAAACTTTCAAAATCTTATCAGCAGTTTCATTACTACTACCTGGCCCCAATCGCATTACCTCTTTCCTCAATGATTACTGTAGCCTGTCTCCCTGCTTCTGACTTTGCCCTACTCAGCAATTCTCAGAGAATGATAGTCTCCTCCCTGCTCCCCCCTCCCCACATCCCTTTTTAAAAACAAATATAGCTCCAGACTAAAATTTTCCACTGACTCCCCTTTTTGTTCAGAGTTAAGCCAGCAGTACTACCACTTCTGATTATCTCCCTATAGACAGTTGAAAGATTATGGTATGTATGTAGAGAGAGAACTTGGCACTTTTGTACTGAAACACTTGTCAACTCTTCCCATTTCCTTAGGCAGATGTGAAATAGCTGAATTTAGCCTCATTTCATATCTATGTAATTGAAATATTTTAAAATGCCAAAGACACGTCAGATAAAAATAGGTGAGATTAGATATACATGGATATCCTAAGCCCTCCCCCCCCAATTTATTGAGGTATAATTGACAGTGGGTATTCATGTTTACTTAGGCTTCAGAGCTGGAATTTGGTAGAGAAAACTAGAGGATAGTAATCTTCAGAAAAATAAATTGAATAAACATTGAATAATTTGGGATAGGTATGCTAGAAAACTGTCTTGGTCTTTGGTTAATACATATGGCGGTTTACCTTTAATGTTTAACAACTCTATGTTAGTATGGTTTATTAACTCCACAGTGTGTTCTATATGGAAACTATGTTCTAATGTTTTTTCCAGTGACACCTGTTATGACTATAGGTGTCTATTTACCTGGGGAAATAGAAGAAAATGACTACACATAAAAATTGCACTCAGTGATACTGCCCTTCTAAAAGACATGAACAGGCATTAAGAGAATACATTCCTAGGTGGTTGATAAGCAATGCTCAGCATCATTAGTTATTAGGGAGATGCAAATTAAAATTACAATTAGATACTATTACATACTTATAAATAGTTGTCATGCATTGATGGTAGGAATGTGGTTCAACTACTCAACCAGCAGTATCTACCAGAGCTAAACGTACACCTTTGATAGGGCCTAGCAATTCCACTCCTAGGTCTATATCCAAGAGAAATGAATGCATATGTCCACCAAAAGACTTGTACAAGAATACTTGTAGCACGTTTATTCAATAACCCAAATGTCTGTTAACAAGAAAATGGATATATAATGGAATAATTGTACAGTGAAACCCTACATAATAGTTTAAAAAAAAAAAAGCGTATTGACACAAACAGCATGGATAATTCTCACAGACATGTTGAGTGACCAAAGCAGACACAAAGGAGCACATACTGTATGATTCTGTTCTTACAAAATTCAAAATGAGCCAAAACTGGGGCGCAGTCAGTTAAGCATCTGCCTTCAGCTCAGGTCATGATCTCACGGTCCTGGGATGGAGTCCCGCATTGGGTTCCCTGCTCAGTGGGGAGTCTGCTTCTCCCTCTGCCCCTCTCCTCGTGCTCTCTCTCTCTGTTCTCTCTCTCTCTCTCAAATAAATAAGCCAAAACTAATTTATGGTGATAGAAATTAGGACAATGGTGGGGGTATGTGAGGGTTGTGAAAGGGAGTTGCAAGAGTGAAGTTCTTTTTGAGTGCTGGAAATACTCTAAATTTTGATCTATGTGTTGGTTACATGGGTGTATATATACATAAAAATTCATCCACATGTATAGCATTTAACTCTGCTTATTATACTTTAATAAAAAATTATAACAAAAAAGCTGCCATACTCTTTAAGTAGCAGTCAGTGTTTTGAATAAACATCAGTTATATTGATGGTCTTCTGAAGACCCTTAACAGAAAGTTAGTCAACAGTATTGACAATTCACATAGCTGTTGTATGTTTTGGAGGCCCTTCTGAGTCTGTATGCATGAATATTTATTTAGCCATCTTAACTGTGTTTATTGAGATCTGGGCAAAATTAATTTACTGAGGATAGATTTATAAGGTACATCATCCATTAACTATTAAAATTAGCTGACACATTTTGAAATTTCATATTCCTATTTGCCTGTTAGGATTTGTTTTTTACACACTGAATCCTAAAAAATCTCAGTGCATTATGAATTTAGTCAGCACTATGTAAAAAGAACAATAAATGGAATGAAAAATTATATTTTTACTTGTATACTTTTTCACATTACTAAATTTAGATTTAAAAATTAATGTAGATCAGTCAACATACACATTTAAAAAAATTTTTTTTTAAGATTTTATTTATCTGAGAGAGCATGAGCGGGTTGGCGGGGAGAGAGGGAGAGGCAGGCTCTCCGCTGAGCAGGGAGCTTGACATGGGGCTCAATCCCAGGACCCTGGGATCATGACCTGAGCCGAAGGCAGACGCTTAACCAACTGAGCCACCCAGGTGCCCCAAAAAACGTACACATTTCTTTACACTATCAAAGATGTTAAAATTGCTATAGTATTTAGAGCCAGAAGACTAGGTTGTGTTTTAATAATAATTTTATTACAACTGATTATTAAAACAGTGTCATTGTTTACCATTAATTTTTTGTCCAGCTTATAACTTTGCATTTAGGAGTTTTTTTTTTTCCTCTAGCGTTTTAAAAAATTTATTTATTCATTCATTCATTTATTTTTACCTGCACCCACTTTTATTTTTGTTTTTTTTTTTTAAGGGGGGCTGCAGAGGGAGAGAGAGAATTTTATGCAGACTCCATGCCCAGCGCGGAGCCCAGCATGGGGATGGATCTCACAACCCTGAGATCATGACCTGAGCCAAAATCAAGAGTCAGACACTTACCCAACTAAATCAGTTTTATGTTTTTTTATTGAGGTATAGTTGACATACAATATTAATTCCAGGTGTCATTTAGATTTCTTTTTAGCCAACTAATTCTTTTTTTTTTTTTTTAAACCTCCCCCACCATTTCATTATGAAAAATTTGAAGCATACAGAAAACATAACTTTTTCTCATTGAGATTATTATGAATCAAATCTAAGATTTTTCTTTTCATATTGAGAGCAAACTGTCCCTTTCAACACGTTCATCTTTAGGTCCTTAGTTTCTGATTTTTGAAGTTGTAAGTCTGAGGTCTATAATAGTTTGTGTCCTCCCAATAAAGACTGTGAGTAAAACAAATAAATGAAATAAAATAAAACTAAATAAAAGAGGTAGAAAGTATAATAAAAACTTACAAATCTCTAAGGGAAGAACTCCTCACTTTAAAAAAAATTTTTTAGGGGTACCTGGGTGGCTCAGTCGTTGGGTGTCTGCCTTTGGCTCGGGTCGTGATCCCAGGGTCTGAGGATCGAGCCCCGCATCGGGCTCTCTGCTCGGCGGGAGGCCTGCTTCCCCCTCTCCCACTTCCCCGGCTTGTGTTCCCTCACTCGCTGAGGAACCTGCATTGACCTATCTCAATCACCCAGAGTCCTTAGTTTATATTATGGTTCACTCTTGGTGTTGTCCATTCTATACATTTGAACAAGTGTATGATGACATGTATCCATCATTGTGGTATAGAGTATTTTCACTCCCCTAAAAGTCCTCTGTGCCCTATTCATCCTTCTACCCTGTCCTCTCCCACCTTTTCATCTTTCAGAACTGAAACCATACCTATTAAACAGTAACTTCCCGTTTTTCTCACCCTCCAACCAATGACAACCACCATTCTACTTTCTGTCTGTATGAGTTTGGCTTTTCTAGGTACCTCATGAATCCTAGTATTTGTCTTTTTATTCCTGGCTTCACTTAACATAATGTCATCAGGACTCATCCATGTTGTAGCATGTGTCTGATTTGTCTTCTTTTTTAAGGCTGAATAATATTTCAATGTATGTATATACCACATTTTATTCATTCATGGGTTGATGGAAGTGAGTTACTTCCACCTTCTGGCTATTGTGAATAATCCTTGTATGAACATGGGTGTACATATATCTGAGTCCTTGCTTTCACTTATTTTGGATATGTACCTCCTTACAGGTGAAATTGTTAGATCATATGGTAATTCTGTGTTTAATTTTTTTGAAGAATTGCTATACTGTTTTCTGTAATTGTTCCATTTTGCATTCCCACCAGCTGTGCATAAGGATTCCAATGACTCCGCATCTTCACCAATAACTGTTATTTTTTGTTTTGATAGTAGCCATCCTAATGGATGTGAGGTAGTATCTCATTGTTTGATTTGTTTCCTTAATGATGAGGTGATATTAAGCATCTTTTTATGTGCTTATCAGATATTTGTATATCTTCTGGAGAAATGTCTGTTCAAGTCCTTTCTTATTTTTTAATTGGGTTTTTATTGTTGAGTTATAGGAGTTCTTTATATATTCCAGACATTAACCCTTTATCAGATACATAATTTGCAAATATTTTCTCCCATTCTTTGGACTGCCTTTCACTCTATTAATTTTTATCCTTTGCACAGGAGGTTTTTCTCTACACAGTTAACTTTGATATAGTTAGACCAATTTTTCTATTTTTTCTGTTGTTGCCTGCACTTTCTATGTCCTATCCAAGAAATCATGGTCAACTCCAGTGTCATGAAGCTTTCAGATAAATACTTGCTTTATTTATTTTTTTTTTTTAAAGAATTTTATTTACTTATTTGAGAGAGAGAGACAAAGCGAGAGAAGGAACACAGCAGGGGGAGTGGGAGAGGGAGAAGCAGGCTTCCCGCCGAGCAGGGAGCCCGATGCGGGGCTCGATCCCAGGACCCTGGGATCATGACCTGAGCTGAAGGCAGACGCTTAACGACTGAGCCACCAGGCGTCCCTAAATATTTGCTTTATATAGATGCATGGATTAAGTGATATATTTTAAGCAAATAACTTGCTCTAGTTCAGAATGTTATGGACTGATTTCACACTTTCTTGAAAGTAAGAAATACTTGCTTGAATGGTATTTTACATGTTTTTGGAGTGGCACTGAAAGTTATATATACTAGTTTATCACTTTTTTCCATAAAGTTAAATTATGTCTAGAGAAATGGATAAAAAGTCAATGAGTAAAGCTGAGCAGAAGGATATTGACAACAATAAGAAAAGCAAGTCCAGTTCAGGATGGTTTGACTTGTGTTAAAAAAAATAGACTCATTCATTCATTGTAAAGTAAAGGAGAAAAAAATATGATCGGCAGATATATACATTTCTATAAATTACATGATTAAGATAAAATCTAGATTTTTTTTTTTAGCTCCAGTAGTTTTTATATTTTATTCAGAAAACATCCACTTTGCTTTTGTCATGCAGCATGTCCTTAACTGCGATATTTTCCTGTGTTGATTTTTAGGGCAGCAGCAATGACTCTCCGCACGGTATTATTGTCATTGCAAGCCCTATTGGCAGCTGCAGAACCAGATGATCCACAAGATGCAGTAGTAGCAAATCAGGTAAGGTGGCTGCTTTTGAAAGGCGTCCTTATATTTACCTATGAGTCTCTACTACTATAATGGTTTGCAGTATTAACACATGTGCGTAGTTCTATTGAAACTAAATTTGGAAGTGGTAAGATTTTGTCAGATGTAATAGTGAAAACTTTATTGATTTTTAATATACTAATTTAATTGGATATATGATAGATGGTTTTTAAACATTAATGGAAATTTTCAAACACACAGTGTCAAAAGATTTATATAGTGAACACCCATATTCCTACCTACATCTGGATTCTGTGAGATTTTACTATACCTGCTTAATCATGTGTGTATCTGTCTATCCCTCCATTTAGTGATAATTCCTCCCTGGTGATCATTTTTTGTAACTATAAATTTAAATGTATTTGCATGTTATAAAAATAAAGATAAACATATACATATTTTACACTAGTTACGGAACAGCAATGAACGGTCAGTTGATCCCTCTTTCACTTTTAAGAGAACTGAAATCTGGGACACCTGGGTGGCTCAGTTGTTAAGCGTCTGCATTCGGCTCAGGTCATGATCCCAGAGTCCTGGGATCAAACCCTGCATCCGGCTCCCTACTCAGCGGGAAGCCTGCTTCTCCCTCTCCCACTCCCCCTGCTTGTGTTCCCTCTCTCGCTGTGTCTCTGTCAAATAAATAAAATCTTTAAAAAAAAGAACTGAAATCTGAGTGCTCAAAACACGGGCCACCCTACTGCAGCTATGGCTTTTTTGTGCACAGAAAACAAAATGCCTGAGAAGCCATTCGACTTCTTTTCTTTTCTTCAAGTAGCACTCTCTTTGGAGGATCACAGTCCTGAGGTTCAGGTTGTAAAACATTTGCTCCATGTTCTCCCCCACCTGATAATTTTAACCAGCTCCAGCTGTGGCTGAAGTGGCATGGTAAAAGTTACGAAGGATCTTAAAATTGCCAAATGGAATAAATATTTTTCAGTTCTGATCTGATCTCCAAGGCAGAGGTCAGCGAATTATAGCTAGACTTACTATTTTTGTAAATAATGTTTTATTGGAATACAGCCACATCCGTTTGTTTACCTTCCAGCCACAAGTGGCAGGGTTGAGTAGTTGCAACAAAAACGGTATGGTCTGAAAGCTTGAAATAATTATTATCTGGTCCTGTGAGAAAGTTTGCCAACCCCTATTCTAAGCCGTTAGGATTTACTGAGCCCTCTCCCCCCCCCCCCCCCCGCCGCCGACCTAGAATTTTTTTCTTCTCTTGACTTCTGAGATACTACTCTCTTCTCATCTTGGTAGTTGTAGTTGTTCCTTCATAGGTTCCTACAATTATTTCTCTTCTTCCTCCTTTTAAACAGAGTTCCTTGGTTTAGACATTGTTTCTTTTATTTTCCATTACATATGGTCACTTGGATGATCGTATCCACACTGATACCACCTGTGAATTGAGAAAATGTTTAGGCTTGACCTCTCCCTGAGCCCAAGAGCCTATTCAGAACTGGATAGTTCTACGGGCGCCTGGGTGACTCAGTTGTTAAGCATGTGCCTTCGGCTCAGGTCATGATCCCAGGGTGCTAGGATCGAGCCCCACATGGGGCTCCCTGCTTGGCGAGAAGCCTGCTTCTCCCTCTCCCACTCCCCCTGCTTGTGTTCCTGCTCTCACTCTCTCTGTCAAATAAATAAATAAAAATCTTTAAAAAAAAAAAAAAGAACTGGATAGTTCTTTATGAATGTTTCATGGATACCTCAGCACATTCCCATACTGAACATAGAATCTTAAATCCTATGAACTTGTCCATCCTTATATGATACCATCATCAGCTTAAATATCCAAGCCACAGACTTGGAATTCTCTATGCCTCCTTTTCTCTTGGTGATTCCATTCCTAGTATCTCTTTCATACTTCTCTGATTTGCCTTAGTTCACATTTTAAAAAACTCAGGCACCTGGGTGGCTCAGTCGGTTAGGCGTCTCCCTTTGGCTTAGGTCATGATCTCAGGGTCCTGGGTTTGAGTCCCACAATGGGCTCTCTGCTCAGCGGGGAGTCTGCTTCTCCCTGTCACTCCGCCTCTGTACTCTCCCTCTCAAATAAATCTAAAAAAAAAAAAAAAAATTCTCAATTCAACTACTCTGATAGCTGTCCCTTCCTTGACCTCTTCCTCATCCCATCTTCTGCATTGATAACAGTGAACTTTTTAAAGTACAAATCTTACTTTACTTTACTACTAAAAACCTATTAGAAGCTCTGCTATCGGGGGTGCCTGGGTGGCTCAGTTGTTAAGTGTCTGCCTTCAGCTCAGGTTATGATCCTAGGGTCCTGGGATCGAGCCCCGCATCAGACTCCCTGCTCGGCGGGAAGCCTGCTTCTCCTTCTCCCACCCCCTCTGTTTGTGTTCCCTCTCCCGCTGTGTCTCTCTCTGTCAAATAAATAAATAAAATCTTTTTTTTTAAAAAAAAAAGGAAGCTCTGCTATCACCTACTTGGTAAATCCAGATTCTTTAGTTTATAGTCTTTCCATGATTTGAATTGTCTACAAACCCAGCTTCGTCTCCTAAATTTTTACTGTTTCTTGGACTCCTGCTTTTTCAAGATGATGTTCATTTCTGCCGGTCATTTCACTCAATCTGCCATGTTTCCTCTGCCTGGTTCCTCTTAGTAAACCTATTCCTTTCCCTTGAAAAGCTGTTCACTCCTTATTTTATGTATATCTTTATTAATACATTCTACTGTTGTTTGTTTCAGAGTGCTTAGAATTAGGGTTTTACATGCTGTATGTATGTACTGTTGATTTGCTTTTGGTAGTCAGAAGCATGGCTTGAATCTCAGCTTTGATTTCCTGTGACGTTCTGAGCCTCAAAGGCTGAAGTTGGACTTACAGCTTTCCTCTAGCTCCTCAGAGAGTCCAGTAATTTGACTTACTTCCTCGTTAGGAATTAACAAGGTAGAAACTAGATTTATCATTTTAATCTATAATAGAAGCTGATCAGTCTTAAAATATTCAGTACATGTAAAATACTTTTAAAAGAAATATTAAAGTGAATTGAACAGTTATTTTAAATTTATACTTCATTTGTTAAGTAATATTGGTTCCAGAGTATTTAAGAATGAATTTATTATCTCTTTCTAATGAGAATGGGAAGTCTTACCTTTTAAAAGTACTATGAGTTCATAAACATCTCAAAAGATGCTGTAAGTTAAGACTGCATATTGAGGGATGCCTGGGTGGCTCAGTCGGTTAAGTGTCTACCTTCGGCTCAGGTCATGATCCCAGCGTCCCGGGATCGAGCCCTGTATCGGACTCCCTGCTTGGTGAGCCTGCTTCTCCCTCTCCCTGCAGCTCTCCCTACTTGTGCGCTCTCTCTCTGACAAAAAAATAAATAAAATCTTTAAAAAAAAAAAAAAAAGACTGCATGTTGAGTCAGTGGAGCATGCCAGTGGAGCATGACTGGCTCAGTCAGTGGAGCATGTGACTCTTGATCTCAGGATTGTAAGTTTGAGCCCCATGATGGGTGTAGAGATTACTTAAAAATCTTTTTTTTTCCTTTAAGTAGGCTCCATGCCCAACATGGGGCCTGAACTCAAAACACCGAGAACAAGAGTTTGCCTGCTCTACCAACTGAGCGAGCCAGGTGCCCCCAAAATAAAATCTTTTGAAAAAAGGCTTTGCACATGGTATTTTCTTAAATCATTGTATACGAATACCGTTCTAGCAAAGCAGCAAAGTCTAGTTGTATTTTTTTCTGAGCTGTGGTTAATATAAAAGTCCGTCACATTTGTTAGTTAATGTCCATACAATTTTAGAAGCAAACAATTCTGTTTGGTTGTATAATGTTTGACACTTTGCAGTGTTCAGAAACATGTCTGTACCTCACTTCAATTAGTATTAGTTTTCTGTTACTTATATCTATTGAAATTGGAGATTAAAGTTGATAAATATAATTGGTCTTTTTTTTTTTTGGTAAACACTTGTGAATCACAGCTTCAGGTCGGACCTTTTTTCTTGAGTGACCTAGTATGCAGCAGAAAGTTGAATCAATTACATTTTAAATGTAAATTACTTTTACTTAGAAAAAGCCAGTTCTTAGGTAATTAAATATTGAATATTGTGACTGTATTGTCATGTCATTCAATTTGTTTCTTCATTATAGTACAAACAAAATCCCGAAATGTTCAAACAGACAGCTCGACTTTGGGCACATGTGTATGCTGGAGCACCAGTTTCTAGTCCAGAATACACCAAAAAAATAGAAAACCTATGTGCTATGGGCTTTGATAGGGTAAGTACCAAAGGCTTACTTATTTTGATATATTGGTTGAGTTATATTATTGCTGCAGATCCTTGGCTGACAAAAGTGGCTCAAAGATACTCTAAATCTAGTTTTTATAAACTTTCTTATGTTATTACAATCAGTGATTCTTTTCTTTTCCTTTTGCTAATTCCCCCCAGTCATTGGTTTAGAAGCTTTTTATGCACTACAATTACAAGGCAACTTAAAAAAACAAGAAAACAAGGTGTGCTTTCGCAATATAAAGATAGTGCGTGATTCAGTATTTTAAAAATATTTTGAGATTTGATTTTTTTGTCCCCTTTTCTTCTCTACAGAATGCGGTAATAGTGGCCTTGTCTTCAAAATCATGGGATGTAGAGACTGCAACAGAATTGCTTCTGAGTAACTGAGGCATAGAGAAAGAGCTGCTGATATAAGTCAAGCTTGCCCCTTCTTGAGGAGCATCAACATCTGTTATTTTTAGGATTCTGCATAGATTTCTTTTAAACTGGCATTCTTGCCTAATGATGTTATCTAGGCAACATTGGAGACTGAAAAAAATCCCTGCTCTGTAAATAAAGCTAATTAAACGTCTGTGTAAATTTAAAAAGGGGAAATACTTTAATTTTTTTTCTTAATAGTGTAAAAATTCTTTGAGCTAAGCTAAAACCATGGAAAAAACATGCTACTTTAGTGTTTAGCAGTGTACCAAGACTAGCAAGAGTTTGCTTCAGGATTTTGTTGAATAATTAAGATAATATTTTGAGTGTGTCAGGGCCATTCAAATTGTTGGTGTTGCATCACAGCTACCTTAACTGTTTTTAACATGGATCCTCTGTGCCTGTGAATTTACTTGCATGCTTGTACTTGACTTCTTAGGATGGGTAGCTGAAAAGACCACCATTTTAAGCATTTGAGAATTCTTAAATATGAGATTTATCCAGAATTGAAGATGGTGACCTATTCAGAGCCTTTTTGTCCTTGTCAACAGACTGGGACACCATATCTATTTTTCCCCCTCTTGCCACACACAGCTAATATTCTAATAGTAAATTTCTCTATATTTGGTGGAGAAAAATGCTGAGGGGCAGTATCCCTTGCTCCATTTTTAGGTCGTCCATTTGGAATGTTTTGTTACAGTTCTTCACTCTTAAAACTTTCCTATGTGAGTAATAATGTAAAAATGGAGCTGCCAGTTTTGTTCCTCTTGCAAAAACAGTAAATACTTAATGTTGTAGTATTCCCAAGATTTAATGAAGGAACCCAACTTAGTTTTTCAGTGAATTTGACATCTCTTTTTAAACTGATGAAATTTTCTTTGCAAACTTGCAGGGATGCAATCAACTGTTGGCAGTTTTTTAGCCTAATTTTGGCTTTATAGAGATTGCTTTATCAGGTACTTTACAAGTCACTCTTGCTTGCATTTGCCCCTATTGACACATGAAAGCTGTGTGGTGTTTTACTGTACATACTTCAGATACACTTAGGAATAGAAGTGTGTTATAAATCTAGCTTTCTTTATGATGTTTCTGATGAGAATTGAAAACTTTACCTTTTCTTGTACATAGTCAGACTTTCTATTCGTATTAAAGTTACATTTCATTCTAAGTTCAAAAGTTTGAAAATTATTAGTTTTGCAAGCTCAAACACTAATGTGACCATTTTATGAAGGCTGAAATGGATTTATGCAGGCAGTTCTATACATAGAAACACAGTTCTTATTAAATTTTCAGGACCAATGCAAATAACAATGTAATGGAATGAGAATGAATTAAAGTAAGGCTGTATATTGAAAGTCATATTATAAAAGGTTTGCTTTCTTCAAGTGTTATTTATCCTAAATTATAATCATTAAGTGTTTGGAAAATAGTTTTGAACCATAAATTCAGCATAATTTCATTTGACTTCTCAATAATCTTAGAAGCAATAAAAGAACCATTATTAAATATATTGTAATGTTAAAGATGTGAAGGTTCTTCCAAAAACTTGTAAGGCTTTCCTAATTAATAGTAAGCTCTTGTAGTTGATATTATTGCATACTAAACACAAGTTGCTATGTTTTTTCCCCCTATATGTTTGCTTAAGCATAAATTTCTTTATACAATCACCTCCTTTAATTGTTATAGTTTAGTTACTTTCTAAAGATGCCAAAGGAAACAAGATTTTTCTTTATTTATTTTAAATAGCTAAAACCTTGTACTTTTCTTTATATTTTGAAGTAAGGTTGGGATTGTGTGAAATGTGGACAGTTTTGTTCCACCGTTGGTTAGAATTAATTTTTTTTTTTAGTGGAGGGTTGGCTTGGTAATATTTGGATTATTTTCAGTATCAAACACATCTACCCAATTTACTATTTGCCTGTATTATCAGGGTATATTTAATTGTCCTGTGGTTAGACAAAAGAGAGAATGAACTCAGAGGTTACTAAGGTCAAACGTTACATACTTAGCTCTTGGAGGCAGCTGTACCTTTATACCTTGCCTTTGATTTTTAAGCACATTAACCCCATAGGTAATCTCATCCAACTGCAATTCAATATCCTCAGTGCCCAGGAAATTGAAAAGTACAATATTTGGTAAAAGAGGTTTTCCATAATGCATTTTTTATTTCAAAAATATATTTACCTCATTTACATTAAATGTGATAATCCCTCTTTCCTTTCTGGTGCATTTCCCACTGTCCTTCTGTTTCTTGTTTTTCACTTCTCTACAGATAAATGTAGTTTTCCCAAACATAAAAATTAAGGCAATTGCTTTTTTTCCTCTGGTCTTACAGGTTTGGGAAACGGACACTAAAACTGCAGGTCTAGAGAAAAGGTACCCTGGTGGAAATTATTTTTATAATTCTCAATTTTGTGTGATTCATCAGTTGTAAAAGCCTCAAAAATTATGGTTAAATATATATATATATATTTAATACATATATATATATATATATTTTTTTTTTTTTTTTAAATATCTCATTTAGGGCAGGCAGATTTGCTAGAGGTCGCTGATATTCCAGGAGGTTTTTATTAAAATTGGGTCTATTTCCTGGGTATGTGCCCAACTTTTAAAAGGACAAATACTTAGCTGTATAGTAGTATTTCACTATAGATTACTGAATGAATGAATAGCAGTTTGTCCCCCAAGTAAGTATACAGTAGGTAGTATATCAATATTTGAGAACTTTGTACTAAATTAGATTCTCTGAGTTGGCTCCCTCAAATATTTGGAATTGTGACTGTGGTTTACTTAAACACGTAATACATTCAAGTATATATATGTTTGGATTCTGGGTATTTTGCTTTTGAGGAGAGTAATCTATGAAATGAAAGACTGACTTCTTTTTTCTTTTTGGAAGTATTTCACATTTGTGATTGTTGGTGGCGCTTAAAACTATGCAAAAATAATTTTTTAAAGTATAAGAAAGAATTGGCAGTTAAAGTGGATATTGCTTATTTATGCGCTGCAGAATGCAGCATATTGTGTTACTGCTTAGGCTGCTTATTAATAAGTTTGTCGATGTGAAAAGCAGATCTTGGCTATAAGTGTATGCCTGATTTGAGCTTTTAAAACTCTGCAGTTAGGGTATGATAATGTTTCCACAGTACTTGTAGCAACACAGGAAATAAAGCATTTTTGTTGTTGTTTTAAATTTAAGATGGATTCGGGCAGGGAAGGGTTGGAGCCAGGTATATACTTCCTTGTACATAGATGGAAACAATGTTTGGATATGATAAAGGAAGCTGTTTACAGTTAACTTTATTTCATGGACTTTTACAAAATGATGTATTAATCACTTTTTCTAGTTCAAGAAATTTCAATTCCAGGGTACAAACCATTGGTTTAAAAAACTTGCATTTCCATTCCTTTAGTACCAGTTTAAAATAAATGCTTAAGATCAGCTGTTTGCTATCACTGGGGAAGAAGGCAACTTGAAGTATTTACTGATAAATAGCCTTTTTCCCAAATGTTACTTTTCTGCAGTGTCTATCATATAATGTCACATGTTCTGTTTGCACTGTTGCAATATGGATCAAATCTTGTGGCATAGGGATAGGGGAATGTTAGTCTCTCCCTTGTCCTGTTTGTTCTGTTACTGCTTTATTGGACTGATCTACCCTCATAAGCCTGTGATCATCACCTAAATGTAAGTTGTGAATGTGTCACCTTTTGCTTGGTTATTTCAACCACGCTGCTATATATATAATCAGGTGTGGCACAGTTTATCAGTTTGGTTCTAGGGGGTGAGTGAATACAAATCATTGCACTGTGCTGTTAAACGATCCTTGTGTGCTTGCTGTTACCTACTTTTTACAGGCATCATAATAAAAGCTAGACTATTTCTTTGGGGGGAAAGAGACTTATTTAATGTAATTTAAAGACTTTTCCAATAGAAAATGAAATACTATTGAAAATAATCTATTTTTTAGCTTTCAGCAATTGATGGTGCTTTGTTGTGGTGTCTGCTGGAAGTCTACTGCCATTATAGGGATTCTCATTAACCTCACTGAGAAAGAACCTTGCTTGTTAGCTTCTCTAGATCTCTATTCTAAACAATCTGTTAGTGATGATAAATTCTGTAGGAGGATCTATTCTGAGCCATTAACTTCCTGTAAGGGGAAAATGGGAGGGTTACCAGAAAGACCATTGAAGCAGGGTGGGCTATGGGTGGAGGGTTGGGTATTTGTCTTGAGAATTAAAAACTACGAAACACTTTTGTACACAACTGATTTTTTAAAAAATAAACACATTTTTAAAGATGTTGAATTTTTTTTCCCCCCCTTACTAGGAATTCTTAAAAATAAATGCATGCATGTTTTCCCCTGAAAATGGTTTATATCTTCTTTCTGGGTACTCATCTAGGCAGGCGGTTAAACTTCCACATTACTTTGAGCAAGAAAAAGAAGCAAGTAGGTCTGTCTCCTAGACAAGGTTCATAGTAATGAGCATATGATAAATGGGATAAATTATATTAGATCTTTGAATTTTAAAATGTGTTGAAACTTTTAATTGAAGTTATTTATTTGAAAATAGAACATTATTTGGCTAGGTCCTAATCCAAAATTTAGAGTAATCCAGAGTGAATTGGTACTGAAGGTAATGTTTATTCTGTTTTCATCTGTGCACACAAATAGTTCTGGAAAGGAGGGTGCTTGTTCCCATGGAAAAGACTCTTGAATTGTTTCAGAAAGTCCTGGGTTACTATCCTTGGATTATCCCCTGCCTCTAATACTGATAACTAAAAGAGGCTATATTGGTTAGGGTTTGTACTAGTTTTTTTACATGGCAAAACTGATTGTTACTTTATGTCTCTAGGGCATTCATAACCAGCTTTCAGCAGACCTATGACTTTTCTGTAGCCTGGAGATGGAATTGCTCCTGACTGGAATACCAGTATGAAGTGCTCTTTTCATGGAGCAAGCTGGATCTTTACATATTAAATCAAGAATAACAGATGGACTTCAAGTGAGCTCTCATACCAACCCCTAGCAAAGGATGGTCAGATTTTTAGGGTAGTAAACACTTGGTATAAGTTTTGTTTCAGTCATCAAAGAATTAAAGATTTTCAGTGAAATAACATGAATTCTCTAATACCTCTTAGGAGTATGTCCTACAGTAATATACTATCCATGCATTCATGTTGTAATGTTCATTTTACCCCATTTCAGTAAAAAGACATTAAAGCACAACTGTATTCTAATCTCCCTATTGTACCTTTTAATAAGATACAGAACCAAAGTCAAAAAGGCCAAGCTGTTTAAATACTCAGTGTACAATATTTATAGAGCCTTTTATTAATATAGGTAAAATAAGACAAATACTAGAAAACTTGGACATTTGAGGAACCCAAAGTATATTTTATTTCTTACAGAGTTAATATACCTAATACTCTGTTTCTCATTTATGGCGTAAAAGCTTTGCTGCATGTACAGATTATGCCTAACTTGATTTAAGGGCAACTAGTAGTGCCTTTTCTTCACTCACACAACTCACATACAGCTTTTTAGTTATTGTATTTATTCCTCGGTTCATTTTTAATACGTGAAGTACATATATTCCTTTTTGTGCACATTATTACTTGCATTATATTGTTAGAAGAATGACCTTGTGTCCTGAGCAATATTGAGGAACAAGAGTAATGGCATTGACATTGCACTGGTATCTTCCAACCGTATTTATAGGATTGTATAATTTTAAGGGAAAAGGGGAAGCTTCCAGGCTCGCTCTTTTTTTTTTAATATGGAAAACTAAATGACTTGGATACCTAGAGTGACAGGGTTTTTGCTGTAGAAACCCCATCATATTGTTAATTTATATGTGCCTCCTAAACTTGGTAGCGTTTTAAGACATTTTAATGCTATTCTTGTTTTCCTTAAAACTAGGAAATATGAAGGGATCATTTGCAAGCATGAAAAGGAAAACCAGTTCAGGTGGGAGTAAGGTCTTCAAGGAAAGTGTACCCAAACCAGTCAGATCAATGGTATGAATTGAAAAGAATGTTTTGGTAAACTAGCTTCAACTGTATTTA
Source organism: Leptonychotes weddellii (assembly GCF_054177405.1). Lineage (NCBI taxonomy): Eukaryota > Metazoa > Chordata > Mammalia > Carnivora > Phocidae > Leptonychotes > Leptonychotes weddellii. Next base: position 148,760,304 of record NC_138370.1, on the reverse strand, counting down.
AGGTTCCATGACTTCTGTTGAAGTTGCTTTACATGCACCAAACATACTATTTTCTGTTTTTGTAATAATAGAATAAATAGCAGTGTTCTTGGTTTATGGAGCCCATAGAAGATGATCTTTTAAACCACAAAATCTAATTGGCCCTAAAGACCATTTTATTCCATTTGTTTTAATATTTTTATTTTAATATTTTATTCCACTACAGATACTTCAGTTCGTAATTGAATAATGTCACACTTCTGTTTCTATGAGAGAGGTGTAGCTCGTTTCAGGTTAACCTAAGATGTCATGACATTAAGGTAAAATCAAAAGGCAAAATTTTTATAAAGGAACAAATGTGGGGCACCTAGCTGGTTCAGTAGGTAGAGTATGTGACTCTTGATCTTGGGGTTGTGAGTTCAAGCCCCACATTGGACATAGAGTTTACTTAGGAAAAAAAAAAAAAAAACGAATTCAGGATGATAGTCTGCTGAGGTGATTATTAGCATGGTTGACTTTCCTTTAAAAAATACGTTTTCCAAATGATAAACATGCATTTTTAACAACGAGAAGTAATGAAGAGTTCATAATGTGAAATCTATAATCCTCTTCCTACCTGTAGTACTAATCCATTGAGAAAGTAGCTTTTAAATGTTTCTGGTTTTCCTTTTTAGGTTACCTAACACCTATATTAATTACGTTTCTATTCCATCAATTATACATAGTATCTCTTCACTCCCTATTTTTGTCCCTAATCTTCATTTAGTACAGATAGTCCCTGACTTTCAGTGGTTTAATTTAGTTTTTTTGTTGTTGTTGTTACCTTATGATGGTGCAAAAGCAATTTGCATTCTTTAGAAACCATACTTAAAATTTTGAATTACTATCTTTTTCTGGCTTAGTAGTTTGCAGTATGATAGTCTCTTGTGATGCTGGGCAGTAGGAGTGAGCTGCAGCTCCCGGTTAGCCACGTGATACGAGGGTAAATAATGATAGAACGATTCTGTACACATACAGCCGTCCTGTTTTTCACTTTCAATACAGTATTCAATAAATTACATGATACATTCAGGACTTTATTACAAAATAGGCTTTGTGTTAGATGATTTTACCCAACTGTATGCTAATGTGTTTTGAGCGCGTTTAAAATAGGCCTAACTGGGGCGCCTGGAGGGTGGCTCAGTTGATTAAGCATCTGCCTTCAACTCAAGTTGTGATCCTGGGGTTCTGGGATCAAGCCCCGCCTCAGGCTCCCTGCTCAGTGGGGAGTCTGCTTCTCCCTCTCCCTCTGCCCCTGCTTGTGTTCCCTCTCTCGCTGTGTCTCTGACAAAGAAATAAATAAATCTTTAAAAAAAAAAAAGATCAGTACAGGGAGAAGAAAATCTGAAAATACAACTACCTTCAAAGACAAGATAAGTTCTTGCGTCCATGAGGAAAGTACAGAATGCTTTATAAAATAGATTTTGTAAATTACTACAACAAAATTTAATTAAAACATTTGAAGTTTAAGAAGTACAACAAAGGGGCGCCTGGGTGGCTTAGTCTCTTAAACATCCAACTCTTGATTTCAGCTCAGCTCGTGGTCTCAGGGTCATGAGATCAAGCCCCTTATCAGGCTTCTCTGCCTTTCCCTCTGCCCCTCCCCTGGCTCTCATGCATGCTCTCTCTCTCTCTCTCTAATAAATTTTTAAAAAAAGAAAATAGGTAAAATAAAAATTTTTAAATACAAAATGTTTAAAATTACAGGATCACTTCAGAAGGTCCAACATCTAATAGGAACTTTTTTTTTTTTTAAAGATTTTTTATTTATTTATTTGACAGCGCACAAACAGGGGCAGCAGCAGGGAGAGGGAGAGAGAGAAGCAGGCTCCCCGCTGAGCAGGGAGCCCGATGCAGGGCTCGATCCCAGGACCCTGGGATCATGACCCAAGCCGAAGGCATTTGCCCCAGGCTCCCCTAATAGGAACTTGTTTAAAAAAGATTTTCTTTATTTTAGAGAGAGTTAGCACGAGCTGGGGAAGAGGAAGAGATAATCTGACTCTGCACAAAGCCCGACACAGGGCTCAATCTCACGACCCTGAGATCATGACCTGAGCTAAAATCGAAGAGTTGGATGCTTAACTGACTGAGCCCCCCAGGCACCCCTAATAGGAACTTAAAGAAAATGGAATGAGGCAAAGTATTAAAATAATCAGGGACATTTCAGGACACTGTATTGTGAGGGAACCTATTGAGCACCCAACACAGTGGGAAAAGACCCACAGCGAGGCATGTTTTGTTTCAGAACATTAGGAAAATGAGACAGCCCAAAAAATGGAATTGGGAGTTTGGGAAATAGGCCCCTTAAATGAACGGGGGATAAGAATGTCCTCAAGTGGAATTCTTTTTTTTTTTTTAAAGATTTTATTTATTTATTTGAGAGAATGAGAGCATGAGATTGAAGAGGGTCAGAGGGAGAAGCAGACCCCCCGCTGAGCAGGGAGCCGATGTGGGACTTGATCCCGGGACTCCAGGATCATGACCCGAGCCGAAGGCAGTCGCTTAACCAACTGCCACCCAGGCGCCCCTCAAGTGGAATTCTTAATCTCAGGAAAAAAACTGAGGGTTGCTGGAGTGGTGGGGGTTGGAGGTATGGTGTGGCTGGGTGATAGACATTGGGGAGGGTATGTACTATGGTGAGCGCTGTGAATTGTGTAAGACTGATGAGCCACAGACCTGTATCTCTGAAACAAATACATTATATGTTTAAAAAAAAAAGTAGGAAGGGAAAAATGAAGGGGAAATCAGAGTGGGAGACGAACCATGAGAGACTATGGACTCTCAGAAACAAACTGAGGGTTCTAGAGGGGAGGGGAGTGGGGGGATGGGTTAGCCTGGTGATGGGTATTAAAGAGGGCACGTATTGAATGGAGCACTGGGTGTTATGCACAAACAATGAATCGTGGAACACTACATCAAAAACTAATGATGTATGGTGATTAACATAACAATAAAATAAAATTAAAAAAAAAGAATGTCCTCAAGTTTCTCAACAGTGATATGGGAAGCTAGGACAATGAAGCAGTGATTGAGAAGTTTTGAGTGAAAAATTATTTCTAAATTCTGTTCCCAGGTGAGGTGTCAGTGTAGGCTAAAGATAGTTTTGGGCGCGCCTGGGTGGCTCAGGTGGTTAAGCAACTGTCTTTAGCTCAGGTCATGATCCTGGAGTCTCGGGATCGAGTCCCGCATCGGGCTCCCTGCTCAGCGGGGAGTCTGCTTCTCCCTCTGGCCCTCCCCCTCTTGTGCTCTCTCTCTCAAATAAAATCTTAAAAAAAAAAAGATAGTTTCATATATTCAAGTCTCAAAACATTTTTGTCTTTTATTGTCTTTTTCTTGGGAAGCACCTGAATGATGCACTCACCAAAATGGAGGAATAAGCTGTGCAAAAGAGACATGAGATACAATATAGGAGCTGGTTGTTTCTGGAATGAGTGAAGAGAAATCCAGAATGCCAGTTGTGAAGCAGGCTTGAACAGCCATTCCAATACATAGAGGACCCACCAGAAGGATGAAATAGTCTGGAGAAGATCAACAAAATGAAAGGAACTGATAGATCATCTAATATATTTTACCATACGTGAAATTACATTGGAATTAATTAGAGTGCAAGGAAAAAATTGACAATAGTAGGTATACAGAAAGCTAATAAAAAAAAAAAGATGTGGGGCACTGCGGTGGCTCAGTCGGTTAAGCGGCTGACTCTTGATTTCGGCTCAGATCATGATCTCAGTGTCCTGGGATTGGGCCCCAAGTTGAGCTCAGTGCTCAGTGGGGAGTCTGCTTCAGAATTCTCCCTCTCCCTCTGCTGCTGCCCTTGATTGCTCACGCGCTCTCGCTCCCTTTCTAAAATAAATCTTGAAAAAAGATGTAATTGTTCTAGGAAAACAACGATGTAAAACATTCAAAGCATGGTCATTTAGCAATCAATAACCATATAGTCATAATGTAAACTATTTTACCAGACTTGCCAAATACTAAAACATGAAGAATGGAAGGGGGATGGATGATCTAAGAGAGCTAAGAACGTGTCTACCTTTAAAGTATGTTTTAAGTCAATGAATAAAAATATAGTCATGTAAGCATATTATTTTGAAAATGTTTGCCTTTAAATGAAATTATATGCTGTGTGTGTCAAGATATGCTGTCTATGTGTGTTTTTAACAGACTTGGTGACATGTAATTCCCATACCATATCATTTGCCCATTTAAAATGTACAGTTCAGGGGTCCCTGGGTGGCTCGGTTGGGCATCTGCCTTCGGCTCAGGTCATGATCCCGGAGTCCTCAGATCGAGCCCTGTGTCGGGCTCCCTGCTCCATGGGGGGGCCTGCTTCCCCCTCTCCTGCCTGCTGCTCCCCCTGCTTGTGCACTCTCTCTGTGTCAAATAAATGAATCTTTAAAAAAAATAAAATATAAAAAAATATATATACACAGTTCAAGGATGCCTGGGTGGCTCAGTCCGTTAAGCTTCTGCCTTTGGCTCAGGCCATGATCCCTGGTGTCCTGGGATTGAGGACTGCATTGAGCAGGGAGCCTGCTTCTCCCTCTCCCTCTGCCACTCCCCCTGCTTGTTGTCTCTTGCTCTCTCTCTGTCAAATAAATAAAATCTTTAAAATAAAATGTACAGTTCAGTGGCTTTTAGTATATTCACAGAGTTGTGCATCTGTTAGCTCGATTTTAGTCATTTTCATTACTCCAAAACTGCAGCCTTTACTAGTTATTATTTAAAAATAATCCTTTAGTAATAGTTGACTTAAAATCTATATATACTACTTCGATAAAATGAAAAATGCCATATTGAATCACTTTGTATGCATTTCAGATTACTTCCTTAATTAAGGACAATCTGCAGGAGCACCTGGTTGGCTCAGTGAGGCATGTGACTCTTCATCTCGGGGTTATGAGTTTGATCCCCATATTGGGTGTAAAGATTACCTAAAAAATAAAAAAGGGGCTCCTGGGTGGCACAATTGGTTGAAGATCAGACTCTTGGTTTCAGATCAAGTTGTGATCTCAGGGTCATGAGATTGAGCCTCGTGTCAGGCTCCACACTCAACACAGAGTCGGCTTGGGACACTCTCCCTCCCTCTGCCCCTCCTTCCCCATGCTCACTTGTGCTCTCTCTCTCTCTCACTGAAATAAATCTTTAAATAAAAATAAATTTTAAAAAGGACAATCTGTAGGGATTTGCTTTATTGCTAAAATACTTTCCTACGATGTACTAATTAATATTACCACTAACATACATGAAAGGGTCACCCCACTCTTTCTGAAATGTAAGTATTCATTTAAAAAATACTACTGTTGGGCTCTCTGCTCAGCAGGGAGCCTGCTTTTCCCTCTCCCTCTGCCTGCCTCTGTCTGTCAAATAAAATCTTTAAAAAAATACTGCGAAGGTGCAAGTAATGTGGGTTTGTTTTTTAAGATATAATGTGATTGGTTGTCATTTCAAGGGTTAATTTGCATTGGTATTCCTCTCTGTTCAGGTCCCTTGTTCACTTGAATTTTGCAGTCTTAAGTGTTTCTTAAGAAATTAGAATAATCTTAGCTTTTTTTTTTTTTAAAGATTTTATTTTTATCTATTTGACAGGGACACAGCGAGAGAGGGAACACAAGCAGGGGGAGTGGGAGAGGGAGAAGCAGGCTTCCCGTGGAGCAGGGAGCCCGATGCGGGGCTCGATGTGGGGCTCGATCCCAGGACGCCGGGATCACGACCTGAGCCGAAGGCAGACACTTAACGACTGAGCCACCCAGGCGCCCCTTAGCATTGTTTTTCAAAGCAGAATGTGAATTAATACTGGGTTTTTACTTTATATCAGATGGCCTTTTATTTAACTTTTTAAAGATTTTATTTATTTGTCAGAGAGCACAAGCAGGGGGAGTGGCAGGCAGAGGGAGAAACAGCCTCCCTGTTGAGCAAGGAGCCTGATGTAGGACTCAATCCCAGGACCCTGGATCATGACCTGAGCCGAAGGCAGATGCTTAATAACTGAGCCACCCAGGCGTCCCCAGGTGGCATTTTAGATATTATGTATTATCTCACTTAATACTTCAAAACAAATAGAGTACTTTTTTTTTTTTTTTAAGATTTTATTTATTTGAGAGAGAGAATGAGAGACAGCATGAGAGGGAGGAGGGTCAGAGGGAGAAGCAGACTCCCTGCCGAGCAGGGAGCCCGATGCGGGACTCGATCCAGGGACTCAAGGATCATGACCTGAGCCGAAGGCAGTCGTTTAACCAACTGAGCCACCCAGGCGCCCCCAAATAGAGTACTTTTTTTTTTTTTTTGAAGATTTTATTTATTTGACAGCGAGAGAGGAAACACAAGCAGCGGGAGTGGGAGAGGGAGAAGCAGGCCTCCCACCGAGCAGGGAGCCCGATGCGGGGCTCGATCCCAGGACCCTGGGATCATGACCTGAGCCGAAGGCAGACGCTTAACGACTGAGCCACCCAGGCGCCCCTAGAGTACTTTTTAAATTCTATTTATTTTACACTGAAGAAACAGGATGAGCAGCTGACCAGGACTCAATGAACAGTAACCCAACTAAATCAGATATCAAACTTAGACCTATGTTCCTATTTTATCATCCTGTTAAGAGACACCTTAGATGGGGCACCTGGGTGGCTCAGTTGTTAAGCGTTTGCCTTCAGCTCAGGTCATGATCCCAGGGTCCCGGGATCCAGCCCCACATCAGGCTCCCTGCTCGGCAGGAAGCCTGCTTCTCCCTCTCCCACTCACCCTGCTTGTGTTTCCTCTCTTGCTGTGTCTCTCTCTGTCAAATAAATGAATAAAATCTTAAAAAAAAATGACACCTTATTTTCAAAACTACATTAAATATCTGATTTCTCTTTTTAGCATTTCAGTGCTGACTTCTGATTAAAGCTAAAATGGATTGGCATATTTATCCTTCATTTCTAAAAGATCACATTTAAAGGAATACAAGGGGAGTGCCTGGGTGGCTCAGTCGGTTAAGTCGTCTGCCTTCAGCTCAGGTCATGATGCCAGAGTCCTGGGATCAAGCCCCACGTCAGGCTCTCTGCTCAGCAGGAAGTCTGTTTCTCCCTCTTATCCTCTCCCTCTCTCTCTATCAAATAAATAAAGTCTTTTAAAAAAATAAAGGAATACAAGGTAATTATACATATAAGCTGACAACAATGAAGAAAATAGGATAGATTCAACAGTGGATAAAGCAAAATCCTGCAAAGTATTATCCGGTGGGTGTGAAGTAATGCTACATATGGTAAAAGCCACAGCTTAGCTAGAATGCAGAGAGCTTTGAATGGTGGAAAAGGATAGGCCTGGAAGAACCTAGGTATTGTGTGAAGATATAAGTTGGATAAGAAGCTTAAAATGGGAATTAAATGAAAATGAAGATATATAACTCTTAATCCCCACCCTGCATGATTATCTTTTTTATTTTTTTAAGATTTTATTTATTTGTCTCGGAGAGAGACTACAAGCACAAGCAGGGCGATCGGCAGGCAGAGGGAGAAGCAGGCTCCCCACTGAGCAAGGAACCCGGCATGGGACTTGACCCCAGGACCCTGGGATCATGACCCGAGCTGAATGCAGACACTTAACTGAGCCACCCAAGCGTCCCAATTATCTTTTTTTTTTTAATTTAAACTTTAGTTAACAGATTCTTTTTTTTTTTTTTTTAAAGATTTTATTTATTTGAGACGAAGCACAGAGAGAGAATAAGAGAGAAGCAGACTCGCTGCTGAGCAGAGAGCCTGATGTGGGGTTTAATCCCAGGACCCCAAGATCATGACCTGAGCTGAAGGCAGACAGTCAACTGACTGAACCACCCAGGTGCCCCCTGAACAATTATCTTAAAGGAAAACCCTGACAGTCAATAACTATAGTAACAGTACTTTTAATCATCTTTCAGTGCCTCACTACCAGCCATATGCAGAAAACTAAGATAAAGATTAGAGAAAAGTCTTCAACATGAAAGAAAAACCAATGTAAAAAGAAAAAACAAATCAACCTGGAAGAAATAACATAGGGAACAGAACAGTAGTTAAAACAATTCTAGTTAAGAATTCATTGCACCCATCCAAAAAGAGCAGGATGCTATGAAAAAGGAACTTAGAATAACAAAGAGCTCTTAAAAATTTTAATGCTTACATAGTTAAAAAGAAAAAAGTAAATTTGATTTTCCCCCAGTTTTAAGGGCCACCAAAGCATTCCTTGTAATACTGGTAAGACCACCACCATCTGTCACCCACTTTATCACAACAAACTGCCTAAGAAACTGATCCCAATAAGGAAGCTATGATCATAACTGATTACCCAACCTCTAAAACTTTTCAAGGTTTAATCCCATCTTGCTTTTCGTCTTGGTTTACCCCATTCACTCAGTTCAAGACTTTTTTTTTTTAAGATTTTATTTATTTATCTGACAGAAAGAGGGAACATAAGCAGTGGGAGTGGGAGAGGGAGGAGCAGGCTCCCCACTGAGCAAGGAGCCTAATGTGGGGCTCGATCCCAGAACCCTGGATCATGACCTGAGCCAAAGGCAGATGCTTAACCAACTGAGCCACCCAGGCATCCTCAGTTCAAGACTCTTAAAGTTATTTGATGACACCTAGACTTTATACCCTATAAAGCTATTGCCTGATCTGACCCAATCTTACTAACTGGCCCTCTCCACTTCCTTCCACCATGCCCTAATTCATAGAATTCTCAGGAGCAAAATTGAATCTTGATTACTTCCTGAAACCCTGTTTTCTCTGGAGTCTCCTCAATTGGTGGTTATACTTTAAAAAAAAAAAATATTTTTTTATTTTTTTTTAAGTAGGCTGTACACCCAACATGGAACTTGAACTCATCACCCCAGATCAAGAGTTGTGTGCTCAAAAAAAAAAAAAAAAAAAGAATTGTGTGCTCTACTGACTGAGCCAGCCAGGCACCATCTGGACCTAGGATATTCTTTTTGGAAGATTTTTAGGTACAAATTTGATGTCTTTAGTGGATATAGAACAATTCAGATTGTCTCTTCTTGAGTGAGTTTTGTTGTTTTCAAGGAAGGAAATGGTCCATTTCATCAAAGATGTTGAATTTATGGGTATAGAGATTTCTGTAGTATTCCCTTATTGTTCTTTTAATGTCTGTGGAATTTCTAGTGATATCTCCTGTTTCGTTGCTGATATTGGTAATTTATATCTTCTCCATTTTTTTCTTAGTCATTTGGGCTAGAGCTTTATCAATCTTACTGCTTTATGAAACCAGCTTTAGGTTTCATTTATTTTTTTGTTTTTTTTATTTTCACTTTCATTACTCTCCTTTTAATCTTTATTATTTACTTCTGTTTGTTTTGGGTTTAGTTTGCTTATTTTTCTTAAGGTGGAGGCTTAAGTTACTGATTTTAGATCTTTCTTTTTTTTCTTTTCTTTTTTTTAAAGATTTTATTTATTTATTCATGACAGACAGAGAGAGAGAGAGGCAGAGGGAGAAGCAGGCTCCCAAGGAGCAAGGAGCCCAATGCAGGACTCGATCCCAGGACCCTGAGATCATGACCTGAGCCGAAAGCAGATGCTTAACCATCTGAGCCACCCAGGCGCCCTCTTTTTTTTCTTAATATAAACATTTAGTGCTGTAAGTTTTCCTCTAAGCACTGCTTTAGATGTAGCTCACAAATTTTACTGTGTTGTATTTTCATTTCCTTTCAGACTAAATTGTTTTTTTAAGTTCTCTTGAGACTTCCTCTTTGATCTAAGGACTAGATAGTTTATTGTTTAATTCCAAATATTTGGGAATTTTCTAAATATTTCTGTTGATTTCCAATTTAGTTCTGTTATAGTCTGAGAACATATATTTTCGGATTTTTGTTGCTTAAATTTGTTAAGATTTGCCGTATGGCCCAGAACATGGTCCATGTTGGGAAGTTGTATTGAAGTTCAGTTATTTTAGGTGCTTGTACATTTAGGATTATCCTTTGTTGGAGAATTGACATCTGTCATTTTCTAATATCCCTCTTTGTCTCTGATAGTATTCCTAGTTCTTAAGTCTGTTTTTCTGAGATTAATTAAATACTCCAACTTTCTTTTGGCTAGTGTTTGCATGATATAGCTCTCTCTATCCTTTTACTTTTATTTATTTATTTATTTATTTATTTTTAAAGATTTTATTTATTTGACAGAGAGAGACACAGTGAAAGAGGAAGCACAAGCAGGGGGAGTGGGAGAGGGAGAAGCAGACTTCCCACGGAGCAGGGAGCCTGATGGGGGGCTCGATCCCAGGACCCAGGGATCATGACCTGAGCTGAAGGCAGACGCTTCACCAACTGAGCCACCCAGGCGCCCCTATCCTTTTACTTTTAACATGTCTATCTCTTTATATTTAAAGTGAATTTCTTATAATTAGCACATATAGAGTTGGATCTTGCTTTTTAATCCACTCTTACAATCTATTTTTTAGTTTTTTAAAGTAATCTCTACACTCACTGTGGCACTTGAACCCACAACTCCAAAATCAAGAGTTACATACTCCCCTGACTGAGCCAGCCAGGCGCTGCCACCCCCCACCCTTTTTTAAAGATTTTATTTACAATCTCTGTCTTTCAATTTGTATGTTTAGACCATTTACATCTAAAGCAATCATTGATATGGTTGATTTAAAATTCTCAGTAGCTGTTTTTAATTTCACAACCCAAATTCCTGAAGGTGAGGCATGTATACTTGTTATTCACCTTCCTCTTTACCCAACTTAGTTTCCATGGGCCATCATCATAATTATCCCTTGTCCCTTGCTTCCTGATCTTCCTTGCAAAATCTCATGTGTCTGCCTACTCAACTCCTATAACTTCACAGCAGAAATAACTGGAGAAAAACACACACAGTTAAGCTGAATGTTCTCACTGTGAGCTGGTCACCGCTATTTTCAAGTGTGCTTTTAGCACTTAGCTTCAATCTTTTATCTCCCCAGTCATTTCAATCTTCTATTCTCTGAGGTGACTGTTGTACAACTTACTTGCCTCCAATTTCCATCAGCTACTTCTAATTCTTCATAGCTAATGAACTAATTTTTTATATTACTGAGAGATAGAAGCAAGGAGCACTGCATCTTTTCATCATCAAATGTATCTGCCCACCTGCTTATATACTTACAAACTCATAATATACATATATACTTGCAAACTCATAATATCTCCATGTTAAAGAGAAAAAGGAAAGCTTTATAGGCTCCATACCCCATCTGGTCCAGGATTTGAACTCATGTAGGCCATCTCCATGCGTTTAACCACTGTGCAGGACATTTCAAACTTAGGTTTAAAAAAACCAAAATCTGGGGCGCCTGGGTGACTCAGTCGTTAAACATCTGCCTTCAGCTCAGGTCATGATCCCAGGGTCCTGGGATCGAGCCCCACATTAGGCTCCCTGCTCAGCAGGAGCACTCACCCTGCTTGTGTTCCCTCTCTCGCTGTGTCTCTCTCTGTCAAATAAATAAAAAATCTTAAAAATAAATAAATAAATAAATAAAATCTTTCTTTAAATATTTTTTTTCCCTCTACTTCCATCCAAATCTGCTGCTTCCTCCATCTTTCCTTAGGCATTTGAAAGGTACCATTATTTATCCAGTTACTCAAGCCAGCCCCCTCCACCCCAATCTCCCTTCACTCCTTTCTCTGCCTTATGGCCTATATTCATTAGCAACTCTTACTATGTCAGTCTTTAAGTATGCAGCTGACCTTTGAACAGCACAGCTTTGAACTGTATGAGTCCACTCTGTGGATTTTTTTTTCCAAAGACTACATTACAAGTGCTGTAAATATATATTTTTTAATTTTTTTTTTTAAGATTTTATTTATTTATTAGAGAGAGAGCACAAGCAGGGGGAGGAGGGGCAGAGTGAGATGGAGAAGCAGACTCCCCACTGAACAGAGAGCCCCATGTGGGATTTATCACCAGGGGCTAATCATGAAGGTGTGGGTAAGAGTGCAGGGACACCTCCAGGAAGAGTGCAGAAGCACAGGGCTGAGTAGTGCTTCTCAAACTCTCAGTTTTTTTTTTTTTAAGATTTTATTTATTTATTTGTCAGAGAGAGGGAGGGAGGGAGAGAGCACAAGCAAGGAGAGTGGTAGGCAGAGGGAGAAGCAGGCTCCCTGCTGAGCAAGGAACCTGATGCAGGACTGGATCCCAGGACCCTGGGATTATGACCTGAGCTGAAGGCAGATGCTTAACCAACTGAGCCACCCTTAACCAACTAAGTGCCAAGTCCCTGAATATATTTTACGATTTTCTAAACATTATTTTTTCTATGTTACAAGAATACAGGTTATAATACATATAACATACAAAATATGTGTTAGTCAACTGTTTATGTCATCTGTAAGGCTTTTGGTCAGCAGTAGGCTATTAGAAGTTAAGTTGCGGAAGTCAAAAATTATATGTGAATTTTCAACTGCCCAGGGGTTTGGTGCCTCTAACCTCCACATCGTTCAAGCATCAACTGTATTCTGGTTCTGATTTCCACTTACCGCTATCACTACCTCCCTAACAAGCCACTATCACATTTGCTTTGACTATTAAACATCCTCCCTCCTTCCACTCTTGAGCTTCTATAGTCCATCTGCCACATAGCAGCCAGAATGTTTTTTTTTTTAAGTGGTACTTCCAGCTCAAAATGACTTCTAACTAAATTTAGAATAAAATCCATGTTCCTTATCATGGCCACAATACTCTATGTTACCTTACTACCTGTTCTGCTCCTAACCATTCCTCCAGCTTTATCCTTTTCTTCTCTCCCTTGCTCACCCTCCATTAGATGTACTAGCCTCATGGTATTTGTCAAACACACCAGGCTTCTTAAAACCTCAGGTCCTTTGAATAGCCTGTTCTATCTGACTGGAATGCTCTTCTCCCAGATCCTCACGTATCTTGCTCAATCATTTAATTCATGTTATTGTTCAAATGTCAGACCTTTCCTGACCATCCTAATTAAAAACTTCTGCCTCCATTCACCTGGCCCTCTACTTGTTCATTTTTTTTATGACACTTACTATTAACCTACTTTTAAAAATTTTGTCCAACATGAGGATTGAGATTTGTTTCATTCATTACTTTATCTGCAATGCCCAGAACATTGCCTGGAACATAAAAAAATATAGTAAGTCAGTCATCAGTAAATACTTGTTGAGCAAATGAATGAATAGAAGGGTAATTAATAAAGTAGATGTCTCAGTGGGGGTAAAAAAGGCAGAAAATAGAAGCAAGAATATGAGGAATGTACTGGATCAGCTCAGAACATTCAGCAACCGATCCCGGTAAGAGAACAAACTCTATCAAAAGAGATTTTTTTAAATGTGGTATTATATTACCAAATAAATAGTACAAGAACATCTCAGAGCTGAAGGACACAAATTTCCTGATTGAAAGATTCACCAGCTCAGTGCTATCAATAAAAAAAGACAAGGATCTTTGTAAAATTTTAGAGCACTGGGCAGGAGCCAAGATCCTAAATGTCCTTGAAAGAAAAGAGCAAGAATCAATAGCATTAGATTTCTTAAAAACTCATTGTATTCTGGAAGACAGTGTAACAGTATTTAAATGCTGATAAAAAATTTTTTTCCATTTAAATTTTTATCAGTTCTTTATTAGGATGGAATAAAACCTTTTGTTTTTACAAGAAAAGATTCAGAAATACTATTTATACACACCATTGTAAGAAATTGCTTGTAGATATTCTGCTGTAGGAAAATGGAGTATATCAAGAAATAAAGATACTTTGAGTCAAAGAAATGGTATCTAATCCAGAGGAGCAATATAGGAAGAACCCATTAACAAAGCACAAAGCCCGCAGCTTTATTGGAGCAGGACAGGGGCTTTGGGTGGAAGGACTCTTAGAAAAGAGGATTTGGTAAAATACTTGATATGGAAACAGACTGCCTTATTGCATAACCTCATTTATTCTTACCAGGTGAGTGGGGCCCTTGCAGTTGTACAGTTCATGTCCTACGTGGATGAAGCAACTGGAAATGCACAAGAGAAAGACCATTGTAAACTTTAGAACAAGATGCTATAATAATAGGAATAGCTAACTTTTTTTTACACTGTATACTAAGTGCCAGTAATTGTTCTGAGTACTTTTACATGCAGTAACTCATTTCATTTGATTTTACAATTGTGTAGATCCTGTCCTCATTTTACAGATGAGGAAATGGGCAGAAAGATTAAATAATTTGCTCAAAGTTAACACAGCTAGAAAGTGCCATATCCAGAGTTTGAACTCCAGTATGGCTGCAGAGCTGGTACTCCTGACTAATATTCTGTATGTCCTCTCAAGAGGAGAAGTATAATTAAAATGCACATCTAGCTCTTTATGAGCCAAACACTTGCAAGGCAATAAATACTTGATAATCAGCTTAACCAAATGTAGTGATAAATCTGTATTGCAAGTTGGGGGGAACTCTAAAAATGCCAGATTTTCATCTTTTAGAGCACATTGTAGTTATATGCAGAATTTATATAGTAAGAAACAGTATTCAAAGCATATTATTTAAAAATATGACAACTCCTGGGGCTCCTGGGTGGCTCAGTAGGTTAAGCGTTCCTGACTCTTGATTTCGGCTCAGGTCATAATCTCAGGGTTGTGAGATTGAGCCCCAAATTGGGCCTGCTTAAGATCCTCTCTCCCTCTGCCCCTCCCCCACCCACACATGCAAGCATTCTCTCTCAATAAATAAAAATAAAATAAAATAAAAATATGGCAACTCGGTGAAGAAACAGTTAAGAGAACTTGTCTCTCAAGAGTAGGCCAGAGACTGGAAAAGGCTGGGCAGAGGAGATATTTTCATTATAAGCCTATTCTTTCTTTAACCACCACTTTATTCTTTGCATAAAAATCAAAGTTTTTTTTTTAAAGATTTTATTTATTTATTTGAGAGAGAGAGAGAGCACAAGAGGGGGGAGCGGGAGAGGGAGAAGCAGACTCCCCGCTGAGCAGGTAGCCCGATGTGGGACTCGATCCCGGGACTACAGAATCATGACCTGAGCTGAAGGCAATCGCTTAACCAACTGAGCCACCCAGGCGCCCCAAAATCAAAGTTTTTTTTAAAGATTTTTATTTATTTGTCAGAGAGAGCACAAGCTGGGGGAGTGGCAGGTGCCTCGCTGAGCAAGGAGCCGGAAGCGGGACTCAATTCCAGGACCCTGGGACCATGACCTGAGCAGAAGGCTGACGCTTAACTGACTGAGCCACCTAGATGTCCCCAAAATAAAAGTTTATATTAGAAGGTCTTTCATTTTCTCCCTATAGTAATGTTTCTCTAAGTACACATTGTGCTTCCTGCCTCTTTATGTTTAAAATTACTGTTGCTTCTTTTGCATATGATTCTCTTCTATTTCAATAAATTGAAATCTTATCCTTCAAATCTACCCTCAAATGCTGCCACCTCCATGAACCTTCCCAAATCTCTTATGGAACTTTATAAGTTCCACTGCATATGTACATTCTACCTTATATTCTTGCTGTTTTTTTCCCCTGGTTGGTTGTAAACTCCTTAAACAATCTTGGTGCTCAATAAATGTCAAATGTGCACTGAAAAAATATCAAAAGCAGGGGAAATGGGACTAAGAAGGGCTATCAGCAACATTAATGGCATCAGAATGATGGAGCAGATGAGAGCTAGTCATTGCATATTGGCAATAGTTTCAGCATTTTGTTAGTTTTCTTCCAGTATCTGAGCAGTTTTGACAAACTGATGGAATTAACAATCAGCTTAGAAGTTAGAGAATGGTGAGCTAAAAGGGAGAAGTTTGGCTATTAAAAAGGGAACTAAAATAATTACCAAGTATTGTCAGGTGAAGGTTTGCTTTCTAAGGCGAGAAAAACTTGTGCCTGCGCACATTTTGTGACAAAAGGAGAAAAGTCACTGGGGAGAGAGAAATTAAAGATGCTGGGAAGATGGAAAATGATCTCTTGGTGAGAAAAGGATACAGAACAATATGGATTCTATAATCAAGAAATATATAAAGGGGTGCCTGACTGTCTTAGTTCGTGGAGCATGTGACTCTTGATCTTAGGATTGTTGAGTTTGAGCCCCACATTGGGTGTAGAGATTACTTAAAATCTTTAGGGGCGCCTAGGTGGCTCAGTCGTTAAGCATCCTAAGATTCTGGGATCAAGCTCTGCATCGGCAGGGAGCCTACTTCTCCCTCTCCCTCTGCTGCTCCCCCTGCTTGTGCTCTCTGGTTCTCTCTCAAATAAATAAAGATCTTTAAAAAATAAATAAAATCTTTTTTTTTTAAAGATTTTATGTATTCATTTGATAGAGATACAGAGAGAGAGGGAACACAAGCAGGGGGAACGGGAGAGGGAGAAGGCTTCCTGCTGAACAGGGAGCCGGATGTGGGACTCGATCCCAGCACCCTGGCATCGTGACCTGAGCCGAAGGCAGACGCTTAACGACTGAGCCACCCAGGCGCCCCAATAAATAAAATCTTTAAAAAATATATACTATATATATTAAGTTATATATATATAAATTGATATAAAATGCTGTTTGATGTGTTGTAACTATTTTGAAGGAATTCTTGTCTGAAGTATAGATGGCTACAAATATACCCTGTCAGTAGGAGGAACCATAGAGATCTTTGAGGCAGATCTCATTTTGCTGGTGAGAAATTCAAGCTGAATTGTGATTTGCCTAAGGTCGTTTACACATTGTTAATGAATCATGTAGCTGGGATTTGTAGTTTCCAAATCTATATTCTCCCTATTTCCTTACCCAGTCTGAAATACCTGTCTCCCTCCTGATGAAATCCTATTTAACTAAATGTCAGTTTTCTGAAACGTTTTTACGTTTCTTTAAACTCCCTCTCAGGCACAGTAAATTTTTTCTAGACTCCTATTTTTTTGTGTAAACTTTTATTATAGCACACATCACACTGCATTAACACAATTTATTTTCATGTCAGTCATTTCCACTTTAAGGGTTGGAATCATGTCTTCTTTACTTTTATCCCTAGCGCAAAGACTGGCAGAGAACTGGTACTCAGCCATGTCTTCAGATTGGAATTCTTGTTATGAATCATTTTGATCTGTGGAAATTGTCCCACGGGTGCTATTTATAAACCATGCCAAAGATATCCAGGCAATTTATGCTTGTGGACAAAATTTTGAAGCATAAGGCATCTAAATAGCAAACAGAAATGTGAGGTGTCTCAAGCCCCCAAGGACTTGGATAATTCTAGTGATCAGAATTTTAGTCCTCTGTGAAAGGCAAGTGAAGGGCTATTCTCAGAAATGAGTTGGAAAAAAAGGAAAGTGAAATTGAGTGTAACAAAGCTCTGTTTATAAGGGTTGTATATTGTATTTTTCTTTTAAGGGTCTATTCCTACTTTTCCTTCTCCCCATATTTCTTATCTGTACCTTTACAAGTACCAAAAAAGACCTGCGGCAAGTTTTAAGAGCAAGTAAAATAATTGTATTAGGTCCAAGGAAAAGAAGACTATGCAAGCACAAAATTATTATACATCCTAAGTGCTTGTGTCCTCTTAAAGGGACCAAATCAAATACCATTAGTACTGTGTCCTGGCCTAAGTCTAAGATCTCTGGGTAATGTCTGTTTCTCTTTTTAATCTGATCCTGTCTAGACACTATGTAGCCTGTGGAAACTTAATTTGAAAACTTAATTGCAAAACATACTCTATATAAAATAGTGCAGAAAAATGGAAAATAGCTTAAAATATATAAATATATATTATTTAAATTTTATATAAATTACTGAAATATGTAAATGTTATTCAAATCATATAGCAAAAAACCATAGTTCATTGCTGCTTCTTATATCTGCAACTGGTCAATGACACAGTAGCTTACAAGTGTCACCATTATGATTTCCCTTTATTACAAATTCACCTTCCATTAGCTAGCTCCTCAATAGATTAGGCAGCTTTTTATAGAACCCTATTTTCCCTAGATCCCCCCAAACCCTTTTCTGCCACTACTGTGGAACAGTAACATATTTCCCTATTTGGTAATATAGATCATTCACCCCAAACCATTCTGTAACATTTTCTATTGGTGACATACCCAGTGTATTTTATACCTGGAGTGAATAATTTTTTTAATAGCTTTTATGCTACAAAATTATTTTCAGTAATCATGTAATAAATACAAACAAACTGAACATTTTCTTTTATTAAACATCATTTATGTATAATCATGTTATAAAATTTTGCAGTACAAAAGAGGAAAAGTAGTAGACTAATGATTTTAAATTACATTAATATCTTTTTTGAGAAGAGGGGAAAATCTATTAGTCTTGCACAGTGAATAATGTTGCAATTTCTATCTTTGTTTGTTTTAAGGATTTATTTATTTTAGAGAGAGAGAGTGTGAGCATGAGCAGGAAGGGCAGAGGGACAGGGAGAGAGAATCACAAGCTGAGTGCAGAGCCGCAGGCGGGGCTCGATCCCATGACACTGAGATCATGACCTGAGTCAAAATCAAGAGTCGGGGCACTTAAACAACTGTGCCACATAGGTGCCCTGATATTTCTTTTTTTTTTTGCCTGACTTCCCATCTATTTATTTTGCAATTTCTTTTTTTATTTTTAAAATTTTAATTCCAGTGTAATTAACATACAGTGTCATATTAATTTCAGGTGTGCAATTTAGTGATTCAACAATTCTATACATTACTTAGTACTCATCATGATAAGCATCCTCTTAATCCCCTTCACCTATTTCACCCTTACCCCCAACCCATCTCCCTTCTGGTAATCATTAGTTCTCTATAGTTTATTTATTTATTTTTAAAGATTTATTTATTTATTTGAGAGAGAGAGAGCGCTGCATGAGTGAGGGAAGGGACAGAGGGAGAGGGAGGGGAAAGAATCTCAAGACTCCCTGCTGAGCACAGAGCCCCAGGTGGGGCTTGATCTCATGCCCTGAGATCATGACTCTAGCAGAAAACAAGAGTTGAAGGTGCAACCGATTGAGCTACCCAGGCGCCCCAGTTCTCTAAAGTGTCTGTTTTTCGGTTTGTCTTTTTTCTTTGTTTTGTTTCTCAAATTCCACATATGAGTCTTTCTCTGACTTATTTCACTTAGCATTATACACTCTAGATTCATCCATGTTGTGCAAATGGCAAGATTTCATTCTTTTTCATGTCTAAGTAATATTATATATATATATATATATATATATAAGATATGCCATATCATTTATTCATTCATCTATCAATGGACACTTTGGACATTTATCTGTCAATGGACACAGGTGCATATATCTTTTCAAATTAATGTTTTTGTATTTTTTGGGTAAATACCCAGTAGTGGAATTACTAGATCACATGTAGTTCTATTTTTAATTTTTTGAGGAACCTTGATACTGTTTTCCACAGTGACTGCACCAGTTTGCATCTCCGCTAACAGTGCATGAGGGTTCCTTTTTGTCCACATCCCCACCAATCTTTGTTGTTTCTTGTGTTTTTGATTCCAGCCATTTTGACAGGTGTGAGGTAATAACTCGCTGTGGTTTTGATTTGCAATTCTCTGATGATTAGTGATGTTGACATTTTCTCATGTGTCTATTGGCCATCTATATGTCTTCTTTGGAGAAATGCCTGTTCATATCTTCTGCCCATTTTTATTTTATTTTATATTTTATTTTATTTTTTATGTTATGATATGTTATTTATTTATTTTAGAGGGAGAGAGAGGGAGAAAGAATCTCAAGCTGACTCTGAACTCAGTGCAGAGCCCAACACAGGGCTCAATCTCATGACCCCAAGATCATGACCCAAGCTGAAATCGAGTCAGACACTCAACTGACTGAGCCACCCAGGTGCCCCTCTTCTGCCCATTTTTATTTTTATTTTTTTATTTTTTTTTAAGATTTTATTTATTTATTTGAGACAGAGAGAATGAGAGAGACAGAGAGCACATGAGAGGGAGGAGGGTCAGAGGGAGAAGCAGGCTCCCTGCCGAGCAGGGAGCCCAATGTGGGACTCGATCCCGGGACTCCAGGATCATGACCTGAGCCAAAGGCAGTTGCTTAACCAACTGAGCCACCCAGGCGCCCCTTCTGCCCATTTTTAAATTGGATTATTTGTTATTTGGTGTTGAGTTGTATAAGTTCTTGATATATTTTGGATACTAACCCTTTATCAGATATGTCATTTGCAAATGTCTTTTCCCATTCAATAGGTTGTCCTTTAGATTTGTTGATTGTTTCCTTTGCTGTGCAGAAAACTTTTATTTTAATGTAGTTCTGATAGTTTATTTTTGCTTTTGTTTCCCTTGCCTCAGGAGACATATCTAGAAAAATGTTACTACAGCTAATGTCAGAGAAATTACTGCCTGTGCTGTCTTCTAGGATTTTTATTGTTCAGGTCTCACATTTAGGTCTTTCATTCATTTTGAGTTTATTTTTGTGTATGGTGTAAGAAAGTGGTCCATTCTTTTGCATGCAGCTGCCCAGTTTTCCCAACACCACTTTTTTTAGAAGATTTTATTTATTTGAGAGAGAGAGAGAGAGAGAGAGAGAGAATGAGCAGTGGGGAGGGGCAGAGGGAGAGAGAGAGAAGCAGACATTCTGCTGAGCAAGAAGCCTGATGTAGGGCTCAGTCCCAGGACCTGGAGATCATGACCTGAGCCAGAGGCAGACACTTAACCAACTGAGCCACCCAGGCGCCCTTCCATTTGTTGAAGGAGACTGTCTTTTCCCATTGCATGTTCTTGCTGCCTTTGTCGAAGATTAATTGACCATATAATGGGTTTATTTCTGAGCTCTCTGTTTTGTTCTATTGATTTATGTGTCTATTTTTATGCCAGTACCATACTGTTTTGATTAATATAGCTTTGTTTTGTTTTAAAGATTTTATTTATTTATTTGACAGAGAGACAGCGAGAGAGGGAACACAAGCAGGGTGAGTGTGAGAGGGAGAAGCAGGCTTCCCACTGAGCAGGGGGCCTGATGTGTGACTCGATCCCAGGACCCTGGGATCATGACCTGAGCCGAAGGCAGACGATTAATGACTGAGCCACTCAGGTGCCCCAATTAATACAGCTTTGTAATATATCTTGAAATCTGGGATTTTGATACCTCCAGTTTTGTTTTTTTTTTTCAAGATTGCTTTGGCTATTTGGTGTCTCTTATGGTTCCATATACCTTTTAGGATTCTTTGTTCTAGTTCTGTGAAAAACACTGTTGATATTTAGTAGGGATTGTATTAAATCTGTAGATTGCAGGGTGCCTGGGTTCAGCTCAGGTCATGATCCCAGGGTCCTGGGATGGAGCCCTGCATAGGGCTCCCTGCTCAGCCGGGAGTTTGCTTCTCTCCCCCTCTCCCTGCTCATGCTTGTGTGCTCTCTCTGTAGATTGCTTTGGGTAGTATGGACATTTTAATATTTGTTCTTCCAATCCATGGGCATGGCATGTCTTTCCACTTATGTCATCTTAGTTTCTTTCATCAATGTTCTGTAGTTTTCAGAGTACAGGTCTTTCACCTCCTTGGTTAAGTTTATTCCTAGGTATTATTTTTGATGCAGTTGAAAACGGGACTGTTTTCTTAATTTCTCTTTCCTGCCACTTCATTATTCATGTATAGAAATGCAATGGATTTCTGTATATTGATTTTGTATCCTGTGACCTTACTGAATTCATTTATTAGTTCTAATAGTTTTTTGGTGGAGGTTTTCTTTTTCTTTTTCTTTTTCAAGATTTTATTTATTTATTTGAGAGAGAGACCGAGAGAGCATGAGCAGGGGGAGGGACAGAGGCAGAGGGAGAGCACAAGCACATTCCCCACAGAGTGCAGAGCCCAGGGCAGGGCTCGATCCCAGGACCCTGAGATCATGACCTGAGCTGAATTCAGACACCTAACTGACTGAGCCACCCAGGGACGCCCTAGGTTTTTATATATATAGTAGTATCATGTCATCTGCAAATAGTGAAAATTTTACTTCTTCTTTACAATTTGGATACCTTTTATTCCTTTCTCTTGTCTGATTGCTGTGGCTAGGACTTCCAGTACTTTGTTGAATAAAAGTGGTGAGAATAGACATCCTTGTCTTGTTCCTGATATTAGGGCAAAAGCTCTGTTTTTCACCATTTTGTATCATGTTAGTTGTGAGTTTTTCATAGATGCCCTTTATTATGTTGAGGTATGTTTTCTCTAAACCTATTTTATTGAGGGTTTTCTTTAATGAATGGATGTTGTACTTTGTCAGATGCCTTTTCTGCATCTGTTGGGTTGATCATATGATTTTTATCGTTTCTCTTAATGTGATGTATCATGTTGATTGATTTGCAAGTGTTGATCTACACTTGCATCCCAGGAATAAATCCCACGTGATTGTATTGAATCATTTTTGTAATGATTCAGTTTGCTAATATTTTGTTGAGGATATTTGTATCTATTTTTCTTGGATATTGGCCAGAGTTCTCTTTTTTTGTGTGTGTCTTTATCTGGTTTTGGTATCAGGGTAATGCTGACTTCATAGAATGAATTTTTTAGCTTTCCTTCCTCTTCTATTTTTGGAAGAGTTTGAGAAGAATAAGTATTAACTCTTCTTTAAATATTTGATAGGTTTCACCTATGAAGCTTTCTGGTCCTGGATTTTGTTTGGAAGTTTTTGATTACTGATTCAATTTCATTGCTGGCAATCAGTCTGGTCAAATTTTCTACTTCTTCTTGGTTAAGTTTTGGTAGGTTATGTGTTTCTAGGAATTTATTCATTGCTTCTAGGTTGTCCAGTTTGTTGGCATATAATTTTTATAATATTCTCTTGGGCACCTGGGTGGCTCAGTTGGTTGAACATCTGCCTTTGGCTCAGGTCATGATCCCAGAGTCCTGGGATTGAGCCCACATCGGGCTCCCTGCTCAGCAGGGAGTCTACTTTTCCCCTTCCCCTCTGCTTGTGCTCTCTCTCAAATAAATAAAATCTTAAAAAAATAATATTCTCTTATAATCATTTGTATTTCTGTAGAGTTGGTTATTTTTCCTCTTTCATTTCTGATTTTGTTTGAGTCCTCTCTTTCTCTCTCTTTTTGTTGTTGTTACTGTTGTGTGTTTCTGTTTTTATGAGTCTGGCTAAGGGTTAATCACTTTTGTTGATCTTTTTTTTAAGATTTATTTATTTTAGAGAGTATGAGTGGGGGAGGGGTGGAGGGAGAGGGAGAGAAGCATACTTTCTACTGGTTTGGGGTTTTGTTTATTCTTTTCTAGCTCCTTTAGGTGTAAGGTTAGGTTACTTATTTAATTTTTTGCTTGTTTTTTGGTTTTTTTTTGCTTCTTAAGGTAGGCCTGTAATGCTATAAATTTCCTTCCCTCTTAGAACAGCTCTTGCTGCATCCCAAGGATTTTGGACTGTTTCATTTTCATTTGTCTCCATATGTATTTTTTAATTTCCTCTTTGATTTCTTGGTTGACCCATTCATTGTTTACTAGCATGTTATTTAACCTCCATGTCTGTGTTTTTTCCAGATTTTTTTCTTGTGATAGATTTCTAGTTTCATAGCTTTATGGACAGAAAAGATGCATGGTATGACTTCAGTCTTTTTTAATTTGTTGAGACTTCTTTTGTGGCCCCACGTGTGATCTGTTCTGGAGAATGTTTCACGTATACTTGAAAAGAATGTGTATTGTGGGGTGCCTGGGTAGCTCAGGTGGTTAGGTGTCTGTTTTCAGCTCAGGTCATGATCCCAGAGTCCCAGGATCGAGTCCCACATCAGGCTCTCTGCTCAGCGGGGAGTCTGCTTCATCCTCTGACCCTCCCCCATCTCATGCTTTCTCTCACTCTCTCTCTCAAATAAATATATTTTTTAAAAAAAGAATGTGTACTGTGCTGCCAATGTGTCTATCAAAGCCACTGTTTCCTTGTTGTTTATCTGTTTGGATGATATATCCATTGATGTAAGTGGGGTGTTAAAGCCCCCTACTATTATTGTATTACTATTGATAACTTTTTTATGTTTGTTATTAGCCACTTTATGTATTTGGGTACATAAATACTTATAATTGCTATATCTTCTTGTATTGTTCTTATGATTATATAGTGTTCTTCCTGTCTCTTGTTCTTTTCACTTCCGTTTGCATGATAAATGCTTTTCCATCCCCTCGATTTCAACCTGCATGTGTCTTTAGGTCTGGGATGAGTCACACTCAACCAACTAAGTCACCCAGGTGCCCCAAGTGTCTTGCTCTTTTATCCATTCCATCACCCTATGTCTTTTGATTGGAGCAATTAGTCCATTTACATTCAAAGTAATTATTGATAGATATGTATTTATTGCCATTTTGTTATTTGTTTTATGGTTGTTTTTGTAGTGTTTGTACCGTTCTCTTGCTCTCTCATGGCTTGCTGGCTTTCTTTAATGATATAATTGGATTCCTTTCTTTTTATTTTTGCATATCTATTATTCATTTTTTATTTGTGGCTACCAATAGGTTTATATATAATACCTTATGCATCTAACAGTCTGTATTAAGTTGATGGTTGCTTAAGTTTGAACCCATTCTAAAAGCACTAAATTTGTACTCCTCTTCCTTCCACCATGTTTTAGGTAAAATTGTCATGCTTTATATCCTATTATTTTGTGAACCTCTTGACTGATTTTTATAGAGATAATTAATTTTATTGCTTTTGTGCTTCCTACTTTTCTTACTCCTGCTTTGTTTCTTTTCCACTCAAAGAGTCCCCTTTAACATTTCTTGTAGGGCTGGTTTAGTGGTGATGAATACCTTTAACTTTTGTTTGTGTGGAACTTTTTTTTAAGATTTTTTTTTTTTTTAATTTTTAAGTAATCTCCATACCCAACATGGGGCTTGCACTTACAACCCTGAGATCAAGAGTCACATACTACCAATTTAGCCAGCCAGGCGCCTCTGGGAAGCCCTTTATATCTCCTTTTATTTATTTTTATTAATTTTTATTTTTTTAAACACTTTATCTATTCAGTAGAGTCAGAGAGAGAGAGAGAGAGAGGCAGAGGGAGAAACAGGCTCCCAAGGAGCAGGGAGCCCGATGCGGGACCCGATCCCAGAACCCCAGGACCACTACTCAAGCCGAAGGCAGACGCCCAACCATCTGAGCCACCCAGGCGCCCCTCTCCTTTTATTTTGAATGATACCTTTGCTGGATTGAGTATTCTTGGTTGCACGTTGTTTTCTTTCAGCACCTCGAATATATCATGCCACTATTCTCTGGCCTGCAAAGTTTATGCTGAAAAATCAGCTGATAGCCTTATGGGGTTTCCCTTGTATGTATCTGTTTTCTTTTTTTCTTGCAGCTTTTAAAATTCTCTATCACTGCTTTATGTCATTTCAGTTCCTATGTATCTTGGTGTGGACCTCCTTGGGTTGATTTTGTTGGGGCTCTGTGTGCCTTCTGGATCCATATTTCTGTTTCCTTCATTTGGGAAGTTTTCAGCTATTATTTATTCCTTCAAGTAAATTTTCTGCACCCCTCTTCTCTCTCTCCTTCTTCTGAGATCCCTATAATGTGCATGTTATTATGCTTGATGGTGTTGCTGAATTTCCTGAATACATTTTCATTTTTTATTATTATTTTTTCTCTCTCCTATTTAACTTGATTGCTTTCCGTTATTCTGTCCTCCAGGTTGTTGATCTGTTCTTCTGCTTCCTGTAGTCTATTTATCCCCTCTGGTGTATTTTTGATGATTCTTTTTTTTTTAATTTCAGAGATAGAGAGCATGTATAAGCATGAGTGGGGGGAGGGAGAGAGGGAGAACAAGACTCCCTCTTGAGCAGAGAACCCCATGCAGGGCTTGATCCCAGGACCCTGGGATCATGACCTGAGCCAAAGGCAGATGCTTAACTGAATAAACCACCCAGGCACCACCCCTTTTTATTTTACATTTTTCTTTTTTTCTTTCTTTTTTTAAAAGTAATTTCTATACCCAGGAGGGGGGATCAAACTCACGACCCCGAGATCAAGAGTCATATGCTCTACCAACTGAGCCAGACAGGTGCCCTCTAGGGTATTTTAAATTTTAGTTATTGAGTTCTTCATCTCTGATTTTTTTTTCATGTTTTCTCTTTGTTGATGATCTCACTGAGGTCCTCCACTTTTTTTTTTTTTCCTGTACAGTGAGTATCTTTATGAGCATTTCTTTAAATTATTTGTTAGGTATATTACTTATCCATTTCATTTAGCTCTTGCTGTGATTTTGTCCTGTTCTTTCATTTGGGACATATTCCTCTGCCTCCTCACTTTGTCTAACTCTTTGTTTCTGTGTGTTTGGAAAGTCAGATACATCTCCTGCTCTTGAAACTAGTGGCCTTATGAAGAGAGATCCTCTAGTGCCCTGCAGTGCATTGTCTCTTGTTCACCAGAACCTGGTGCTTCAAGGATGTCTCCTATATGTGTTGCATGCGTCCTACTATTGTGGCTGCACTGCATTTGCCTTAAGTCAGATTGTCTGCAATGTCTCTCTTTGCTTATTGTGGGCAGGGTTTGGTCCCTCTGTTGTTAGTGACTTGAGTTGAATCAGATCAGGCAGTTTCCAGAGCTGCAGTAGCACTAAACTACAGGGAACTCTTCCTCTGTTGTCCCTTGAGAAGCTTTTGTTGGTGGGTGGCACACGCAGTCACAGAACAGATGTTTGCTCCCAGCCCACTGCTATGGCCACAGTATGACTGGTATGGGTGATTATCTTCCCCTCTCCCCGGGAAGAGAGTCACTTTGGAGTGGTCTTGGTCTCTGTTGGGGCTGCTTGCACATTGCCAGGCTTGTGGGACCACTTTGGATGGATAACTGCCAAGGGCACGTTGGGGGAGAAGATTGGCAGGAGAATGTGGGGGCGGGACATATGGTGCCTGCAGGGTACACATCCACAGGAGAGCATGGGTTGGGATGCGCTGTTAACAAGCTAGGTGGAGAGTGTTCATGCTGTGCTGGTTCCTATGGTGTCCATGTATCTAGGCTGGGGGGTGTGAGAGGGAAATGGCACCTGCCAGCTATGTTGTTCTTGGAGAAATCTCCCAAAGATCCCTGCTCCTCCAGCACTTGCTATGAGATTAGTAAAGAAATCTTCCCGTATACCTCAGGCATTTCTCAAACTGCTGCTGCTTTACTGTATCTCAGTGGGGCTGTTTGTTATGCTGTCTCTTCAAGGATGAGGACGCAGTTTCCTTTCACTTTCCTGTTTCTCCCAGAGCCAAACCCAGTGGTTTTAAAGTTCCAGGTGTTAAGCCCCACTGATTGTAAGAACTTGAAGTTAGGCCCCTCTGTTTTTCAAAGCCAAATGTTATAGAGATTCGTCTTCCAAGTGTGGGTTTCTTGTGCATGGCGTGCCTGATGTGGTGGGGTCTTCTCCCCTCCACTCTCCATGTTCTCGGAGTCCTCCCTCCCACAGACAGGCCTGTGGGTCCATTTGCTCCTGACTCTGTCTCCAGCACCCCCATTCTCTTTGGTGTGGCCTCTTATCTACATTTAGCTGTGTAGAATGTGTTCTGCCAGTCTTCAGGTCATTTTCTGGGTTATTTACACTGATGTGGGTGTTATCTAGGTGTATCTGTGGGATGAGGTGAGCTTAGGATCCTCATACTCTGCCTTCTTCCCTGAAGTTCCCTGAAGTTCTCTCACAATTTCTGAAGCATAAGTTTACATGTGTCAGAATTTCATAAAAGTCTCGTGTCACAATATATTCCAGAGATTGCAATATTGTTAGTGTTTTTGCCTTTCAGGATTGATTCTAGCAATTCTAATAGAGAACAATTCAAACACAAGAACTCCAAGTTGTTATAGAGAATGACGAGGCTGATATAACCGAGGTACAGTTTCTTTATTTGATTATTTTGAATCTAGGAGCTTCTGTCTTCTGCCTAGAAGGTGAAGAAAGCTGTAAAGAGGGTGATTACTGCTAATCCGCAAAGTCATTTTCTTGAACGCATCAGAGAAGTAAAGTAACCAGATGGCCTGAAATTTAAACAAAGGTGCCTCAGACACAAGGGGTTTTCATCTACACATGGGTGCTTTCACGTGTCATTCATCAACATTCACAGGGATCGTTGGGCACAGGTGGAGGCCAGAGACAAGCCTTTCTTGGTGGTGCAGGCCTGGGAAGGTGAGCACCTGCTGCTGTGTCAAAGTAACCAAGTCCTGCCTGGACTCTTTCCCTGTGTAACAAAACTCATAGTTGCTGGGAAAGGAAAGTGACTCTTCACCCCTGAGTATAGGTGTAGATCAGATAAGGTTGGGGAAAGAAAAAGATCCCTGTCCCATGGGGAAGGAGCAGAAAACCATCCTGGAACCAGACCTTTAGAGGCTCCTACTGCTGGGAGAGGTCAGAATCACAGAGGAAGCCCCATCTCTTGGAATGTTTTTTACCAGGGGATCCGTTTTCTGGCGAGGCCTCTCTTCCTGGATTGCAGCTGGCCATCTTCTCTCACAGCCTTTCCTCCGTGTGCACAGCTGGAGAGAGTACACAAGTGAGTTCTCTGATGTCTCATAAGGACAGGAACTCCTAAGAGAAGGAACCTGATCAGTCACTGTGAATATGGTGGCCTCTTGTTTACACATAGTGTTTTGTATCTTTGGTTAATAAAGTCAGTTGTGGCCATGACCACAGTGGAGAAAATGGTTTCCAGACCTGCCTAACTGAGAACCAGATTGACTCCAGCAAGTAACCCTGTGAGGAGTGGAACTCACTGATGAGAAGGGTGCTTTTTTTTTTTTTAAGATTTTATTTATTTATTTGACAGAGAGAGACACAGTGAGAGAGGGAACACAAGCAGGGGGAGTGGGGGAGGGAGAAGCCGGCTTCCTGCTGAGCAGGGAGCCTAAGGGGGGGCTCAATCCCAGGACCCTAGGATTGTGACCTGAGTCAAAGGCAGACACTTAACGACTGAGCCACCCAGGTGCCCCGAGAAGGGTGCTTTGCCTGCAAATTCAGTTATTGTTAATAATGGTGCTTTTGACATGATGTGGATTTGACAGTCCGGTTACTTAAGTGGATGCTGCATTGTTTTGCATAGTTAAAGATTTTTTGAAGAGGTCTCATTTATCAATTTTTTTTTTCTTTTTCTTTTAAGTAATCTCTACTCCCAACGTGGGGCTTGAACTTAAGACCTGGAGATCAAGAGTCGCATGTTCTACGAACTGAGCAAGCCAGGTGTCCCGTGTCTCATTTATCTTAAACTTTATTGAGGTATAACTTACCATAAAATATAATTCAGTGGTTTTTAGTAAATTTATTGAGTTGTGCGACAATCACTGCAATCCAGTTTTAGAACATTTCCATCACTCTGGTAAGATCCCATGAGCCCATTTACAGTTAATCCCTGCTCTTAGCCCTGGCCAACCACTATTCTACTTTATATCTCTATAGATTTTGCTTCTCTGGATATTTTATATACATAGAAGCATAATAGTTTTTTGTGTCTGGCTTTTTTCACTTAGCATAATGTTCCTGGGATTTATCTATGTTGTAGCATGATTAGTATTTCCTTCCTTTTTATTGCTTAGGATTCCATTGTATATACACATCACCACCTCATTGCTGTCTCATTGCTGCCGTGAAGTACTGAACCCAAGCTTTCCAGGGTTCCTGCCTGAATTCACTGAGCAAATGTCTTCTTTGCATCTCGGCAACCCATACTCTCAATGATTCAACTTTCCTAGGGGCAGAGATTCTAGTTGCAATGCCAGCCCTTTCTGAGCCTCTTTGCTCAACTGTTATTGTTGAAAAATATTGATCACAAGCAGGGATATTAAAATGGACATGAACTCAGGCAGAAATCTTTCTAATCTGTTCCTTCCCACATTCAGAATCTTATTCTCCCCAAAGCCAAATAGCAATGAAGGCCATGTTTGCACAATGGCTTTCTTCTTGTCTCTACTAATTATTACGGCATATTCATAACTCCTTCATCCTTCCATAGGAATTGTAATATTTAGGTAGTTCTCACCCTCAAAACACAATGCCAAAATTATCAGTAAGATAGAAATGCATTAGTGAAGATCAGGTCTTTGGGCAACAAACACTTTGCTATTTATGTTGCTATTGTCACAAAAAAGGTGGAACCAGCAGGAGATTGGAGATGATGTAATATTTGGTTTATAAAATATTTGTGAAAGTTTTCCTCTGAATCAGCTTTGGAGACTGAGATCTGCTTGACTATCATGGCATGGTGGATGCCTTGTGATCAATAGAAGATCCTAGTTGTGCGAATGTGTGGAGAGAGAGAAAAGCAATGGGATCTGTCTAGTTTTGATCCCAGTGAGCTCTGACTTCTAAAAAGAGGCAGGCCCTTCTGTTCATAATTCTAAGATTCCATGGGCAGACCAAGCTGGGCCTGTTCTACATAGGACATTTAAAAGAACCTCTGTAAAATGGTTACAAGTTAGATGGCTTTAGGGGTACCAGCCTTCTGCCTTTCAGTTCTTAGCCTGAGGTAGGTTGCAAAGGGGCAGGTTCCTCTTGTGTTCTGAAGCTGGCCTATCTCTGGAAGGTACACTCCATTGTAAGTTAGGTGAAACCAGATGGCAAAACCGCCAAACCTTTTAGAGGAAAATGGTCTCAGGCACTTCTTTGGGTTGAGGATGTATGGCCATCAGGGTGAGTCTCTTCTAAAAATGCTGAGAACAAAACTAAAAGAGGTGCTTCAAGGGGGGACACTGCCTGGGTCTCCACCAGAATTTGCTTTTTGGAGAAGCACGGTAAGGTGCTGCGGTTACAGAAAGTTTGTCCAAAGAAGCCACAGGAATGGTCAGCACACCCAAATTTGTGCTTGGGAAGGGAGTGCACTGAGGACAGCAGGTGAGCAAGGTTTGGGGGCTGGGACCTGGTCTTGCAGTTTACAGAGGGAGTAATGCTTCACACATGGGAAGTGCTCAGTGTTTATACTGCCCAACTAGCAGGCTTCTTTCTGGTCCTTCCCCTGCTAGAGTTTGCCCTTCCTTATGGTCACCTTTGCCCAGGGGGTCCTCAACCTGAAGAGCCACCTCCTGCATCAGATCCAGCTCATTGTGAGGCAGAGGCTTGCTCAGCCCAGCCCTTTTTTAGGAACCTGCATCTCCTCTCAGAGTTGCATTTCTTTATATAGAAAAGGTAGGTTTTGTTTCTACAGCATCTATCGGGGCTCTGAAGTCCAGACAATATATAACCTGAAACAGTCATAGCTGTCTGTGTTGTACCTTTTGCTTTATATTGCTAGTCCTTCTAAGGCCCCAAACTAGTGTTTTCAATGTCAGCCCCTGGCATTGTGCCTAGTCTGTACAGATTAAATAAATAAATACCTGTAATGAGGAAAATCGCTCGCTACTCCTTACCCTTCAGTTTTTACTGGCTTCCATAGACTTGGACCTTGCTCCTTACATGGATTAATGACCTCTAATTGAATTACTTTCCAAGCTTCTCGCAGAATTTGATATAGTGCTATTTCCTAAAAGAATGGATTTTATTCAGAATGGTCTTTACTAGAGAACAGGAGTAACTAGAGAACGAAGGGAAGGAAAGTGCCTTTAGTTGGCAGTCAAGATCGAAAAATATTATTTGAGAAATACCCCAAAATGGAAATCCTGATTACCAGCCTGGCACAGATTCCTTAGAAAAGGGACCCACGTGTTCTTGTTGGCCTTTCATCTTTTTAAATTTATTTGAGAGAGAGAGAGAGAGGGAGTGCGCGCAAGCAGAGGGAGCGGGAGCAGGGTCCCCACTGAGCAGAGCCCGATGTGGGGCTCAATCCCAGGACCCCAAGATCATGACCTGAGCTGAAGTCAGATGCTTAACTGACTAAGCCACCCAGGCATCCCCATTGGCCTTTCAAGTAAGACACAAAATGAAGTAAAGAAGGTTTATTACTCTTATGGAAGTGAAAAATTAGAGCTCTGGTTTACAGGCTGAGGAGGTATGTGATTATGCACATTCATTTCCATTGTTCTACACTGTTGCTGGCTTACGGGACCAACTTTTACTTCTTGTGAGCATGCCATCATTATTATTGAGGCAGGCTGCAAAGCTTGTCGTCAGACTGTTAGAGACTTGCTGGTCTCCAGTGGTTTCTATGAACAGTTTATCCATGTGAATAGTGAAGGCAGAAAAGTCTTGACAATACAAATATCAAGGTGTTGAACGATAATCCCATTGAGGGTAAAATACAGAACCAGGCAGGATAGCTAGCTTTATTTCTCATTCTGCTCATTTCTTATTCCGGATACATGCAATTTACTTGCTTTCATCAGTTTTTAAACTAAATGTGCATGTCCAAAATTTGCAATAAATAGATGCATCATAGTATAAATGAAAGGCCACTTTTAGTTCTTGAGTTAAAAAGCAACTTCTAAAGTTTCCCAAATGTCTATCAGACTTTATCATCTATTATGTTCTCCCTGTCACTGTAGGTCAGATCAGAGTACATAGGAAATTTGAAGGTTTGATTTTTTCATTTATGATTACATTTGATTTCTTATAAGGACATGCAGACTCCAGAATCCAAACAGAAAATATGCAAATGTTATCAGCTTGTGACATACATGAATATTCAGGGTTCCACACTACTATATAATGCTGCATTTCTTGGTTTTATTTGAAACAATGCATATTTTTAGCATTTTATGGTAGGATTTTACACTCATCATTTACACAAATTACAAGGTTCTGCTTCAAGTCTTTAAAAAATTTTTTTAAAAATTCAGCCCATGTGCAGCACAAGAATATGCAAAACTACTTTACATTATACACACTTTTTATCAAAGGAGATACAAAATTCTGGCTTGTAGTTTTAGACAAATACAAGAAGCTTCAAACTAGACACAAAGGGTTAACATTAATTCTCAAATATAAGTCTGCACTTTGTGTTGTATTTCTCTGAGATGTGAATATCAAATTCCTAAGGGATTTAACTTTTTCCTTTTTGCAAAGGAAAACTGACAAATGTCCCTTAAGTCCCTCCCCATCATCTCAATCTTTTTATCCTCCTACTCTCCCTTCCCTTAGTGCTAGATGCTTGCATCATATTATGAAACCAGGGGGGCCATTTACATACACCTGCGGACCAGATCCTTTTAGTTAAACTCCACTCCTGCAAAAAATCGACGCAGCCACAAACAGATGCGAATGGTTCTGCTACATTGTTATAAGTATGACTTAACACTAGGTAATCTAGTCAGCTGTGATGCTGAGTAATCAAAAGGAGTTGAAAAAGGTCCCTATTAGTGTGCTTTTTATTGGTGACAGATCGGTGGCCTTAAGAATCAAGTTGTCTGATGCTAAGAGCACTTTAAAAGCTTTCTAAATATACATGTCCACTGTTTGCTTGAGGGACTTCTCTGATGCTTATGCATAGATATTCTTTTTCAGCATGTTGGAGGCAGTATTTTATACTTCTAAAGGGTAATGAAGAGGCAATAAGAAGAGTGAGGGCTTTTCCTGCCCTTTTAAAAGGTATTGTTTTCTATCACTTGTATCCACTGTTCCCTAACCATCACCCGATACCTAAATGTGTGTACATGCATATTTGAAAGAATTACCCATCTTTCACTGAGTCAATACACAGCCAACTCTTGATTATCTGTAAGTGACATTTACTACTAGCAAATTTCACATTTCACATTAATCATTCTTTTTTGACATAGCTCACATTCGCTGTTTTACATCCCTTGCAGACTACAGCCTCTCAAGACCAACTTCTAATGCAAGTGTCATTTGTGTTTTCTGACCCTCACTAGGAATGTGCAAGGCAACTGAGTGAGCACATTCAGTTAGGGCTTCGGGAAAGAGCCTCAAGTACAGAATGGGGGCAGCTACAACTCTGAGCATAAAGAAGGACAAATTTCAAGTTCCTCCTGAAATAGCTCTTGCAATATACTTGGTTTCATTAAGTTTGTGATTTAAATTGTGACTGCAAAACTCAAAACCTGAGGCATAGCCACTATTTTATATAGATAATGGAGAGTTGGTTGTAATTATGTTGTTTCTTTATGACTTTATTAGCCCTTTCACATAAAAAGAAACTCACAAGAAAACATAATATGATAAAGAGATTAAAAAAGACTACCATATGACATCTAAAAGCATTTATTTTATGCAAAAAACTTAAATATGATTATGTGCACACAAAGAGTGCACACATTACCTATGCTGAACAATGCCAAGAAACAATATATTGATGCAACAGTTGTTTTCTAAAATAAACATAAAAACTGAGCCCAGACAGGCAGACAAAAGCAAAATACTTATTTCCCAACAGCACAATGCTGAAGATTGATAGCAATCCTAAACACCTCCAACTTCCTTACAAAGCTGCCAAAGTCCAACTATTTAAAAAAATTGACTTTTTCTTTACATCAATAATAAAAATCTGGTGACAAACATTATAAAACCAAATGCTGGGCAGTCTTTACTCCTTTAAAATTCCAAATATTCCAACATAATCACAGGAGTAAAAACCATTTTAAAGTGATATGCTTTATGAAACAAACAACAATATGTACATTTATTGCAAATTATATTAAGCTAAAATGGAGGGGAAATCAAAATATGAAGTGATATGAAATCAATAATAATTTTATTTTCTCACTCTGATAAAAATCAGAAAGCAACATTTATAAAATTGCCACCACATCACTTTTCATAGCAGGGAACTGAAATCTGTACATCTCATTTTTGCAGAAAAGTAGGCAGGCAGAAAGAATTATACATAAAAGTTTCCAAAAGGAAAAACAAAGAAATATTTAATCTGATCTCTTCTAAAAAATTAATTCAGTAGACTTTTATTTATTTTTTTCTGTGTAACATGGGAATTCCTGGCTCTAAAATTGATGAATTTTCAGTGTCAGTGTAAGGACATCCTGTTACTTTCTTTAAAATAAAAACTGCAGCATGGAAATTAATGGTGTATTATGCCTTTGAACTCCAGATATGCAGGAACTGGAACCAAGTGTTAAGCAATTTGCTTAATTATTGACTTTTCGTAAGAAAAGTCTAGGGGGGAGGGTAGAATAGAGTTGCTTTTAGCTTCTCTCTCAAGAGTTTCTGCTGTACATTTCCATCAAAGGACTTGTGGTCATGTAAAAGGAAGTAATAGTTTCTTTCAGTTTTCAAGGCAGAAAGTGTGTTCTGAAGTTAACTTCATCTTCTGTTCAGGGACATTTGAATCCAAGTTTTTGCAGAAGCTGGAGCCTGCTTCTGTTTGGCTTTCATTTTCTCCCTTTGCAAATGAGTTTTCTTTTTACCTTGCGGAGGGAAGTAGAAGAAAGAAAAGTTAGAAAAGACGTAAACACACCATACCAGAATTATTTCATTTCTATAGTTATTATCTAAAAATCTCAAAATTATTTTCCCATTTTTCACCTGAGACCTTGTTTTAAGGAATCTTTCTCTAAACTATATAAACACACACAGACAAAAAAAGAAATACAAATCTTGCGCCCCAAATATAACTTGTAACTCAGAAACTCTGGGAACCAGTTATCTGGGTTTTAACAAGCCCTCCATGTGATTTTTTTTTTTTTTAAAGGTTTTATTTATTTATTTGACAGAGAGAGACACAGTGAGAGAGGGAACACAAGCAGGGGGAGTGGGAGAGGGAGAAGCAGGCTTCCTACGGAGCAGGGAGCCCGATGCGGGGCTCAATCCCAGGACTCTGGGATCATGACCTGAGCCGAAGGCAGACGCTTAACGAACGAGCCACCCAGGTGCCCAGATTTTTTTAATTTTATTTTTTAAAGATTTTATTTATTTATTTGAGACAGAGAGAATGAGAGACAGAGAGCATGAGAGGGAGGAGGGTCAGAGGAGAAGGAGACTCCCTGCTCAGCAGGGAGCCCGATGCGGGACTCGATCCCGGGACCCCAGGATCATGACCTGAGCCGAAGGCAGTCGCTTAACCAACTGAGCCACCCAGGCGCCCCCTCCATGTGATTCTGAAGCATATACAAGTTTGCAAGCCAGTGGCTTGGACCAAATCATAATGCATAGTTTCTTCTACAAATAAAAAGGTATTGGAAAAAAAGAATAATGGAGGGAGTATACAAGTTATATTAATTGTATTTTCTGAAAATTATCAAGGACACTACTACCAATCCATTGATGTTATTAGTATGATGGTAATAAGTTCATAACTTCTATAAGCCATATTTGAGACTTAGACATAAGATAAATATTTTCTCTTTTTGCTTAATGTAATATACATCACTGTTTTTAAACTATTATTCATTATATACTCACTCTTCAAGTATGGAAATGGCTATAAGATATTGATACAATTTATAAAAAATTGAAATAACATGTCTACCTTGAACATAAAAAAAAAATAACCAATGAAGAAGTTTTTATTTTCAACCATTAGGTGCTGCTACCCAATGGCAGATTTGCTTACAATAATAAAATAAAAGCTACTCATTTGAAATAACTGTAATTTGTCATTAGTATTACTTCAAAATAGTATTACAAAAAAAAGTTACTGGGCATTTATTTATAAGCAGCAAAAGAAGTTCTGGCTTCCAAACTGGGTAAGCACATACATCTTATTTTTTTTCAAATATTTTATTTTATTTGAGATAGAGCATGGGGGGGTGGTAGCGGCAGGCAGAGGGAGAAGCAGACTCCCTGTTGACATGGAGACCGATGTGGGGCTCGACCCCAGGACCCTGGGACCATGATCTGAGGCAAAGTCAGACACTCAACCAACAGCCACCCAGGGGCCCCAAACACCTACATTTTAGTATCCAAAAAAAAAAACCAAACCCAAAAAACAAAAAAAACCAAGGAGGAAAATTTAGCTTAATTCTGTTAAAGAGGTTAGAGGAATCAAATTCCCACTGGTCCCATTTCCCTAGTAAAGAGAGAGAGTCTGATTTTTGGAAGCATGAGCATGGGGGATATGGTCTCTCTTCTCTCACCTAACTCCTCTTTGGGAGGAGGAAGAACCCATCTAATTTTAATAGGTGAGGGGCGAGGGGTGGGAGGAACTAAGCATGCTGGGCTTGTCCTCTCCTGGATTTGTTTTCTTTTGCCTCCAAAAGGGGCATTTAAGTCAGCCTGTGGTGGTTCAATTTAGAGGCAAGGCATTAGTAGCCACCTGGCCTGTCAATTTCCACATCTTTCATCAGCCATATCAGTATTAAAACTGGGTCTCCTTCGCAACAATTCCAAACTTGGGAGAAAGATAAGGGAGTTGTTTACTTGTATTCCACTACATGTACATTTCATTAAGTTGACAATGCTTAGGGCGCCTGGGTGGCTCAGTTGGTTAAGCGACTGCCTTCGGCTCAGGTCGTGATCCTGGAGTCCTGGGATCGAGTCCCACATCGGGCTCCCTGCTCAGCAGGGAGTCTGCTTCTCCCTCTGACCCTCCCCCCTCTCATGCTCGCTCTATCTCATTCTCTCTCTCAAATAAATAAATAAAATCTTAAAAAAAAAAAAAGATGACAATGCTTAAAAAACAAGCTAAGTGATTAAGATTCTTACGGAGACTTAATTTGTTATAATATATAAAAAAGATTTAATAATGTGATATCGAAGAATCCCCTAGAAGCTGCCTGCTTCAACTTCAGGAAGCTTCCCTTTACCAGCTCTGAGTCCTCAGTATCTTCCTGGCTGCTCTCACAGACTTTTAAATGATCCAGATCACTGGAAGAATTTCATGGACTTGATTCCATGTCCCAAAGTGAACTGTCATCACATCCAAGCACCTGGTTTCTAAGAAATGTCATACTATTTTGATAAAAATTCACCTGTTACTGAAAAAGTATTCATATCAAAGTAATACATGGTTGCATAATAAATGAGGATACATACTTAGGGATTACTATGATTTTAAGATGTGAACCCAGGCAGTGACAGGAAACTTTCTCAATATACAAATGAGTACAGGAAGTAGGAAATTCTTCGCTTAAAAAAAAAAAAAATTCCAAGATTCTTGAACACTTCCACACTAAGCATGCTAAGCAAAACATATTCATCCAAAGATGGGAAAACTATAGTCTGTTTTCCTATAGGTAATTTCTTTATATTTAGTTTCCCCAGAAGTCCCAAATTTAAGGACTGTTTCTCCCCTGGTGTTTCCTGGTAGTCTCTTCCTTGTGGAAGCATTTAGCCTTAAAAGTGTAAGCAAAACATACCGAAGAATCAGCAGACCTATAAAAATACATTTTCAATGCAAAATGTTTGGAATTGTTTGCCATCTCAAAAACACAAAGGAAAAACAAGTAAACTAAATAATTGAAATGATGATCTACCCTTCACCCAAAACTCAGAAAGCCAACATTAATTGTCCAGTTGTCAGATACTGTTTCCTGACCATAATACACAAATGGCTAATTATTATAAATGTATAGGGTAAATTCCAGGAATTTTCTCAAAAGAAGTAACAATTTCAAATATAGCCCAAAATACAGACAGGAACATTTACTGGAATAAACGTGCGTGCGCGCATGTGCGCGCGCGCACACACACACACACAAATAGCTGAGGGAATAATACATTTACTAGAAAAATCCAAGGGGATCTAAAAATTTTATAGTTAAGTTTACAAGTTAAAATGCTCAGCATCAACTCTCAGATTAAGAAGTAAAATCTAGGGGCGCCTGGGTGGCTCAGTCGTTAAGGGTCTGCCTTCGGCTCGGGTCATGATTCCAGGGTCCTGGGATCGAGCCCTGCATCAGGCTCCACAGGAAGCCTGCTTCTCCCTTTCCCACTTCCCCTGCTGTGTTCCTGCTCTCGCTGTGTCTCTCTCTGTCAAATAAATAAATACAATCTTAAAAAAAAAAAAAAAGTAAAATCTATGCCAGTAAATTTTTGTACATATTATCTATGTTTTGGATAAAGTATCCATCCTTGAATTAGTAAATAAATTCTACAAGCAGGAATCATACTAAAAGTTATTTACCTAATGCTCTCAGTAAGAGGACCTAGTAGGAGGAATTCTAGAGGGTTAGCACCTGCCACACATTATAAGTGCTGATTGTAGCATTAGAATAGCTCTAGAGGCTACCATTTATCAAGAGTCCTACCTAATAGTGCTGAAGGATTAAACAAGGTAGCAGAGACTGTGGTTGGCATATACTAGGGTCCCCAAAATGGTTTTCATTAATAAAATATAATCACACAATGATCACAATACAAATACCAAACAATAAGATTGGGCGAGTTTTCTAGAGATGGTACTAGCACAACGTGTAGACTGGCGATCAAATGGCATACATGGAGTAAAGAAGATTAGGGTAATGTCATGGGGAGAGGGTCTTTTCGGATGTTACTGTGGAAACCTGTGACCAGAGCAGGAACGGATCATCTGGCAAGTGAGAAATTAAGCAAGTGAAAGGTATGAAGAATAATGCAAGGTTAAGGAAGAGACTGAAGTGGCATCTGAAGTTAGAGAGCAGGGCCATAGAGAAGCACTAGGGTACTTAATTATCAAAGTCTTGCATTCCAGTTTCAAGTCCAGGGGCAAACTACTTTAGTGCAGCAATTCAGATCTCACTCCACAATGCAAGGCCTCTAGGCGAGGCTTTGGAGGCTCTGAGTCTCCAGGGCAATAAGCAAGCTGACCATCACCCTGGGGTCATCCTTCTCACAGATTTAGTGTTTGATGGCTCTCATGTTTGGCAATCCTATTTCTTCTTTTAGTAAGTAGCTGGTTGAAATTTTAATGACAACCTTAACAGGATGATTCAAGGTGTTGGATTAGCTCTATATTGAGAACTGTAATCATGTGGCTTTAACCTCTATGTGATCCTCACCAGGTCTCAGGAAAATATAGGTGGGATATCAAACCAATCACAGGTAATACCTGTAGTTAATGGAAG
The DNA here is from genome assembly GCF_054177405.1 of Leptonychotes weddellii. Taxonomy (NCBI): domain Eukaryota; kingdom Metazoa; phylum Chordata; class Mammalia; order Carnivora; family Phocidae; genus Leptonychotes; species Leptonychotes weddellii. The sequence goes on along the minus strand of NC_138370.1, from coordinate 148,720,562 downwards.
TATGCTTATTTTTATTTATTTTTAAGTAAACTCTATGCCCAACATGGGGCTTGACTCACGACCCCGAGATCAAGAGTGGCATGCTCTACCAACTGAGCCAGCCAGGTGCCCCAATGAGAAGTAGGTTTAGAATCTTGTAGGAAGGTGGAAGCTACAGTCCCACTATGAAATAAAAATAAAGCCGGTAACTTCAGGATTTTGACCATTTAACATTTCTCCTTAAGTTGAAATAGTTAAAATATCAGCCAAATCACAAATAAGGAACTTTTGGTGTGTCTATTACATCGTTTGGTAGTAACTACACATTATCTTTTACATCATTACACAATATCTTTTACATCTTAAGAGGAAAAACAAATAGAGTTCTGAATGTTCACAGTTTAAAAATGTTTCAGGGGCGCCTGGGTGGCTCAGACGGTTAAGCGTCTGCCTTCAGCTCAGGTCATGATCTCAGGGTCCTGGGATCGAGCCCCGCATCGGGCTCCCTGCTCAGTGGGGAGCCTGCTTCTCCCTCTGTCTCTACCTGCTGCTTCCTCTGTTTGTGCTCTCTCTCTCTCAAAAATAAATTAAAAAAATTAAAAGGGCGCCTGGGTGGCTCAATCGTTAAGCATCTGCCTTCGGCTCAGGTCATGATCCCAGGGTCCTGGGATCGAGTCCCACATCGGGCTCCCTGCTCGGCGGGAAGCCTGCTTCTCCCTCTCCCACTCCCCCTGCTTGTGTTCCTGCTCTCGCTATCTCTCTCTCTGTCAAATAAATAAATAAATAAAAATCTTTAAAAAAAAGTTTCAAAATACTGCATAAATTACAGGAGGAACCACCACAATGAGGTGCTTACTAAAGGATTCTCCTGGATTCCAAGTCTTGCTCTGCATGGCACTGGCCAGGTGCCTGGAGACACTCTGTTCAAGTCTCCTTACCTCTAACATAGGGTTGTACTTAATTCATGTTGACTTTTGGCAAGACAAATATATGTTTAACAACCTTTCCCTATTATTACTATTATTTCTATTAATAAATATGCCAAGCCACCCCAAATATTATTCTACCTAATTTTCATCAGTCTGACAATGTTCTTGGCATGAGGTGCTTCTTTTACTTCAAGTGTGCCACCTTCAAGAATCTCTGATCTATTGCTTGGTTTATTCCTCTCTGACGCTAACATGCAGGGGCTTTTGTTTGCATGTACTGTGAAAGAGGACTATAGTTGGTCTGTTTGGCTTAACCTGTGGTTATTTTAAACAGGTGTTTCTTTGCTTTTTTTTTAGATTTTATTTTTATTGTTTTTTTCCTAAGATTTTATTTTTATTTGAGAGAGAGACAGAGAGAGAGAAAAAGGCAGAGGGAAAGGGGGAAGCAGACTCCCCACTGAGCAGGGAGCCCGATGAGGGCTCGATCCAGGGTCAGATGCTTAACCGGCTGAGCCACCCAGGTGCCCCAACCTGTGGTTATTTTAAATAAAATAGCTTTAGGGGCGCCTGGCTGGCTCAGTTGGAAGAGCATGCGACTCTTGATCTCAGGGTCTTGAGTTCGAGCCCCACAATGGCTGCAGAGATTACTTAAATAAATTTAAATATAACTAACTAAATAAATGAGCTTTTTACATAAGAGTTATAAAAATCAACAATGCAAATGTACTCCATTATGGAAACTATTACACATACGAACTACATTAGCTATTTAAGATATACAAGAAAATAAAAAATACAAGTATTTTCAAAGTACTCTCTGTTATACCAGTTTTGTGCGCATGTGTAGTGCCTTAGAATTAAGACTTAATTTTAGGGGCGCCTGGGTGGCTCAGTTGTTAAGTCGTCTGCCTTTGGCTCAGGTCTTGATCCCAGGGGCCTGGGATCGAGCCCCGCATCGGGCTCCTGCTCAGCGGGGAAGCCTGCTCCTCCCTCTCCTGCTCCCCCTGCTTGTGTTCCCTCTCTCGCTGTCTCTCTGTCAAATAAATAAATATTAAAAAAAAAAAACAGACTAATTTTACCTTAAAATACAATATAGCATGGCAGTTACAAACTCTGGAGGACACTGCTTGGGTTTAATCCTGGCCCCACTATATAAGCAGAGACCAAAAGCTACATGGGGCCCCTATACCTGGGTTTCCTCCTCTTTGTAAGCTGGGAATAATGGTAGAACTTACCACAAAGAGGTGTTTTGAGGATTTAATAGGTTAACAAAGAGCTTAAAATTGAGCCTGGCTCATAATCAGTACTATATTAGTATTAGAGATCATTATTCCTATGTAGCACTTTTTTTGTTGTAGTAAAATCTGTATGACCTAACATTTACCATTTTAACCATTTTTAAGTACATGGTAGCATTAAGTACATTCACAATGTTGTACAATCAAGGCCATCCATTTCTAGAATGTTTTCATCTTCCCCAAATGAAACTCTGTACACCCACTAAACACTAAAGCCTACTCCCTCTTCGTCCTGGTAACCACCATTCCACTTTTGGTCTATACGAACGTAATGGCTCTAGGTGCCTCATCTACATGGAATCATACGGTATTTGTCCTTTGGGGTATGGCTCATTTCAATTAGCATAATGTCCTTAAGGTCCATCCATGTTGTAGCATGTGTCGGAATTTCATTCTGTTTTATGCAGTAATTACCAAAAAAGTCCTATACTTTTACTGTTATCAACTAATGCGAAAGTTTTCTGGTTTCTTCTGGAGGTGACAAGCTAGGGAAATAAACTCTTTGAGGGCAAGAACCTTTTTACTTTGGATACATTTGTGTTGCCAACACCCAGCATGATGCCTCACACTCTTATCAGCTGAGTATTTGTTAAAAGAACGAACGACAAGTACTAGCAGCAATACTGGTGTGCCTACAAGGCATTCAACTCTATGCAAGAGGGGAGCATGAGCAGTACAGTCTGTGGAGTAAGTGAGCTTTCACTCAACAGTTCCTCAGGATTCCAAGCTTAAGTCATAATGCTAGAATGTAAAGGCAGAGTTGTAGATTAGGTTTAGGAAAAGATAAAAGGAAGCTTGGGAGAAAGTTTCAGAATGTACTTCTATATTTTGTTAAATTAGTAGCAGACAGTTCAATCACAAGTTTCTGAAACATGTGTGCAAAATATTTGATCTATTCTACACAGTTAACACAGTACAGAGTTGTCAAGAACATCTAATTTAACCACCTAGCTTCACTGAGAATATAAAACCATCACAGAACTCTGTTTTGGCTAATACACTGCCCCCCGTGACCTAACAGCCAGCATACTTGAGACTTCTAAGGTGTTTTTCACTCAAGACATTTTTAGATTTTCAAGAAGGCTCAATGCTATTCTTAACCAGTCTCTGGCACCAAAGCCGCTTCTGTTGGTTTGATGATGTTGGGGCACATGGTGCAGCAAAAGCAGAGCAGGGGGCTTTACCAGGTGCTAATCAGAGACAAGGTCTGGTGGCTCAAGTGGCCTGTGTGTGATGATCAGTACTAATGGAACACCTAGAATAGAATTTTAGAAACCCTTCAGAAAATTCTGGCCACCTCGAAGGAAAGTGTTCAACTTTTGTGTAACTGAAAAGTGTATTAAGGGGTAGAGACTCTAGAATTCAAAACAATGGCTATAACAATGACTGAGCATTTATTCTGTGAAAGGCACTTGGTTAAGTGCTTTATATTTACTGATCCATTTAATTCTTAGGACAGTCCTTTGAAGAAGCTATTATTATGCTGTCTTACTGAAGACAAAGAGGGGGCTGAGGTTAAATATGATCTAGATCTAGATCTGAGGAGAAAAATAATGAATTTTGCCCCCAACAGCTTTCATTATTACACTTACTACACATAAAACTACAAGTGAGTAGGAGAAACACCCATTACTTAGATCAGGTTTGGGCCTGAATCTGCTCCCATGAGATGTCGTAAAAGGTAGCTTGAGACACTTAAAATATAAGAAGATTTAACATGAATGGTAATTTTAAAAATGTACTTGTTAACACAAGGCAACACTATACTTTATAAAAATACTGAAGCACGATGGTAGGATCATCCTGAGATGATCAAAACCGTCTCTTTCCTACAAGGAATTCAGATGCTTACAGTCTAATTCAAGGAGAGATGAGTTAGGTACAGACATACAAAGAAAAAAGAAGGGGGTAGGGCTAAATTCTAACTGTAGGCCAGGTCTCAAAGGAGCCAACTTCTAGATCTCCAGCTGGAACACCACCATTACAGGGTAGAGAAGCTGAAGTCCCAGCCCAAGAATGATCAAAGATGAGCAGCTCTGAGGTGGTTTCAATGGAGAGTGGGGGGAAGAGGTAAGTTGTTGACTTATATTAAAATTAACTCAAACAAGAGGAATTCAAGAGCAGGATATACCTGTTTGTGTGTCATGACTTGAGACACCGTGCCCCTTTTAAAGATTTTATTTATTTACTGACAGAGAGCAAGAGCGCACAAGCAGGGGGAGCAGCAGAGGGAGAGGGAGAAGCAGGCTCCCCACTGAGCAGGGAGCCCGATGCAGCGCTCGATCCCAGGACCCTGGGATCATGATCTGAGCCGAAGGCAGATTTTTTTTTTTTTAAAGATTTTATTTATTTATTTGAGAGAGAGAATGAGATAGAGAGAGAGAGCATGAGAGGGGGGAGGGTCAGGGGGAGAAGCAGACTCTCTGCTGAGAAGGGAGCCCGATGTGGGACTCGATCCTGGGACTCCAGGATCATGACCTGAGCCGAAGGCAGTCGCTCAACCAACTGAGCCACCCAGGCGCCCCCGAAGGCAGATTCTTAACTGACTGAGCCACCCAGGCACCCCATTCTGAGACCTTTTTACCCAAAAGGTAGCCCTTTAAATTAAGTAAAGCCCATGTAACCATGTGAAGGATACCAAGCAAAATTTAATATTGTCCTTGCTAGTAAGCAGAAATACAAAACATGATATCCTAATTAAAAATTAACCAAAAGAAACAAGATCACTCTTCAAATTGGCGTCCTGGAGGTTATGAGATCAAAAAATGCCATTATAACCTACTCAGGAAAACCAAGGGCAGTTTTCAGTCCCAAATGCCTAGGTGTTTGGGGGTGACCGGCACATACTAAGAATAAAACAAAATGTCTAAGTTCACAGTCCAGAAAGAAAGGTGTCCATTACCTTTGTAAGTCAATCTGTCTTTCTGCTGGTGCTGCCTTTTTGGCTCCATCTTGCAGTTTGGGCGCTTTGGCGTTACCTGCTTCCAGACCCCCAGGGCTTTCCTGACTGACCGCAGCTCTCTTTCTTCCCTTGCCCAGAGGTTTGTTTATGTCATCAGTTTTGGTTGCATTGCCCTGAGATTCAGACTTGGGTCGGCGCCCTCTCCTGGGTTTTGAAGGGGCAGGTGGTCCTGATTCGTCTACTTTCTCATCTGTTTTTTGTTGGATGTTCTCTGCACCAGCTGCTGCTACACTTCTTTTCTTTCCTCGGTCACTGCTGATGTTGCCCTGGGTAGTCTGATCAGAATTGATCTCCTAAAAGAGCACAAAACAATTCTATAAACATAAATTCCTTATATATCAATGATCTGTACTGGAAAGAAGCATTTTGAAAGTATTTTCGAGGAGCTGGAATTCCAAGTCTTCTAATGAACTCCTTGAGGGTAAGGACCTGAGAGCAGGACCTGCCATGGGGCTTAGCATGTACAATCTATGCCATAAATGCTTATTAAAATGCACAGGTGGTATAAATAGAGAAAATCTACTCAGTTTTGCTTTCACACTCATTCTAAATGAAAAGGTCCTTTTAATCGATGGTATGCTCTAAATTTATCACTTTTTAAAAAAGGGGAGTATGCTTGCATAATTGAATATGCTCTTTATCTATGATGCTCCTTTGACTATAATAATTTCTGTAATTCTATGACATAAGGTTCTTCAATTTCTCACTCCCTTCATACATTCTAATTTTTGTCACTTTTTGCTGCAATCATTAACCTTCTACTTTTTTTCTGAACATTTTTTTCTTTTAGTTTACCAAATATATGTGTTAAGTCATCTAAAATGTTCAAATAAAATCCCATTTTAATATACCATATAATGGACTTTAATAGTTTTTAGAGTCGAAAGTGACCTTATACAGAGGATATTTAGGAGACATAATTTTAACTGATAAAATTCAAATTGATTAAAGGAAGACAAAGGAGCACTATCATTGTCCAAAAAATCAGTTAATCTTTTCAATTAACTAATTTTCATTTCCCCCAGAAAATCTTTTCAGAATGACTGGGTAAAAAATATTTATAAATCTTTCATGATTCAAGAAAATTTACTTAAATGAAAACTCATGAAAATAGTAATTTAAGTGAAAAAATTCACAAATCAGTGTTCCCCCTTGCTGGGTAGCAATGTCAAGTGTTTCACTTTTTCAAGGAAGCAATATGGAAATATCTAAAATCTGCAATACATTTTACTCTTTTTTTTTTTTTTTTTAAAGATTATTTATTTATTTATTTATTCGACAGAGAGAGAGATAGCGAGAGCAGGAACACAAGCAGGGGGAGTGGGAGAGGGAGAAGCAGGCTTCCCGCCGAGCGGGGAGCCCGATGTGGGACTCGATCCCAGGACCCTGGGATCATGACCTGAGCCGAAGGCAGACGCTTAACGACTGAGCCACCCAGGCGCCCCCAATACATTTTACTCTTTGACTCAGCAATCCCACTACTAGAAAGTAAGCCCATAGAAATAAAAAATCACCAGTAAATGTTTGATGCACATTTAATTTTTAATGCAACATTGTTTGTAGTGGCAAAAAAGGGGAAGGGAAATATTTATGTATATACACAGGTGAAAATGTAAGACAAGAAAAAAATTAATACAGATTACTTTTTTTTTAAGGTTTTATTTATTTGACAGAGAGAGAGACACAGCAAGAGCAGGAACACAAGCAGGGGGAGTGGGAGAGGGAGAAGCAGGCTTCCCGCTGAGCAGGGAGCTGGATGCGGGGCTCGATCCCAGGACCCTGGGATCACGACCTGAACAAAAGGCAGACGCTTAACGACTGAGCCACTCTGGCACCCCGATACAGATTACTTTTTAAAAGGAACAAAGGCTGCAATAAAAATCATGCACATGACTGTATTTACACACTTATATTATGTACATGTGCACATGTTTAAAGAACTCATTAAAAGACAAATGAAAGAGGAAACCCATTGGTCAGCCACAGGTATGAAGAAAAAGAAGCCTCCTTCAGGCCAACACTGGTAACATTGCCTGCCTGAATCCATGGGCTATGTCTTGCTTCTTTTAACCACCTCCCTTACTCATCCTTCATATTACAGTTTGATTTCCCTCACAGAGTAAGTAACAGGAGAGAATGTCCTGATTTTTTTTTTTTTTAAGAGATGGGGAGGGGCAGTAGAAAAGGGAGAGAGAGAATCTTAAGCAGGTTCCACACCCAGCACAGAGCTTGATGTGGGGCTCAACAGCACAACCCCAAGATCCTGAGCTGAGCTGAAATCAAGTTGGACACTTGACTGAGCCACTCAGGCGCCCCAAGGATGTCCTGATCTGTAAACACCCATATCTGATTTGCTGGATAATTTTTATACACATAATCAACTGGTTTACGCATTAATCTCTTCGAAAAATTGGTCAGCAAGAAACATTCTCTTCGATCTTTATCTTCTTTTAGTATACCAACAAGATAGTTTTTTGAGCCTAGCAGACTTTGGAAAGAAATGACGACAACTTACGGGAGACCTGACTGGGAACTGATTAAGTTTTGTCAAAATACAACCCCTGTGTGTTCAAGGCTATAGCGAATTTGTTAAAACATTCTTTGGCGGGGCGCCTGGGTGGCTCAGTTGGTTAAGTGTCTGCCTTTGGCTCAGGTCATGATCCCAGGGTCCCTGCTCACTGGGGAGCCTGCTTCTCCCTCTGCCCCTCACCCTGCTCGTGTTTGCTCTTTCTCTCAAATAAATGAACGGAATCTTTAAGGGAAAAAAAAAAAAAAACATTCTTAAAAATTCTTTGGAAGTGTGAAAAAGTTAAAATAAGGGTTTGGAACACTATTATAGATTAATCATAAAGTAACATTTTGGCTTCTCAAAAATTACAATTTCAATATCACATTTATCTATTATTAAAGTATAATTGACATATAACATCAATTTATATCTTACATAGAATTTTATATCACAGGCTAGAATAGTTATAGATAGTTGTTTGTGCCAGAAAAAACTTTTTATCCCTGTACCACCTCTTCCTACACATTTAAGTACGTTTAAATGAATGTCTGTGGCAATATGCATTTTTGTATGTAAGTCTGTTTACATCAAAATGTTTAATTCTATACAAGAACCCCACAATATTCAAGTCTATTGGTTTCCGAATTTCAAGAGTTTTGACAGTGAGAGGCTCCCTGTTACCTGAATCTACTGACATACTGAACTTCAGATAACAAACAGCAAGAGGCTGAATAGTAAGAGACTGATCTAAAAATGTATCACCATCTATTCAGTTTGAATTCAGATAATGAGTTTGCATAGTTCAGCTATTGTGGAATAACTGTATAGTCTTGTATTTTATGTATCCGAGGGCGATTCCTAAAACATTTGATGAATACTATAAATATATGGTGGGCAATACAAAGATAAATATGTTGAGAATATGATTCTGTAGGAAAAGAAGTAATAGTTATTTCCATACCATTGCTACTGAGGTAAGTTACCGGTCTCATTCTATAGTTTAATGAAGCTCAGGGACACACAGCCAATGAGTGGCAGAGCCAGGATTCAGACTCAGGTCTGATTCTTACCAGTGTTTCTCTCCTGCCACAAAATTGTTAAAATTGGGTGCCATAATTATAAGGTCAACAATAAAGAATGTAGCCGTTAAACAGAAACTCAAATACATTTTAAAAGGTTAACTCATAAATTTAACTTTTAAAAAATATAACCAAAAAAACAGTGTATATATCTCTTATAGGAGTCAATAAACTTGAAAGTAAGATCTCAAAAACTCTCAATTCCTAGTCTTTCAAGTTTTGGGAGTAGTAGTGTGGGAGAAGGACACTACTAAAGGTGGCTACATCAACTCTTGAAATGGGTGGATGTAGGCAGTGGAAGCATGGTAAGTATAGTGAGAGGTGGTACACACAAATGTAGAATAGGTAGTATATATTAACTTGTCAAGTGGGGGGTTTCTTAACATATACCATGAAACTGTAATAATCTCCGGGAGAATTCCATTTGTTAAATTTTAAAAATTTACCTTATTCTTTACTGGGTCAATATTCTTTACAGGTGTGACAGAAATAATCCTCACAGGGTTCTCTTCATTTTCACTAACTCCAGTTTCTACTGCCTCTGAACTCTGTTCCCTGTTGAAGAAAAATAAACCGAAGCTTCTTTATTTCACCACATGGACAGATAGCCTACCCTTTCACTAACCAATAAGGAAACAGAAGCTTACGCTAGTTTCGAAGCCCAGCCAACTGAAGCAACATTAGCAAGATTCAGATCTTCTGTGGTTATAAGACCACTGCTGTATTATATCATGTTACTGATTCCCTTTAACCTTACTAATGTAAGACACAAATGACTGCCTAAAACCGCCAGACAGAAAGATTAGCTGTCTAGAAACAAAATCATACAACTATTTTAAGACTTTCTCTTAGGGGTAGGAAACCCTAACACAAAGTAAAAATACAGTGATAGATGTATTACAGATAGTGTATAGTACAGTTGTCTCTAGTCTGTGTGTGTTTTTTTTTTTTAAGATTTTATTTTTAAGTAATCTCTACGCCCAACATGGGACTCGAACTCAAAACCCCGAGGATCAAGGGTCGCATGCTCCTCTGACTGAGCCAGCCAGGTGCCCCTCCAGTCTGTGTTCTTAATGCTCTGCAAGGGAGGGGCCTGGAAGAAGAGGCCACAGGGGAGATGTTTGAGACTCACCATTTCTGTAAACCACAGATGTTCCATGTTAATTTATTTTATATTTTGGGGTTCTACTGCTAAGAATGTGTTTAAAACAACATAAATTGAGTTTATACTTAAAATTTCATGAGTAAGAATAAAATCTTTAAAAGCTTCAAATTCTAGTGTTGATAAGAGTAGGGTTAGGTGGAAATTTTTATGCAGTGGCTAACATGGTAAAGACATGTTAAAATAAACATGGAATATTCTTATAAGTAGAAATGTTATAATAATGTCATCTTAACTCATGCTATACTAATTTGAGTTAAACATTAAAAAGCACATAAATTCGATTTAAGAGTTCTATATTCATAGTTTTCCTAAGTGTTCATTTTTCTTATATAAACATTTCCATGAAAATTAGTTATAATATATTAGATATTCTTAAATTTGGGGCGCCTGGGTGGCTCAGTCGGTTAAGCATCTGCCTTCGGCTCAGGTCATGATTCTGGGGATCGAGTCCCGCATCGGGTTCCCTGCTCAGTGTGGAGTCTGCTTCTTCCTCTACCCTTCCCCCCTTGAGATCTCTCTCTCACACTGGTCTCTCTCTCTCTCTCTCAAATAAAATCTTAAGAAAAAAAAAAACTCTTAAATTTGTTCCATTTTAGTTTTTTACATACTTAGAATGTTATATGGGTTCAAAATGTAATTGTGCACTCTTAATTTCCATCATTAATTTTACTAAAACTCAGTGCTATTATTTTATGCCAAAATGTTTCCTAAAGTCTATGTTTGTAATCTAGTGCTTTAGGTAAAAATTAAAAGTTGAACCAAGTAGTGAATGATAGTAACAAAAACAAATGGAGAAAAAAAATTGCCTTGATCGATTTCCGGTTGAAGGGTTCAGCTCTGAATTTACATTAATATTGCTTCCAGTCTCAGCTCCAGTGCTTCTAACATACGGTTTCCTTCCCGTTGCTGATAAAGGCTTGTTTACTGCACCTAGTACTCCAGCAGGTTTTGGCTAAAAATTACATATGCATATTATTTTATACCTTACTGTAAGGAATTCACATAAATTTAGACACATGTAAAAGATGCTGTTTAGCCTAAGCCAAGGAATTGTTACTTTAGAAAGTTAAATTCTAAACTTATTAGAAATGATAATTTTGCAAAATTGGGTTTGTCTGAATACAATTACAAGTCACAAGTTATTACCTCTACTTAAAAATAACTAGGCAGTATTTATTTCTTAGTGGTCAATCAAAATAAAAAGTGCCCCTGAAACACACAGCAAAAATATATAAGATATAATAAAATGTCTTATAAACTATTAAATGTATATAATAGTTTAGACACTGTTTTTATCAAAAATTAAATTTCTTTTGCTCTTTTAGCTGTCATGTTACTTTTATGGAATATAAATTATCTAGCTCATTAATACTTTAAAATTATTTATTTTTTAAAATCTTCATATCTAAATTTATTATACCATTTTTCAAGAAAATCTGCTTTGTGTATTATGAGTAACTTGAAGCCTACTAGTACTGATGAGAACACATGGTCGTAATTCAAGAGTTGCTTATGGTAGAAAAAAGCCTGAGTGAACAAATGCTTTAGATGCTACATAATCCACAATATGGTCCTTAAGAATCAGGAACTATAAAATCCATGGGGCTTTTAAAAGTTATTTCTAAGTACATCAGAAGTAATGTACACATGAGATAAAGATTTCCAAATTATCTAGTACACAATACCTTTCCTGTTAACAGAAGTACTCTAGTCTCTTCTGAAATATAACTTTTGTCATTACAGAAATCCTACAAAACAAACAAACAAACAAGTGAACATGTGTATTTTTATTGTCCAAATACGACTTTGCAGGCACTGTGCCTTATGATAACAATTACATTTGGGCCAGCATACATATTAATTCCTCAAATAAAGCATATTTAATGAACCATGTCATTAAGTCTAGCTTTAACTCAATGGCACATAAGACTTGGCAAATATCAGAGTTCAATTACTTAAATCACATTTTAAATAAAACACATTCCTATTTTTTTCATATAATTCAGGGCAAATAGTCTCCAGATTATTCTCTACTCTATTGTAAAATTTACTTCATCTGGGATCCCAAAGCATCCAAAATGGTACAGTACATATATTAAGCACTTAATATTCACTAAAATAACTTCACACTTGATCTCAAGAAAATTACCCTCATTGAAAAAAAAAATTGTCAGTTTAATTAAAAATATTGTTTCTTAGAACCGTAAGAAGACTGTCCAAATCAAATTTACATTTGGCATGTAAATACACTGCCAAAATATAATTGAGTTATAATGTTCTTTGGCGGCAGTGATGTTTACTAGTTAATAAATGAATTAAACCTAATGTGGACACTGATGGTACTTTCTTGAAAGTTTTATCTATATGAAACTTAAGAATCCTTTGATGCTTCTGTTAAATATCCGGGAATAGCACACACATAAACCACAATGCTGTCACATAACTAAAGTGATTCACTATGACCAAGAAGTTTATTAATTTTTTAAGTGATCTCACTTATGTTCTTCTGTAAAATACTCTAAGGGAGGGTATTACCCTGAATATTCTGAAGCGTATCTTAAGGTTTGAAAATGTATAAAAACTTTTAAATGATGTATTTTTTCCAATTAAAAATACTTAGGACTCTGGGGGCACCTGGCTGGCTCAGTTGGTAGAGCATGTGACTCTTGACCCCAGAGTCCTGAGTTCAAGCCCCACGCTGGGTGTGGAGCCTACTTAATTAAAAAAAAAAATTAGGATTCTGTTTTCGAAACAAAGCACAGGAGGGTTAAACTTCCAAATACTTCCTTAAAGCAGTAAATAAGTAGAAAACTTTTTTCTAAAAAAAGTTTTTAAATTCTGATTAGTTGGAAAAACAAAGAGCTTTAGTTAGCTGGAAAATTTACTTAGATGGAAAACTTAATTTGCTGATAGCACAACAAATGATGTATTATTACTACCATTTACTGAATGCTTATTATGTGACAAACTCTTATAAAATTATAGACAAGTATTAATAATTGTTCATAGGTATTATCACCTGCATTTTAGAGAGACAGAAACTGAGGCTTAGAAGAGTTAACTGTCTAAAGTCCCTGAACTTAGAAGCTGCTGATTAGAATACATCATTCGCCGAGACCCAATTCTGTTAATTCTAACATTTTATTTCATTTATATTTATATTTACACTGTACCAAACATTTTATTTCTTGCCTGATAAAATACAGTGTTTTAATAAAGTGAGATTTAAGCAATTTAAGAAATCTGAAAACTCCTCTTAAATACTAGAAATATCCAGAAGGAATAGCTCATGCAAGAATATCACCATAAAGCTTGATTTGCATTCTCCTACTCTGTAAGGTGAGAATGATATTTGTTCAGGGCTTTGGAAGACAATCTCCCATTCCTTGATATAAATACAAAGAGCTATTTCTTACTCTGTAGTCAAGACAATCCACTATTTGCCACTAGGGTTGATGGTAACTGAAATTTAAGTTAGTTTAGTGTGGTTGGAACAATGAAGAGAAAAAAATTACCTTTTCAGGTTGTGTAAAAAATTTCAGTGGAAGGACTGGATCCTTTGGTGAATCTGCATTGCACAAAGCACTTTTACTATTTATAACACACAGAGCCACATCACATACTGTATAAAGTTTCTAGGGAGGAAAGAGAGAAAGATCATATATAACTTTCAGTAGCACAAAATAACCTCAAGTACCAATTCTACCCAATGTATAAAATGAAATGAAAAGAGGGATATGTGGATATTATTTATTCCTTGAACATTTCACATTTGTGTTTGCATTTCTTCTTATGTAGCCTCCTGGTAAAAACAACAAACAAACAAAATAACCCTTTACCTAATCAACATGAATGCCGAGTATGCATTAAAAACAAATAAACCAAACCAAATCAAGGGAAACATACAAAAAGGAGTATCTACTTGTCTGTGACTTATTAAAGATTTGTAAGACAGCAGAGTAGTAAATTTTATTAGTTCTTATCCCCTTGCTCTGTAGAAATTTTAATGTCCTTTTCAGGGTAATAAACATTCCTCCAATAATAGAATTCAATTATAATAAAATACAATAAAACTGACCATAAATATGTATTTTTATGAACATTCTGTAATCTAATTTATTATGTAATAGGAAAAACAAGTGGGACAAGGACTGTAACATTTTTTCCTTTAATTATCTTAATATACGCTGGCCTAACACATATCTTACTTCATTTGTCTTGGATTCATCTGGAGACTGGGCATCTTTTGTTAACTTGATGTTCTCTGCCATCTTCTTCATAAAGGCATGGCTATTGTTTTCATTCTTTGTCATTAAAACTTCAAGCATGAACCATAGGCACCTAAATGATAAACATATTCGCCTATTAAAAGAAACTAAAAGTAGGTGCTTTGCTTAATGGATTAGACATCTTATTGGGAAGGTCTGTTGTCTGGATATAACAAAGTAAGAGTGAAATATAAACTAAACCATAAAATATTAAAAATGAAAACATAGCTTAATACAAGGAAGTCTGACAGTTTCACAAGGCATGTAAAGATTCATTCTGTAGGTATTCAATAGACATTTAGATGATTTGACATGTATCACTGCCCAGCAATGATGAGGAAACCAGCAGGCAGCAGTCTTTCTTCTTTTGACTATTTGCAAACTATGCAGGTCTAGTATTTGCATGGAATTCTGCTGTGACATGACTCCAAATTGCATGTGCACAGTAACCGGTCATTCAGCTAAGCAGTCACAACTCAAACTATTTTTGCTTTTCCACTTATACTGTATACTCATTTAATACATAAAGTATCTGAAGGGAATACCTGAATTTCTAAAGTAAAAGTGAACCCCAAATCAGGATGAACATTAGAATCCTTGAGGAACCTAAATCAACAAATCTAGGGTAAGGCCTGTTTGTAGTAAGTTCTCAGGATGATTCTCAGGCAGCCATGGGACTTACTGATTTACTGCATCAATAGGGGAGAAATAATTTGATGATAATGTATGCGTACTTCCTTGCCTATATTCTATGTAAATGTTTTGAGGGACTACTGTAAGGGGGAAATTTAGCACTAGGTTAATGGAGTTCATTTTTAGTAGACCTGTTTTAAAAGAACTATTAAAGTGAGTCCTTCAGGCTGAAATAAAAGGACACCAGACTGTAACTTAAAACCATAAGAAATAAAGAACACTAGCAAATAGTAAAGGGTAACCACATAATATAAAAGCCAGCATTACTGTACTTTCAATTTTAACTATTTTTACATAAAGACTTTAAAGGCAAATGCGTAAGTAATAATTACATCTATGTAAATGGAAATAATGTAAAAAGATATAATTTCTATCACAATATCAACACTAAAGGGAAAGGGGTAGAGTTGTATAGGACAAAGTGTTTGTATACTATTGAAACTAAGCTGCTATTATTCAGTCTAGGTTGTTACGAGTATTAGTTGTAATCTCTAAGAAAATAACTAAAAATACACAGAAAAGGGAATCAAAAAGGTTCACTACAAAAAACAAGTAAATACAAAAAATGAAGGAAATTAAGTAACAACATATATAAGACAGAGAAAACAAATAGCTATATGGCAGAAATAACTCTTCACCGGTAATTACTTCAAATGAAAATAGATTAAAAGCCCCCAATTAAAAGGCAGAGATCAGAATGGGAAAAGAGGAGAGGAAAAAAAAAAAGATCCACCTATGTCTGTCTACAAGAGATTCACTTTGGTGTAAAACCACAAAGCATCTTAAAATAAAAGGATAAAAAAATATACAAATATTTCATGCAAATGATAACCAAAAGAGGGCTGGTAGCTATTTTGTGATCAGACAAAACAGACTTAAGGTAAAAAAAAAGATTGTAAGAGACCCAGAAGTACTACACTGATATAAGGTTCAGTTCAGCAAGAAGATACTATTATCATAAAGCCATACAAACCTAACAGAGCCCCAAAATTACATGAAGCAAAAATTGACAGAATTGAAGAGAAATAGAGGATTCTGCAGTAATAATCAGAAATTTGAATACCTTCTTTTCTCTTTTTTTTAAGATGTAGGTATTTATTTCAGAGAGAGAAAGACAGAAAGCGTGAGAGTAAGCACAAATGGGGGGAGGGGCAGAGGGAGAGATCTTCAAGCAGACTCCCCGCTGAACGTGGAGCCTGATGCAGGGATCGATTCCACAACCCTGAGATGATGACCTGGGCCAAAACCAAGAGTTGGACGCTTAACCAACTGAGCCACCCAGGCACCCCTTCAATACCTTATTTTCAGTAATGGATAGAAAAGCCATACAGAAGATCAGTAAGAAACCGAGAACTTGGTCTGATTCAAGATGGTGATGTAGTAAGACCCCAAGCTCACCTTCTCTCAGGAATATGCCACATCTACAGCTACATATGGAACCAATTTCCTCTTAAAAAACCTAAACGCTGACTGAGTGATGACTACACATTAGGCAAACAAGAAAAAAAAAACACATCAAAGTGGGTAGGAGAGGCTAGGACACAATCTCACCATGAACCCCACCCCAGGTGCTGTGACCCACAACTGGGAGGAAACTCAAAATACCTGGAGCTTTTTCCTGAGGAGTGAAAGGTTCAAACCCCACATTGGTCACCCCAACTTCTAAGACAGGAACTTCAGAGATGAATCCCCGAAATGTCCCACAGTGGGACCCACAAGTCTAGCAATCTGAGAAATGCCTCTTAAAGGGTTTGTGTGCTGGAACTGACCTGCCCCAGGGCCCAGCTCAGAAGCAGCTTAAATTTAGTGAAAAACGTTAACCTGCTTAAAACCTTCACCTGAGGGGCAGGCATCTAATTCAACTTACACATCTAGGAGCCTGCTGGAACACTCTCCAGGGATGGAGACTGGGGAGTGCCATCTTTGCATTCTCCCTTTGCTGTGCTCCAGAGGATGAGTAGCTCCCAGAAGGGAACCTTTACACATGTCTGGTGCCCTGATTTTTGTGGGTGCTGCCCAGAGGGACATCTCTTGAACACCTGGCTCTGGAGAACAGAGGAGCTTGTGTTTCTGGTCACATGGGAATGTAATGATTACCTAGAAAGGAATTCAGAACCCTTCCTGGTGCCCCAGTTTTTGTGACTGCCGCCAAGGGACACTTCTACATCACCTGACACTCATGGCCAGTGGGGCGTATGTTCCTGGATCCCAAAGGACTGTAACTAATGCACAAAGAATGCCTAAAGAGCTACCAGCTACCACCCCTCCCGGACACAGCAAGAGGCAATTGACCCAGGACCCTGGTTTTTCTGTCAAGTAGGCCTATTAGCTAATCATCATAACTGTGGCCTGAGGTGCAGGTTTCTAATTAAAACAATCATCTAGAGGCTGACTGAAATCCTTCCCAGAGACCTCGGAGGACAGGTGCTATCTTCATGCTCACCCTCTGCCGTGCTCCGGAGTGCCGGTTCTCGTGGAAGGGAGCTTTGAGTCCAGTGCCTGATGCTCAGGGGGCACCCCTTAATCACCTGGCTGTGGTGGCTGGAGGGGCTTGCATTCCAGGGTCCCAAGGGACTGTGGTAATCGGAGGGACAGTTGTTGGCAGGCTACCACCCTCAGGGCACTGCACAAACAGCGGACTGAGGCATCCCTTCAGTTTTTCCTGTCAACAGGCCACTTCATCCTGGAGCTTTGGACTAAGGGCAGGACTTAGCTTTGCCACGCATTTAGTGGCCTGTGGTGCTTCCTCAAGGAACAAAGGCCATAGATGCCATCTGGTGCTCTCAGTCTTTCTCCAGCTTGTTGGTGTCTCCCAGAAAGGAACTCATATACTCATTTGGAACCCCAGTTTTTGTGAATGCCACCTAGCAGACATCCCTCAGGATGCCTGGCTCTGGTGGTCAGTGAGGCTTCTGCTCCTGGCCCCTGAGGATTGTATATATCTGCATACTTTTAAAAGCAGCTGCCTGAAGGTTTGGTTTCCAGTCAGTCTGAATCTAGGTGCAGAGATCCTCCATTAGAGGACACTGACAGCTCTTGGCACATCCTTAACTACTGGGAGCTATTAAAAATATAACAGGTTGCTTGGATAAACTCAAAGTTTTGAGAGATGACCAAGAGCTGGGTAATGCTGAATGAAAAGGTTCAACTCCTCCCCAAGGTCACCTTCAAGACTAGAAAAGATGGGTGTTTCATCTCCTGTACAGAAACCAATTCAGAGGGTCAAGCAAAAGGAAGAAACAGAAGAATATGTTCCAAATGAAAGAATAAGATAACACCTCATAAAAAAGCCTTAATGAAAGGAAGATAAGTAAATTTATTAAGAGTTCAAAGTAATGGTCATAAAATGCTCACCAAACTGGGGAGGAGACTGGATGAACAGAGTGAGAACTTCAACAGGGATGAAATTTAACAAAGTACCAAACAGAAATCACAAAGCTGAAGAATAATGGAACTGAAAATTTCAACACAATAAAGGGGTTCAAAAGCAGACTAGATATGAAACAGAAAATAAGGATCAGTCAGCCTCAATAAAAGCAGCAAAAAGAAAAATAATGAAATAAAAAGTGAAAATAGCTTCAGGAAATTAAAGGATATCAAATGGACTAATATTTGAATTATAGAGCTTCCAGAAGAGGAAAAAAGAAAAGAGGCAGAAATCTTATTTGAAGAAATATGGCTGAAAACTTCCTGAACATAGGGACGGAAACAGACACCAGATCCAGGAAGCCCAGAGAGACCCAAAAATACGAACCCAAAGAGACCTACACCAAGACACATTACAATTAAACGTCAAAAGTCAAAGACAGGAAGTGAGTATTATAAGCAACAAGAGAAAAAAAAAAAGTTACATATAAGGGAATCCCCATAGGACTATCTAACAGATTGTTCAGCACAAACTTTGCAGGCCAAGAGGGAGTGGCACAATATATTCAAAATGCTGGGGAAAAAAACAAAAAACAAAAAAAACCAAGAATATTTTACCTGCCAAGATTATCTTTCAGAATGGAAGGAGAGAGAAAGAGTTTTTCAGAAAAGTAAAAGCTAAAGGAGTTCATCACCACTAAAATGGTTGTCAAAGAGATGTCAAAGGGACTTCTTTAAGCAGAAAAGAAAGGGCCCTAATTAGTAAAAACAACACATGTGAAATAGTATCACTGGAAAGGTAAATATATAGTATGGTGAAGGTAGTGAATTACTTATAAAGCTAGTATGAAGGTTAAAAGACAAAAACAGTAAAAATAACTATGATTCAATAATTAGTTAAGGGATATACAAGATAAAAAGATTCAAAATATAACATCAAAAACATAAAATGTGGGGAGCAGAGTTAAAACGTTGAGATTTAGGGGCACCTGGGTGGCTCAGTCCAGTTAAGTGTCTGCCTTCGGCTCAGGTCATGATCCCCAAGTCCCAGGATGAAGCCCCATATTGGGCTCCCTGCTCAGCGGGGAGTCTGCTTCTCCCTCCCCCTGCTCCTTCTCTCGTCCACTCTCAAATAAATAAAATCTTTAAAAAATAAAATAAAAAATAGCATGTCATAATTTTTAAAAAAAACGTTGAGATTTAGGGGTGCCTGGGTGGCACAGTCGTTAAATGTCTGCCTTCGGCTCAGGTCATGATACCAGGGATCTAGGATCGAGCCCCACACTGGGCTCCCTGCTCTGTGGGAAGCCTGCTTTCCCTCTCCCACGCCCCCTGCTTGTATTCCCAAAAAAGTTGAGATTTAGAATGGGATCAAACTTAAGTTATCGACTTAAAACAGACTGCTGTTAGTTGTTATATGATATGTAAGCATCATGGTTATCATGAAATAAAAACCTATATTAAATACTCAAAAGATAAAGAGGAAGGAATATAAGCATACCACTAAAGAAAGTCATTAAACCACATAAAAAGTAAGCAAGAGAAGAAAGGAACAGGGAAGAACTACAAAAACAGCCACAAAACAATTAACAAAATGGCAAGCACATACCTATCAATAATTACCTTGAATGTAAATGGATTAAATTCTCTAATCAAAAAACACAGAATGGCTGGATGGATTTAAAAAAACAAGACTCATCTATATGCTGCCTACAAGAGACACACCCAGTGAAAGTGAAGAGATGGAAAAAGATATTACATGCAAGTGGAAACCAAAATAAAGCTTTAGTAGCTACACTTGTATCAAAATACACTTTTTTTTAAAAAAACATTTTATTTGAGAGAAAGAATGAGAGAGAGTGAGACAGCATGAGTGGGGGAGGATCAGAGGGAGAATCAGGCTCCCCACTAAGCAGGGAGCCTGATGAGGGATTCGATCCTGGGACTCCAGGATCATGACGTGAGCTGAAGGCAGTTGCTTAACCAACTGAGCCACCCAGGTGCAGACAAAATACATTTTAAAACGACGACTGTAATAATACACAAAAAAGGTATGTTACATAATAAGAAAGGGGTCAACAAAGTAGTAGATACAACCTTTGTAAATATTTATGCACCCAACATAGGAGCACCTAAATATATAAAGCAAATATTAACAGACCTAAAAGGAGAAATACAATAGTATTTATATAATTATTATAATTTACAATATATGGGGACTCTAATACCCCAATTAGTTCAATGAACAAATCATCCACAAAAAAACTAAGAAGAAAACATTGGTCTTAAACGACATATTAGACCAGATGGACTTAACAGATATTTACAGAACATTCCATACAAAAACAACAAATACACATTTTTCTTAAGTGCACATGGAACATTTTCCAAGACAGATCATATGTTAGGCCATAAAACAAGTCTTAATATATTTAAGACTGAAATAACATCAAGCATCTTTTCTGACTATAATGGTATGAAATCAGAAATTACATAAAGAACAATGAAAAATTAGCCAAGTATGTAGAAATTCAACAACATGCTACTGAACAATCAATGGGTTAAAGGATAAATCAAAAGAGAAATAAAGGATATATCTAGAGACAAACAAAAATGGAAATGTAACAAACCAAAATTTATGGGATATAGCAAAAGCATCAAACATGGTAAGTTCTAACAGTGAAGGTCATAGTGATAAATGCCTATCATCTCCGGAAACAAAGTAATTTTACACCACACAGAACTAGGAGAAAAAAGGAATAAATGAAGCCCAAAGTTAGTAGAAGTAAGGAAATAAAATTTAGAGCAGAAATAAGTGAAATAGACTAAAATGGCAATAGGAAAAAATACTGATGAGACTAAGAGCTGTTTTTTTGAAAAGATAAAATTGACAAACCTTTAGCTACTAGAATGACCAAGAAAAAAGGACTCAAAAATCAGAAATGAAAGAGGTTATGACTAATACCACAGAAATACAAAGGATCATAACAGAATGCTATGAAAAATTATACGCTAACAAACTGAACTGAGAAGAAAGGAATAAATTCCTAGAAATATACAACCTACCAAGATTAGATCACAGAGAAATAGAAAATCTGAAAGACCAATTACTAGTAAGGAGATTGAATTAATAACTGAAAACCACCCAACAAACAAAAGTCTAGGACCATATGGCTTCCCTGGTGAATTCTACCAACATTCAAGGAAGAATTAATACTGATTCTTCTCAAATTCATCCAGAAAAGAGGAGACTTCCAAAATCATTTTACAAGGCCAGCACTACCCTGATACCAAAACCAGACAAGGATGCCACAAAAAAGAAAAACTACAGGCCAATATCTCTGATGAACATAGATGCAAAAATCCTCAAAAGAATGTTAGCGAACTGAGTTCAACAATACATTAATGAAAGGATCATATACCATGACTGAGTGGAATTTATTCCAGGGATGGAAGCATGGTTCAGCATCCACAAATGAATCAATGTGGTATACCACATTAATAAAATGAAGGATGAAAATCATGATCATCTCAACAGATGCAGAAAAAGTAAATGACAAAATTCAACATCCATTTACGATAAAAACTCTCAATGAAGTGGGTATAGAGGGAACATACAAGACAAGGATGACCCTCTTCACCACTTTTTTTTTTTTTTTAAAGATTTTATTTATTTGACAGAGAGAGACACAGTGAGAGAGGAACACAAGCAGGGGGAGTGGGAGAGGGAGAAGCAGGCTTCCCGCTGAGCAGGGAGCCCGATGCGGGGCCCGATCCCAGGACCCTGGGATCATGACCCGAGTCGAAGGCAGACGCCCAACGACTGAGCCACCCAGGCGCCCCAACTCTTCACCACTTTTATTCAACAAAGTATTGGAAGTCCTAGCCAGAACAATTAGGCAAGAGAAAGAAATAAAAGGCATCCAAACTGGAAAGGAAGAAGTAAAACTGTCACTAGTTGCAGATGAGATATTATACACAAAAAATCCGAAAGACTCCATCAAAAAACTGTTAGAATAAACAAATCCAATAAGGTGGCAGAGTACAAAATCAATACACAAAAATCTGTTGTATATTTTACACTAATAATTATCAGAAAGAGAAATTATGAAAACATTCCCATTTATAAGTGCATCAAAAAGAAGAACACCTAGGAATATACTTAGCCAAGGAGGTGAAAGAAAGATTTATATATCAAAAACCATAAGACATTAATGAAAGATATTGAAAACTCACAAATAAATAGAAAGATATTCCATGTTCATGGACTGGAAGAATACTGTTAAAAGGTCCATACTATTTCAAAGCAACCTACAGATTCAATGCAATCCTTATCAATGGCATTTTTCATAGAACTAGAAGAAATAATTCTAAAATTTATATGAAACCATGAAAGACTTTGAATACCAAAGCAAATAGTGACACAATAAGTTAATAATTACCACAAAGTTAAAAATCAGTTTGAAAAACATATTATTTAACACTTCAAATTACATGCTAATTAAAATTGTTTAAAGATCCTAAAAAATGTTGCATGCTAGACAGAACAAAAAAACATGTGCCAGTAATTTCAATCTAACTCCAATTACTTCCTGTACGTCAGTACTCTTCTTCCCACATCATAGTTAACTCTCTTAAGTCTAATCCTTCTTCCACATCACTGCTTTGCAACTGAAATATGCTAAAACGTCCTTTAACATAGACTTTGTGTTTTATTTTATGGAAGTGCTTTCTGGGAAACGCCAAACTAAAAGTTTTTAAAGAAAAAAAATTGTAAATACAAATGTAAACATTTACAAGATAAACAAAAATAAGAATTGGAAGACATTTTGGGAATTAATTATTTTATCTCTTGCATTTTATGGGTAAGGCAATTGAGGGCCAGAGAAGTAAAGTTTTTCATTATGCAGCTGGGACTAGAACCTAATTATGTGGCTTCTTAAAGTATAGATCAACTAAAAGCCCTAAAAAAATTTTTTTTTAAATGTAGACTTATTTTCAAGCATTTGAAATAGAAAGGAAAGACAGTATTACTGGAATGATGTATTGGAAGCAACAACAATGAAATGACAAGCCTTCAAAATATAAGGAGCTCAACAGCTCAATGCTTAACAGTAATGTTGGACAAGATATAATATCTCTTCCAATTACGATACTGACATATTTTCAGTGATGAAAGCTGTAGGAGGTAGAGATAAATGTTGATTACAATCTTAAATTAGATCAGGAACAAGGTTTAATGTCACACATACAAAAATCATAATACTTTTATTTATTTATTTTTTTTTTAAAGATTTTATTTATTTATTTGAGAGAGAGAGCAAGCGAGCAAGGGCACAGAGGGAGAGTGAGAGCAAGAAGCAGACTCGCCGCTGAGCAGGGAGCCTGATGTGGGGTTCGATCCCAGGACGGATCACAACCTGAGCCAAAGGCAGAAGTTTAACCAACTTAGCCACCCAGGCGCCCTCATGATAATTTTAAATACAAGTTGAAGGTACCAATTTAAGACTGCAAAGCAAAATCATAATAACAGGACAGAAAGTAAATACCGCTTTAAAGTTTCTTGGAGGTCAGAGGCAAGGCAATCAATGTGGTTGCCATTGGCCATTGGGCGTAACTGTCCCACCTCGTCTCCCTCAGTGCAACCCATCGGCTCTAAAGCAAATCTGAGTAATGAAGAAAACCTGAAATTGTTTGGGGAATGCAACAATCCAAATGACTATGGGCACAATTATAAAGACTGATCCTGTTACAGGAATGGTTATGAATTTGACCGACCTCAGAGAGTACATGGAGGAGGCAGTTATGAGTGCCCTTGATCATAAGAATCTGGATCTGGATGTGCCACACTTTGCAGATGTTGTAAGCACAACAGAAAATATAGCTGTATGTATCTGGGAAAACCTCCAGAAATTTCTTTCTCTGGGAGTTCTTTTATAAAGTAAAAGTATATGAAACTGACAATACTGTTGTCGTCTATAAAGGAAAATTGCTTTTAGGGGTTAATACTGCAGAAAGATTAATTTCTTTCAAAGGTCTTTATACCCTTGGACTATTAAGAAGTCATCACATAATTGTTACACCTCCACACTGTGTTCTGGAGTGCCTGATTTATTGAAATCATTGTGTAAGACCTACTGTGAATTCAAATCTATTTTAAAACCAAACTTGTAAAAAACATCCTGTGTACCATTTAGAGTCTTTTATCTGTAGATTAAAAATCAGTTCATTTTCAGTAAAATGTTGTGTAGAATTTAAAAGCAAAATAAATCAATTTTTTCCCATTAAAAAAAAAAGTTTCCTGGAGGTCATCTGTAGACAAACCTAGGCTGCTTCTCACTCTTTCACCCTGTATCATACACAAGAAGTACCAGTTATTCAGCAAGTGTTTTTTAATTGCTTACTTGCTGTCTTTCCACTAGATACAAATCTCTCTGTGACTGGTGTAACAAGCCTAATTTTGTACTACCATAATCCTGCCACAGAATATTTCACGTGTACATGCATATTTTTAAGGCATCTTTTGAGTATGAAAGTAAAGTTTAGTTTCAAGAAGAGAAATTTTTACTACATGGCTTTCTAAATTATCGAACTAAAGTAACTGAAACCCATCTTAATACAAATACTCAAAATAAGATAAAAACGAAAACAACCAAACCAACCTGTTTCAAAAACTCAGTTAATTGCAAACAGGAAACAAAAGAATCAAAAAGAACCTGACAGATGGGAAAAATTTTGTAAGATGAAATTTATAATAAAGCCACAAAGAAGTTTTTATTCTAATGGGAATAGTAACAGGAAAAAATTTATCTTTTCAGTAAGTAAAAATTTTTAAAAATCTTGAAAATCAACATGACTTACTCTTTAATATCACGAAGCTGATCAACATCTTGTGATCTTGTAAAATCTGGATCATGGGCTAGCAGGTGAATCATGTATGGAACTACATATTCAGGCAACAGTGATAATAATTTCTCTAAAGTGAAAACATTATTATTAACAATAGTAATAATAGCTTTTATAAAATCCCTCTCTAGTTTTGCATTCTAACCACTTCAGTTTCCATATTTTTTCTCAGTTATTTTAAAATTACAGGCAACATGCTATCTAGATGATAGTGAAATACATTTCAATGTTGAAAGCTACTAAAGCCAAAAGAATAATTTGAGATTATACAGTGAGTCTTTGATAAAGCTGGGAAAATAATTCTTTACTCTCTGACATATGAGCAGTGTGTTTAAATCAAGTCACACTGCTGATCCCATAAGAAAAATATAATTCCTCCAAACAGTTTTATACATTATAAATAGCACTTAGAAACCAGGATTTTAGATGTTAAGTATATCCTAACTATAGCAACAGAATTCTATAAAAATTAAAATTGTAGTGTTTTTATAAATATACTACAATGGAAATATAGGAAATAAAACCCCCCTATAAATTGATACACTCACAAGATACATTTGCACACTTGGAGCTTTCACAATTACTTACCAGTAGCCATGGGGTTCTGTTTAATGTATTCCCTGCGTATACTGATATTTTTTAGTAAACACTGTCGTGCATGTGCTCTTCTTTCCTTCACAGGATCTTTGGCACACAAGGCAAAGATCGCCATATACTCCAATGGGAGTAGTAACTTCACGAGAGCCTTATGCAACTTCTGAGCAAATATCTGCCTTACTTGGTAGCACTCATCCTACAGCAGCAGAAAACCAAAAATACTTAAATGTTAGTACTTTTAAAACCATGACAAAATAACCCAGTTAAGAAAAAAACTGGGAAACATTTACTAAAGAGCAGTTTGTCCCAAAAGTCTTCATTTTAAAAAAATGATTATATTGGGGAATAAATAACAATACTTAAACGATATTTAGTTAGAATAGTTATAATACCAATTCCTTTTGTGCACACAGTAAATGGATCTGTATTCACAGAAAGTAAATGTATTTAACTTTGAAGACCAAGTAATTGACAAAAATAAGAGGATTACTTACATTAATAACAAGTGCACAGAGCTGAAACTGTTCTGGGGTTATAATTTCATGGTAACAAGGTTCCTGAGCAAGCTTCATTATGGCACTACCAGCAGCTAATCGCAAGCGAGA
This sequence comes from Leptonychotes weddellii, assembly GCF_054177405.1. Taxonomy (NCBI): domain Eukaryota; kingdom Metazoa; phylum Chordata; class Mammalia; order Carnivora; family Phocidae; genus Leptonychotes; species Leptonychotes weddellii. The sequence goes on along the minus strand of NC_138370.1, from coordinate 148,694,206 downwards.
CATATCAGATTTACTATAAACAAACAAAAAAGAAATAAACATTTCCTATAACCATTATCATTCATAACAATGCTTTGATCCCTTTTTGGGTGTTAAGGTCTTTAGCATAATTTATGCTTAAAATAACATCATGTACAAATCTGGGAAAGCTACTTTGAGTCCTTGAACTCAACACTGGGGAAAAAGGCTCAAATCATTGTGACTAATGATAAATTTATCTGCCTTCATTTTTAGTTATGTTCTAGTGTAGGTCCTCTACCACAGCCAAGCAGCTCTACTTATGATCACAACTACGGTAACTGCAATGCCAAGAACTCTTTACATCAGGAATGGTATTCCTCATTTTAAGAGGAATACACATTCGTTGTAAAAAACTTGATTAAATCACCTATCATATTAAATGTTTCCTACAGTTTTTAAATGCATGTACATACATACACACATGTAATAAAAATCTAGCCTAAGCCTATGACTGATGAAATGGAGGGGCTAGCAATGGGGAGCTGATTTATACCACAGAAAGGGATGTATCAGACAAATATCTAAGAGGAAAGGATATGGAAATGAGAGCCAGTGTCTATCTGGGCACCTACTCTCTGGGGCAGACTTCCTTTTGTAGCCAAAAAACCCCCCCCAGGAGGTCCAGCCCTTCCACCCCCGCCCAATAGTTTTTTACTCCCTAACTGGTAAAATGGGACAATGAATGAGATGAAAGGACAGTGAGTGTTATTTCAACTTCTATGTTAAACACAGTATGGTTATGACATTTTAAAGACTTCAGGAAACGTGGAGAGCTGGCTGAGTCCATCATTAGCATACAAGAGGAGACAACATGGCACTCCTGGACTACAGGATTATCGGAGTGAACACTGGTATTCTTTTTTTTTTTTTAAAGATTTTATTTATTTATTTGACAGAGAGAGACACAGTGAGAGCAGGATCACAAGCAGGGGGAGTGGGAGAGGGAGAAACAGGCTTCCCGCAGAGTAGGGAGCCCGATGCGGGGCTCGATCCCAGGACCTTGGGATCATGACCTGAGCCAAAGGCAGACGCTTAACAACTGAGCCATCCAGGTGCCCCGAACACTGGTATTCTTGAGGGAACTTCAAATGGCTTCTGAGACAAATGATTCAGGAATTAAAAAAAAAAAAATAGCACCATCTAGGTGCTTAAGCCTGTGCTAGGCTGTGCAAACACTATCTAATTTTCACTCTGTAAGTGAGCAAATTGAGGCTTAGAAAAGTGATTTGTAGAAGTTCACACACTTGGTAAATGGAGTGGAAAGTTTTAGAAGTTTCTGATTCTAGAGCTCAAGCTAAACCATGGCATATATAATACCTAATTAAGATTTGCCTAATATTTCATGACATGTGTGTTCCACAATTAACCACTCCCTTATTTTCTGTGATTAAAAATGCTGCAAAGAACATGTTTGTATGTATGTTTTTGTATGATTCTTTTATTATTTCATGAGTGTAAAAATAGAGTCAAAAGGGTAACATTTATAAGGATCTAGACACAAAATGCCAAACTGTCCTGCCAAGACTGTGCCAGTTTATATTAATAGGAGTAATGAGGGGACCCATTTCCCTGAACCCATGAAACAGTGATTACTTTAAAAAATATTTTTGCTGATTTGATAGTCAAGAGGTATCACTAAGTTTAAACTGTATTTATTGTATTTAGTGATGTTAAACATTTTTAAAAAGGTAAACTGATAATTCATAGTCTTCATCTCTATTGAGGATTCTGCCTATTTATCACGGCTTTATAAGAGCTCATTATTAAGCCTTTGCCACAGTTTCCCCAAATGTAAAACTTATTATCCCTAACTCAGCTCTAATCTTCTAATCTGTTCCTACAATACCCTTGGCTTATTCTATGATAAAGACAATTTTCCATGGTTTTCTTCAGTTTATCAAAGCATTCAGCATCTTTACCGTAATTTGCTCATTTCCTAATCTCCTCCATTAAAATGAACATTCCTTGGAAGGAGAGATTTTATACCTTTAAAAAAAAGCACAGCAGTACCTAGGATGACAGTACTCAATAAATAATGAATGCATAAATGAATAGTTAAATTTGTCCTGTAGTAACACATTTTAAAGTAGGAATGCATCACAAGGAGAATTCTGTAGTTTTATCTGTTGGTATTCCTGGACCCTAGTAAATCAAGAATTTGAAACAAACAAGGGTCATGAAAAATTTGCTTTTATTTTCATCTTAAAATGAACAGAAAGAAATGGTGATTTCACAACACAGTGAAAATGTGCAGAAATGGAAACAATTTGGTTTTTTGCATTCGCAGAACCTTGTTTTAATCTTCTGCAAACCACCAGGAGGGCTGTGACTTTTCCTCCTTTGAACCCCTCCACTGAAGCTTGTATTCTTTTCGTGGTATCCAGTCACCCACCTTGTCCAATCACTATACTACAGGGTAAAAGGTAGGAACTGAATCTTATCTGTTTTTGCTGCAATGCTTTTCATGGTGTTTTGCAAAGTGTAGTATTTCAACAGATATTTGCTTAAGTGAACCAAAAATGTTGAAGCTAACTGTAACATATAGTGATTATGACTAAACATTCACTGGAAAAAGTTTGGTCTTTTTAGAAAAGAAACATTCCATCATTGAGCTGAAAACCCCAAGTGAGTACATTAGATCTGATCCCAAAGCATATGGTGCAATTACAACATGCAATATTAATTAGGTAAATAATTCCTATGTAAGTTCTACCAATATTTTGAGCTGTAAAAACTGGAAAGGAAGAAAGATCTCACCTGATCCTCTTTTGCTCTGTCAGGTCACCCTCACTAACCAACATCGCTGATAATAATCGAAGAGTTGAATTGGCAGATTTAGACTGGTTGTTTTTCATACCCAACAGCCACCTTACCAGAAGTTTAATTGCCTGTACCTATAAAATATTAACATGCTAAAAAAAAAAGGAACTTAAAATTCCAATTAAAGGGAAGATTAATTTATGTCAATTAGATTAGTGAGGTTGCTTAACTGCTGGTGGACATGTTTTATTAAACAAGTCTGTAGGATAGTAACAATAACAGTAAGAGTATTTATTGTTTAATCGATAATAGGCACTTTTCCCAGAGCTGTACATGTATTAACTTATTTGATGTTCCAAACAAGCCTACAAGGGAGGTGTTTTTATTTCCAATAGATAAGGCAGCAGAGACACATTACTATGCTAGATAACTTGCCCAAAGTCTGGCTCCTGAACCCAGGCTTTTTGCAGTTGCCCAAAATTTTCAAATTATTTGAAAATATATCGTTTAAAAATAACTATTTAAACTATACCTATTACAGTGATTAAAATGAGCTATTTAGATAGACTTTAATATTTTTATAGTACTGCAAAAACTACTTTGAAGAAACCACTAAGTCTGATTCTGTCTATCCTGATTAAAAAAACTAGGAGATTCCATAATTATTTGTGGTCATAATTTCTTGGAGGTTTATACTCAAAAGATTGCTACCAATACATGTGAAAGAACTAGCCAAAGGATCTAGGTATTATTTACGATATTTATTGACAATCTGGAAAAAAGAATTGATGGAACAGACTAGGAAGCTATACAAGGTGAAACAGATTATCAAGGAAGATGGTAACAAAACAAGTCTTGTCTTCAACCCCAATACTACCACTTTAAAAATTAGTTTTACTGAGAGACATTTTGTACCTATCAAAAGTTACCAATTCGATGACAGCTATCTGTTTTTGCCAAGTTAATATACATATTTTTGTAGAGAGTGGTAGTTAGGCTAGACCTGAGATGCTTCTGAGCATCGACATCCTACAAACAATTTCTGTGTAAAACAGCCTCACTGAAATTATTTTAGCAGGCATGAAGTTCTACAGAAGATGCTGACATATCTATATATAAATAACTCAATGAGGACTATAATTTCTTTGAGAGAAACAACTTTTGATTGAAAAATAAAGTACCTCATTTAAAAATACTATTAGCTGTCAGATTAAAGAAAAAGGGTGTCTATGAATGTTCATTATTTCAACACAAAAGTTATCAAGGCCTACACAAATTTACCTTTGCTAGTACTTCAGGGGAAACCTCTTCATCTGGAGACCATAATTTTCCATTCTTCTCACCTGTTGACTATAGACAATTGAATATATTTAACTCTTAGAAAGATTTTTTAAAGTTTCCTTCATTAAGTTTTTCATGCTGAACAATGCAGTGCTCTAGGAAACCTATAGGAAAGTCACCAGAGCTTGAAAAAGAACAAAGCTGGAGGACGTGAACTTCTTGATTTCAAAACTTACTACAAATTTATAGTAATCAAGACAAAATGGATGGCACTGACATGTATAGGCATATAGACCAATGGAATGAAACAGAGAACCCAGAAAACCCTCACATATATGGTCAACTGATTTTTAACAAGGTTGCTAAGGCCAATTACTTCAAACAAATGGTGCTGGAAAAACTAGATATCCACAAGCAAAAAAAAGATGAACTGTTACCTTACATCATATACAAAAATTAACTCAAAAAAAATAAATCAAAGATCTTAATTTAAGAGCTAAAACTATTAAAACTCTTAAAAGAAGATACAGGGGAATATCTTCATCATCTTTGATTTGGCAAATATCTGACAAGGGTTTAATACTCAGTATATATAAAGAATTCTTACAACTCAGCAACAATAAACACCCCAATTAAAAGTGTGCAAAGGACTTTGAATGTCCAAGAAGATACACAAATGGCCAAAAGCATATGGGAAAAAAAAAACACCTTCACACTGTTAGTCATTAGAGAAACACAAACCAAAACCACAAGATACTACTTCACATCCACTAGAATGGCCATTGTCAAAAACACAGAAAAGAGGAAGCATTGGCAAAGATGTGACAAAAACTGGAAGGCTTGTGCATTGATGTTAGGAATGCAAAAATGGTACAGCCACTGTGAAAAACAGTGGGGTGGTCCCTCAAAAAGTACAACATAGAATGACCATGTGACCTAGCAATTCCACTCCGAGGTACAGATCGAAAAGATTTGAAAACAGGGTCACAAATGTTCACATCAGCATTATTCACAAAAGTTAAAAGGTGGGAAAAAACACAACTGTCCATTAACAGATGAATAAAAAAAATGTAGGCTACAGATACAACATTATTCTGGCATTAAATGAATTAACTTCTGATACATAACACAAATGAACCTTGAAGTCATTATGCTAAGTGAAATATGCCAGGAACAAAAGGACAAATATTGTATGATAAGAGGTATCTAGAAGAGGCAAATGCAAAGTCAGAACAAAGTACAACAGAGGTGTTACCAAAGGCTGTGGGAAGGAAGCAATGGGAGTTATTGGTTAATGAATGCAGAGTTTCTGAGATTAAAATGTTCTGAAAATCGTGGTGACAGTTACACAAAAAATGTGGGTACATATTTTAGGTGGTACTTTGGGTCATTTCAGAGAGTTGTTTGGCTTTCCTGGGTATTTCCTATGTATACGGGAGGCATACATGGTATAAAACTTCTTTTTATTTTTTAAAAAACCAAATCAAACAAAAACACCCACCCAACAACAAAAACAAGAATGTTGGTGTATGTAAGTGATAGACACTTAAAAATGGCAAAAATGCCGTTTATATTAGGCATATTTTACCAAACAGCAACAAAAAAGAGCCTTGTGAACTACAATCTAGTCAATCTAAGAGGGGTCTTAAATTTCACATTTGTTGCCATTCATATCTATCAGTACTGCAAAGAACAGCCTGAATGTGTTGAGTGGGAAATGACACTTTGGCCATGCTCTTCCATTCTTGTCTATTACATCCAAATGGGGGAAGGGAAAGAGGATGGAATGCACTGGCAAATGTCTTTCTTTTTAAGTTTAGATATCGAAGGTTCCAAAGACTATTGGATCATGTGGAAGGAATAGGTAAGCTGGATAAATTAGCACTTCATTGAAAGTCATCCACAATGATCCAGCAGGTAAAACAGATTTGTCTTCATTCAACAACTTTTTAATTTAGATCTACTTGGTAAAGTAGTGATTCTTAATCAGAGGTGTGTTTCAGGAATCACTTGGCGTGCCTTTTCAAGCTATATATTCCCAGGCTCCAGCCCAGAGTTAATAAATTAGCATGTATGCACATACACGTGTGTGTACCCACCCCACACACTTCAATAACTAAAATGTGCATCTAGTGCCAAAAATGCAATGTAATTATATTTCAAAACACTAGTTAAATACAAATCCACTCATATTTTTAACAACATCTGATAAAATTCTAGCACTCCAGTAAATTGTCCTTCAAATGTTAGGATAATAGCATTTGACTTATATTTTTTACTTCATGATTCATCCATCTCATGTTCTCATTTTTTCTTTCTTAAATGTTAAGTTCTGGTAATAGCTACATAAAGTCAGGATGTCATTTGGAAATTTAAGTAAATAAGGAGAGAAAACACAATAATTTAAAAGGAAAATTAAATAGAGAAGCAGAAATGTTTCTGTGATAAAGATGTAAATAGTTTTAGTCTTATTCTAAATTTAATTAAATTAGAAACTTACCCTGTCATTCATTAGCAGATCTTTCACAATAAAATTTGCTACTACAGATTTCATTGGGGAAGCAAATTGATCTGGTGCTAACATAGAAATGTGGCCCAATGAAACTAATGGAGTTATAAGTTGTTCTGGTACATCAGCATTCAGACTCCTACTGAGTGGCTATAAAAATAAAACAGTCAAAATTACCAGTTTTGTTTTATAAATATCTAGACATTCTATGGAAACAGTAAATGTTCCTGACCCTCCTGAGTTTGTTGTGCCCAAACAAAGCTGTGCTAATATGATCAAAAGTAGCTTCAGCCATATTAGACACTCAATTTTTATTTCAACTACTGAAATTCAGTAAGATTGAAAGAATCCAGGAAAAAAAAAAAAAGCACACATAAAAGGCAGAAGTAAAAACAAGAACATTTCTGCATCATCAAATCAGCATTATTTTCAAGCCATCTACAATAATAGGCTTGTTATGTTGGTGGACTTCTTACCCTATGGGGACATTTTAAAGACCATGGACCATAAATAAGTGTTCACTGGGTTCTGCTGATACTATATCCAATTTATAATAACAGGAGTACCTTTCCAACAGTGGAAATCAGGTCAAGGATCACACATAAGAAAAGGCAAACAGGACTAATTTTCAGGTAGGGTTTTCAGGTACTTTGGGTAGTTCAAAGTTACTTTCTGAGGATACATACCACAGAGCCAATAAAGCTAAAACTAAGTAAAATGTTCTAACACAAACACACAAAATATTCTTCTGTATGTAGGATTTGAACATATAATGTGAACTAAAGGCTATGAATACAGTGCTAAAAAAAAGAGAGCCCCTGCTCCCATAGAATTTATATACGAGGGTGAGACTAAAATATAGTCAAAAAAAATCTACCTTCTATCTTCATCAAACCACACAGCATAAAAATAAAAATCAACATAAACGCATCCATAAACGCATCCTATATATTATATATACCTCAAAAATCTGTGCAAGCTGGACTTCTTTATTTGTGAATATGGCATGTATACAGTGAACAGCCTGTTTTGCTTGGTGTGGAGTACCTCTCTTTGCTTTCTGATGTAAAATGGGAATTAAGGTCCTGTAAAAAATAATATCATAGTTTAAAAAAAAAGCCCATATACCACAAGTAGTTCTTTTGGTTGTCTCCTCTACCTACTTTCCCATAACTGTCTGGATGTATGCTGGTAGAGAAGCCTCTCATTATTTTTTTAAGTTTATTTAAGTAATCTCTACACCCAATGTGGGGCTCGAACTCCCATGACGCTGATATCAAGAGTTTGCGTGCCGCACCGACTGAGCCAGCTGGGCACCCCGAGGAGACTCCCTTAAAAATTACCTCATCTATAGAAAGATTTAAAGCTCTTTATCTGTCCTCAACTATAATCTAAGAAATACAATGTCTCAAGAAAAACTACTTCTGGGGGCACCTGGGTGGCTCAGTCGTTAAGCATCTGCCTTCGGCTCAGGTCATGATCCCAGGGTCCTGGGATCGAGCCCTCCATTGGGCTCTGGGCTCAGCAGAGAGCCTGCTTCTCCCTCTCCCACTCCCCCTGCTTGTGTTCCCTCTTTCGCGGTCTCTCTCTGTCACATAAATAAATAAATAAATAAAAAAGAAAAAAAGGAAAAGGCTACTTCGGGAGACAATTTCTGTTTTAAAGCCACCTCATGAATATGGAGAAATAAACAAGCCACCCTTAATTTATAATCTAAAACTTGCCCCATGCCATACTCTTATATCTACCTTCTAAGTACATATTCCTAATTTTCCATTTCCCTTTCACAATCCCCTTCAGTTATTTTAAAGCAGTCATGGAAAAAAAGTAGCAAAAGGCCAAGTTTTATTAAAAAGTTGAGATGATACCAGTGAAACAAAGTATGCAAGGATACAGACATATATTGGTAGAGGAGTAATAAAAGCATCTAACGATTATTGAGTACTTGTGCCAAGCACCTTTCTAAGTGTTTTTACATGGATTAAGTCAATTAATCCTCACAGTCACACAAAGAGGACTGTTATATTAAACAGATAAGAAAACTAAAGGACAAAAATATTATTTAAGCTTCTTAAGCTGACAGAGCTAGTATTTGGTGAGGTTGGGATGTGAAGATGTGTTCCAAGATCCCTGCACTTAACCTCCAAATTGACACTGAAGATCAAAGTAAAACAATCTTTCCTTAGGACAATATGTACTTTATTGTCCTACATTACAGTCTTAAGCATTAAATGTTGATGATATGGGAAACACTGTACGAAGAAAACAGCATGTGTGTATCAACCTATAAAAGAACAGGTATATACATCAAGTAGATAAAATACTCTTAAAAATTACGAAGTATTGATAGTGACTCTTTTTCTCCTTTATATATCCTAAAGTTTCAGTTTTTTACAATGAACATACACATATTTTTTTTAATCAGAAGAAAATCTATTTAAGGCAAAAAAAATTTAAGGAAAAATAGCTGTCATTCATTTACTGCAGAAGTCCTATTTTATAGATTATAAAGTCAGTTGTGTCAAATACAATGGTGAAAAAGGGTCCTCTCATGAAAACAGGAGGCTAGACATTAAGAGCAAGTACCCCAGATTCCAGGTCATGCACCTCAACCAAAAAACTGGAACATATGCTAGTCAGCATAAAGTGGATTTGACATTTCTGAGTATGCCACATTTCTTTGTACACAGGTTTAAAATGGTAAGCTAGGGATTTCTATGCCCAAGCAGCCTCCTTAACTGAGCACTCTTTCTCTCACAAACTCATTTACCAGTAACAGTTCTTTTTTTTTTAAGATTTTATTTATTTATTTGAGAGAGAGAATGAGAGACAGAGAGCACGAGAGGGAAGAGGGTCAGAGGGAGAAGCAGACACCCCGCTGAGCAGGGAGCCCGATGCGGGACTCGATCCCGGGACTCCAGGATCATGACCTGAGCCGAAGGCAGTCGCCCAACCAACTGAACCACCCAGGCGCCCTAAGAGTAACAGTTCTTATAAATAACACAAGTAACAAGGGAGACGCAGCACTGATCAAATTGTTGTTAAACATATTATTAATTCTTCTTAGTCTAATGAAATGACAACACATAAATCAACTTTAACCTTTTTCCTTGTTATTCTAGTGTGCTATAATCTAATGATGCCATCAAGGTTATTGTTGAGGCCTGCACTGTTGTGCTTCTCTGCTTTTCAAGGATTCTCTCCTTCCTTCCTAGTCTTTTTTTTTTTTTTTTTAAGATTAAAAAAAATTTTTTTTTAATGAGAGAGAGAGCACAAGCAGGGGGAGCGGCAGGGAGAGGGAGAGGGAGAAGCAGGCTTCCCGCCGAGCAGGGAGCCCGATGTGGGGCTCGATCCCAGGACCCCGGGGATCATGACCTGAGCTGAAGGCAGACGCTTAACCGACTGAGCCACCCAGGCATCCTTTTCTAATTAGTCTTAAGAGGTTTTGGGGCGCCTGGGTGGCTCAGTCGGTTAAATGTCTGCTTTTGGCTCAGGGATGGAGCCCTGAGCTGGGCTCTCTGCTCAGCAAAAGCCTGCTTCTCCCTCTCCCTGCTGCTCTGCCTACTTGTGCTCTGTGTCAAATAAATAAATAAAATCTTAAAAAAAAAAAGAATAAGAGGTTTTATTCCTTGTGTCCAAAAATTAATGATTCCATCTATCCCCATTTTTCCACTGCTTCATTTTGGATAGAATTCCTTTAAGAATAAATCCTTTACCTTAAAAAAGGTTCTCCTACCTTGAAAAACTCACCAGAAACTTTATCCTACTGTGTCAATGGTTTTTCTTTCAATGTACAAATATAAAGATTATTCTCTCTCGACTATAAACTCCTTGAGAACAGGGACTGACTGTAGTAATTCTTTATTATTAGCCAGTACATGAGAATGAAAAGAATGTATAATAAACATTGACTTATTTCTCAAATTAAACTATTAGCTCACAAATTTAATAAAAACTAGGAGTCAGGAGTTCTCTTATCCTATTATTACCTGGTAAGGAAAAACTGGTTTGATTTGGATATATCCAAAACTATTTGCATATACCCTGAACATCTGATTCAACAGCTATCAGCAATGTGTTTTTCTTCCAAAAGACATCTCCCACATCTTTTGTCTAAATATAAACTCTCAGCACAAATTTGATCCTAAGGCAACCTCTTTAAGATGCCAAAGTAAAAATATCAACATGTATTTCATTCTTATGGTGAAAGGGGAAAGGTAATCTTGAGAGAGAGATCAAAATTATCAAAGCACCACTGCCAACAACCAACCAACTAATAAGATACGCTATTAAGCACACTACTTGATTATCCCATTCTTTGGTGAGACATGAATGTGTCAGCTATTGAATTTAAACCAGCTGAGAAAAAAAAAATGAACATACTTAGATAACGAAGATATATTAACCATAAATTTGAAATTCTGTGAAAACTCTTGATTATTAATATTAATATTTAAAATCTTGTTATAAACAAAGTTTCAGTTTGTTCTTTTAATGGTGGAGGAGGAGAATGAGGCAGAGTAAAGATAAAACAAAGGATACAGAAAAGTAGCTTTTTTTTTCTTTTTTTTTAAGTAGGCTCCACGCCCCACATGGGGCTTGAACTCATGACCCTGAGATCAAGAGCTGGATGCTCTACAGACTGAGTCACCCAGTTGCCCCCAGACAAGTAGCTTCTAAGTAAAAATTCTCTTTCCTCACTCCTATCTTCCTCCATGAAAGGGAAAATGGACTGTATGGCTCCCACACTTAAAAAACTTGTGTTAAAACAACAACAAAAACCACTTTGTGTTTACCATGAGAAAAAATATACTCACGATCGTATCTGGGGTAGGTCTGTTTCTATTTTGTGGCCTGTATTTCTAAAAATTTGTATAGCAGCTTCTGCTACCTTGTCATCTTCCATTCTGAGGCACTGTAACAGGGACTCATATGTCTCTGCAGAGTGGAACGAGGTAGGATGTGTGAAAGACAGAACCTGGAGGAATAGATACAGCTTTAGAAGTATAGACAATGGTTTTAATCCATTAAAAGATAATATTTTCTACTATAAATACAATTCAAAATATTGGGCTGCATATGCTAGCTATACAGAATGAAGATTTTATTTCATAGCCTCCTTTGCAATTTGTTGCATTTAATCAGACATTAGCAGAAATATCGTGCATTAGATTCCTTAAGAGAGTTGATTTATATCCCTTGCCCTATTTTCTTCTTCACCTCTTAGTCTATCCTGATACTGGGAATGCAGAAAACGTGGCTCCTTTTTTATGGACTGTGATATTGTGAAGTGAACAAAATGTTAACACAGCTTTATTTCGCTGGCAAAAAGATACTCTATAAGGGATATTTTAAGTGGAATCCATCACAAAAAGTGCACTGGGTGTAGCTATAAACAAGCCATAACTGTGAACTTTTATCATGATTACAAACATAAATAATTATTCCCTTACTTATGCCTACATAAGTCCCAGTCTATCCCAAAGGAATGTACAGCAAGTTAGACACAACATGTCTACAAAGTTTACTTTCTATGAAGTGGGAACAATTTAGTTAGCATAATATCAGTAATAAGGGCTAAGTGGAGAAGTGAGGGGCAGGGGATGGAGTATGTAGTCTTCATTAACTTATTCAATAAGCATTTATTTACTGGGTTATAAAGTAAAGAGATTGTCTCATTTGGTTAGGTTCTTGTTGATAATTAGATAATACGTTGACATGTTAAATAAGTTGATAATATAAAACCTTATTAAGTTTTACTTACAGAAAAAAGGAGAATCAAATTTGAAAAACTGAAAAAACCTATTAAAAATGTTTATCTTAAGGATGATTTCACTCTTAAAACTACTTAAAAATATAACCTCATTATTAAAAATATAATTAGAATCTTTCTTATGAAGCATCATATCAATTATTTCCATGAAATCATATTTAAGACCATTCTAGTACAATCCCATCACTGTTTTCTTTCTCACGTCCACTGCATTGATTTGTCTCTTCTCCCTTAGTTTATATATTGTAATGATCTAAACATTTTTTGCCTTCAATTTCCTTTCCTCTTTACTCCATCTGATGAAAGCTCTGTCAAGTGCTGTTATCATATTAAAAGCCAGAATGAAAGACCCCGATAATACCTTTCTGCTCCAACAGCATTCCACAATCTAAAACCAATTTTGTCTCCCATTATTCCCCAAAGCAGTCCTTTTCTCTGGTTAGGCTAGACTCCAACAATTCCTAAAATATGCCAAGAATTATCTTCTTTGATGATGCTGTGTTTCCCCTAGATTAAGTCATATCTTATCCATAAAGTCTTGTCTGACCTGGCTCTTAACTAATTGCTCTATTCTCTGAATTCTTTGGCATAAGAATATAAATATGATTAGCAATTGTTTAAAAATTCCCTGATCAGACAGATGCTATTATTATGTAATTCCTGTGAGCAATCCTACTGCTCCAGATGAAAGGTAAGACTAGATCATTTAGAACATACTGGTACAAGCACATATTATTAAATACAGGCACGCAAATGATGAAACCGCAAACCCCCAAAACATTATTATTTTATAATGTAAAACAATTACATTATTGTAATGTAAAAACACACATTATTTTTTATAAACTGTGATTTCTACCACAAATGTTTAATCTTTCAAATACTTTCCAGTGAAATAAAGTCCAACTCTTACATATCCTTATGGGAGTTCAAATTAAAACTGTGGAAATGCATGGAGACAAAATTATCTCAAAAGTACCTTAAGAAGTTCAAGTCCTGAACGAATAGCTGTATCTGGACTTACACCCTCCTCTTCATCATCTGCTGTCCCCTCTATTGATTTATTCATCAGTTTTACCAGTGCACTATTAAAACGAGAAAATCTCAATTAGTAACCTTAGTAGATTAGTAACTGTATCCTAACTGCACTGTGGCAGAACACATACAGAATCTAAACATCAGATACAAATATGTTCATGGAGAAAAAACTTTTTTTAAACTTTGCTCCTTATTTGACAGCTGAGATATTTTTTAGTTTATCTCCCTATACCACCGACCAAACTCCATGTGTAACTCTACTGAAAAACAACAAAACTAAAATTAAACGACACATACTGGAAATATAATTTACTATTGATTTCTATGTATAAAGATATCATTTACAATCTTAGGAAAAACAAGAGAGGGCAGCTGCTAAATGGACAAATGGCAATTCACTCAAAGCAAAAAGCTAATAGTTAACAAAAACATGGACAAAGATGTTTAAATTAATCCCTGATAATTAATTTACTGAATCAGTAATTACATTCCTAGAAACTCATAGCAAAGCAGTTCATCAAAAGCATGTTATATTCATAAATAGATTCATCAATTAAAAACCCGCTTAATTACAAAAATACAGATTCTAAGGGACACATGCACCCTGATGTTTATAAGCAGCCTTATCAACAAGAGCCAAACTGTGGAGAGAGCCCAAATGTCCATTGACTGATGAACGGATAAAGAAGAGGTGGTACATATATACAATAGAATATTACTCAGCCATCAAAAAGAATGAAATCTTGCCATTTGTAATGATGTGGACAGAACTAGAGTGTATTATAAGTGAAATAAATCAGAGAAAGACAAATACCGTATGATTTCACTCATATATAGAATTTAAGAAACAAAACAGACAAACATATGGGAAAGGAAAAGAAAGAAAGAAAAGAAAAAGAGAGAGGGAAACAAACCGTAAGAGACTCTTAACAATAAAGAACAAACTGAGGGCTGATGAGGGAGGGGGATGGGGGATGGGCTAGATAGGTGATGGGTATTAAGGAGGGCACTTACTGTGATGAACACCAGATGTTGTATATAAGTGATGAATCACTAAATTCTATTTCTGAAACCAATACTGTACTGTATGTTAACTAGAATTTAAATATTTAAAAAACCATTTAATTGTCCAACATTATGGAATTAATTTTTCAAACATACCTAACCACCACAAAATGGAGTATTACTTGGTCAATAAAAATCAGTCTATGTAGCAAGATGATACTATTTTAAGTAAAAACAGATGTGATTTTTGGTTTTGAGACTGCTTCCTCATCAGTAAACTGAAGATAATACTACCTTATTTTGAGGGACATTAAATTATTACAGCAAATGGCCTAGTATACAGCAAATATTTAACAAATGGAAGCTAATGATAAATTTTAGGTGAAAATTTTTCCTTTGGAAAAATATGCATATTTTAAATTATTAAAAAAATTTTAAGTACAAAATATATAAGATGCACATATGCAATCTTCTATATAATTTAAACCACTTTTAGTACTTTTCTTTCTAACAACACAATAATTTAAAAACCTTAGTATCTTCAATTGATTTAAAAAAACAACTTTTTTTTTTTTGAGAAAACAAATTAGGGGTGTGTGTAAACAGTAGCCTGAAATATAATTTATATATCATATAATTCACATATTTAAAATGTGTAATTCAATGGTTTTTAGTGTAGATTCACAGGGCTGTAAAACCATTACCACAATCTAATTTTAGATTTCTCCCCGTCCCCAAAAAGACCCCTTTCCAAGTCACTGCTATTCACTTGCACCTCCTCTAGCCCTAGTAATCTATTAATCTACTTTCTCCTGTTATAGATTTCCCTATTCTGAATATTTCATATAAATAAAATCATACAATATATGGCCTTCTGTGACTCCTTTCACTTAGCAAACTGTTCTTAAGGTTCATCCATGTTGTAGTATGCATCAGTATTTCATTCACGTTAATCCTGAATAACCTTCCAGTATATAAGACAATTTATCCATTCATCAACTGACAGACATTTGGGTTGTTTCCACTTTTTTGGCTATTATGAATAATGTTGCTATAAACATTCATATACAGGTATGGACATATATTTTCATTTCTCTTGGACATATATTTAGGAGTGGAATTACGGGTTGCTATAGTAACTCTCTCTGTTTTAACTTTTTGAGGAACTGCCAAACTGTTTTCCAAAGCAGCTCCATCATTTTACATTCCCACTGGCAATACAGGAAGGTAACAATTTTTTTGCATCTTCTCCAATTCATCTGTCTTTTTGATTATAGCCATACATATGCGTGACACACACACACACACACACTAACATTCCCATCTCCTCACAAAAAATTGCCTTATGTCCCCTGTGTCGTCAATCTCCTTTTTCCATGCTGGCAATCACTGATCTGGTTTCTGTCACTACAATTTTACCATTTCTAGAATTTCATATATTTGTGTCTGACATTTTTTAAGTGACATAATTCTTTTGAGATTCCTCCATGTTGTTGAGTAGAATCAGTAGTTTATTCCTTTCTACTGCTGAAAAGTATATATTGTATGGATATATCATAGTATGATTACCCAATTATCAATAGATGGACGTTAGGGTATTTCTAGCTTAAAAATATAAATAAAGCTGCTATAAGCAATTAAATATACATCTTTATGGCAATTTATGTTTTTTTTTCTTGTAGGCAATATGTAGTATTGGGATTCCTGAGTTGTATGGTAATATTATATGTCTACTTAATGTTATAACAAACTGTCTCCTACAGCATCAACACTTGGTATGGACAGAATCTTTAATTTTAGCCAAATGATTGTGCAGTGGTATTTCTCATTGTAATGTGAATTTATATTTCCCTAATGAGTAATAATGTTCATTGTCTTTTCCTGTGCTTATTTTCTATTTGTATATCTTACTTGGTGAAGTCTGTTCAAATCTTCTGTTCATTTTTATACTTTGTCTTACTGAGTAGTAACAATACTTTTTATATTCTGGATATAATCTTTTATCAGGTATATGCTTTGCAAGTCTTTTCTCCCAGTCTGTAGCTTGACTTTTCTTTCTCATAATGATGTCTTGCAAAAAGGAAAAATTATTTAATTTTCTTTCATTGTTTGTGCTTTTTATGTCCCATTTAAGATATTTTGCTCACTCCATATTTTGTTTTAGAAGTTTTAGCTCTGACATTATATATTTTTTAAAAAGTTATTTTCAATTTGAGAAAAATATTCTGAATTAAGCTTTCTATTAGGAGGAAATCCTATAAAATGATACATTAATTTAACAAGATTATAAATGTGTTTGAAAAAATTTATAAATGTATCTAATTATTTGCAAGAGGTCATCCATACATTTACTTAATAAGTATTTAATGACTACCTATTATGTACGAAGTCTTAGGGTCTGTCCTGAAAGTATAGTGCAAAACAAGACAGACATAATCTTTTTCATTTATAATGTGGGTACATCACCATTATGAGTCGAGCTATAAGAAAAAGACCCAAGTCTTGAAACCAGGATTGTAGTCCTTCCTCTTATAAAAGTACTTTCATTTCTAAATGAGAGAAATAATACATACACCATATACTTCACAGGGGTATCATGCAGCAAAAGATTATTACCAATTCAAGTACACGTTGAAAACTGCTTGGGAAGTCTTCTATGTGTCTCTTTCTCTTCCATGCTGTGTAACAATGGATACAAATCTTCACCATTCTATCTCAGGTCTAAATCCTTCCACTGAGCAGACTACCTACTTTACTTTTAACCTAATAGAGAATAATGGAGGCCTTGAGTGAAAACTAATGTTCAATACCCTACCTTCTAACTTCCTCTCATTTGTATCTATTATTTTTTCATGTCATAGGGGAAGATTTCCTTCTTTCTATTCCTCTTCTTTAGGGATGTTGCACTATCTTAATTCTATTCCCCTTCAACCTCTCTTCTTTTCTATTAGTACCCCTCAAAGGTATTTCAATATTCAAAATTCCTTCATTAAAAACAACAGAAGACCCTTCTTCAAGTTTACTCTCTTCCCATCATCTCATTTTTCTCCTTTACTTTTTATAGCTAAACTGTCCACAGTGGCTGTCCCACATCTCAATTTATCTCCTAAAGCAGAGTTTCAAAGTGTGACAAGGTATTTATCCCCTTTGATTTTCTCATACCCAAAGGTTGCTGAGTGGAACCTACTGGGATCCTGTTGAGCTAGGCCAGTCACCTCTTGGGCTTGGGCAGTCTTCTCTGCTCAAATATTATCATTTTCTCTGTGTATCATGATGTGTATTTGAGAAGGACTATCCTAAGCTCTTCTCAATAGTTGGGTCATGTGGGTTTGCCCTTGCTACCCCAAAGAAACTATTCTGGCCATTGTGATGTTTCTCCCTTTTCTAAGTCCAATGGATGCTTTTTACTATCTATTTTCCTTCTGGGTAGCATCTGACCCCCCACTTTTTAGTCCCTCTTCTCTGTTATCACTCTTTCCCGATTTTCCTTTCACTTTTGACCATGTCTCCCTAAAAAAATTTTTTTAACTGAAGAATTGTCATATGATATTATGTTAGTTTCAGGTATAGAGCATAGTGATTTGGTATTTATAAACATTATGAAATGGTCACCACAATAAGTCTAGTTATGATCTGTCACCATACCACATTGTTAGAATTTTTAAGAATTCAATGAATTCCTTATCGTCTGGCAGCCTCTTAATTTTCCTTAGGATTCAGTCCTCACCCTTTTCTTTTTAAATTTTACCCTCTCCCCGAGGTTTCAACCATTATTATAATCATTACTTCACTTTCGACCACTATCTAAAGACAAGTAACTAACTGAAACATGCATATGTGTATTTGTAAAAACACAAGTCTGGAGAAAATATACTAAAGAAAAATTGGTTATATTTAGGATGATTTTCTACTATCCTCATTCCTTTCTTCCAAAATCCTTCATTATGGTTAAAGTACATGCAATTTTCTAACTACTTCTTGATTCCTTCTGCCTTTGTTTTGTCTTTTTTTTTTTTTTTTAAGATTTTATTTATTTATTTGACAGAGACAGAGATAGCGAAAGCAGAACACAAGCAGGGGGAGTGGGAGAGGGACAAACAGGCTTCCCGCCAGGCAGGGTGCCTGATGCGGGACTCGATCCCAGGACCCTGGGACCATGACCCAAGCCGAAGGCAGACGCTTAACGACTGAGCCACCCAGGCACCCTGTTTTGTCTATCTTTTCTTCCTAGAATAGCTACTAATGTTCATTCGGTAATTACTATGTGTGAGGCATTGTGCTAAGTGTTTTATATATCCATGTCATTTAAGCCTCTCAACAATTCCAGTTGTTATTGTAATGTATTATTCTTATTTTAAACATAAGGACATTAAAGCTCAGAGCAGCTTAAATAATTTACCCCAGGACACAGGGCTAGTGGCCTGGGCTGCTCTCCCCCTGCAGTCTTCACCTGGCCACCCTCCATAATTCCTACTCATCTTCCATTACCCATTTATGTGTGATCTATTTCAGAGCCTTCCCTAACAACAAATCCATCCCACACAATTTGGGTTATATAACGAACCTTCTCCAGTTACCCAATGTATTTTACAAACTGCTCCATTAAATGTATGTTACATGAATAAATAAACCCTCTATGTGTAATTTAATAGTCCATGAAGAGGTGATTATACAGAAAGAATATTATATGACATACATATTTCTCATTAAAATTAATAAATTGGAATTTTGCATACAATTAGTCTCTCAGAAACCCTAACCATAGGTTCATTTCTCTGAGCCTTAACACCTATGATGTTACTGAAAAAATTGAGTTTTTGGTCTTTTAGACTGGAGATCAACCACTAGCTTATATAATTTACTAAAGTAATGAAACCCTATGAAGCTTCATGGAAACAAACAGCAAATGCCATTATAGGTCTCTTTCAAAGTCAATATGCAAAGGCAAGAGTACTACTACATGTACTATATCCTTGATTTACCTCATTAGAATTAAATGGCATAGAGCAAAGGACACTGACATCAAAAATAATAAATCTGGTGGGAATATAAATGATATGGCCACTGTGGAAAACAGTATGGAGGTTCCTCAAAAAATTAAATATAGAAACACCATATGATCCAATAATTAAACTACTGCGTATTTACCCAAAGAAAATGAAAACACTAATTTGAAAAGATATATGCACCCCTTTGTTTACTGCAGCATTATTTATAACAGTCAAGACATAGAAACAACCTAAGTGTCCACTGATAGATGAATGGATAAAGAAGATGCAGTACACACATACACACGAATATTATGCAGCCATAAAAAGGGATGAACTCTTGTCATTTGCAACAACATGATGGACCTACAGGGTATTACGCTAAGTGAAATAAGTCAGACTGAGAAAGACAAATGCCATATGATCTACTCATATGTGGAATCTAAGAAAAATGAATAAACAAACAAAAAGCAGAATCAGACCTATAGATACAGAGAACTGATGGTTGCCAGAGGGAAGAGGGATGGAGGGATAGGCAAAATGAATGAAGAGGAGTGGGAGATACTGGCTTCTAGTTATGGAATAAGTCATGGGAATAAAAGGTACAGCATAGGGAATATAGTTCATGATATTGTAGTATCACTGTATGGTGACACACTGGAGCTATATTTGTGGTGAGCCACAGCATTAGAGATGTTGAATCACTATGTTGTATACCTGAAATTAATGTAACATTGTGTTTGAAGTATACACAAATAAAAAGAATTAAAAATTACTGCCATCCTTTGGAAAAATCAATCAATCAATCTATGGTTTTTGCCATTACCCAGCTGTGAACAAACCATTTACTCTTTGAAAACCTTAGTTTTCTTATTTGCAAATAAGGAAATTAAAGAAAAAGGAATTCTTAGTCAAAAAGGAAAAAGACAAACATCGCTGTTATTAGCTGAATTGCATACCCCAAATTCATATGTTGAAGTCTAACCTCCAGTACGTGATGCGACTGTACTTGAAATGAGGGCCTTAAAGGAGATAATTAAGGTAAAATGAGGTGAAATGTGTGGGACATTATCCAATATGACTATTGTCCTTATATGAAGAGAAGATTAGGACACAGACAATGTGAGACCTTGTGAAGAGACAGCGAGAAGGAGGCCATCTGCAAGTCAAGTAGAGAGGCTTCGGAAGAAATCAAACTTGCTGCCACCTCTATCTTGGACTTCTAGCCTCCAAAACTGTGAGAAAATTAATTTCTGTTGTTTAAGTCACCCAGTCTGTGGTATTTTGTTATGACAGCCCTAGAAAATCAATACAACTGGCATTTCAATACAACCAAAGCAGTAGTTCACATATGGTGAAGTAACTAGCTAGAACCAGCTCTCCTAATCCAAGGCTGTTTAAACCAAACCAAACCAAACTGAGAGAGAGAGAGAGAACCAGTAAGTGCTATGTAATAACCCAATATGAAAAGGAAGACATATAGCTTATCTACTAGACCAGGCTACTTAGTTTTATGTGTTCTAATTCTCACAATCATCCAACAGGGAGATATGACACATATACTGAAGTTAAAAATAAAATGAAAAACTCAGATAAATTACTGGGCTTCTTTCAAAGCCACAAAACTGGTACGTAGTAGACACAGGTTGTGAAACCAGATTAGTCTAAGGGCAACTTGTGCTCTTTTCAAAATACTATTCTGTTTCCACATATCTCAAGTAAACAGTGATATATACTAAAGGAATGTTGTGTGGCCATCAAAATGGTTAAGATAACTCAAAAACTGATTGATAGCCTATAGATGTAAAATTTTCTTCTTTCTCCATTCTTAATATTCTTTTTTTTTTTTTAAAATATTTTATTTATTTATTTGAGAGAGAGAGAATGAGAGAGAGAGAACACCTGAGAGGGGATAGGGTCGGAGGATGAAGCAGACTCTCTGCCGAGCAGGAAGCCCGAGGCGGGACTCGATCCAGGGACTCCAGGATCATGACCTGAGCCCAAGGCAGTCGCTTAACCAACTGAGCCACCCAGGCACCCTCCATTCTTAATATTCTTAATTTCTTTAATGAGCACATATAGGCTAAAGATAAAACACAAGAACCCTTAAAAAAATAAAAAGCACTGAAGTAAACCAAAGACTAGAAAACAAGCTGGCCCTTCTTTCAACTTCAATGATACATCCTTCTGCCATTAAAAAGGTATACAGGGAACCTTTTTAGGTTTTCTTAGGGACCCAGAATTTAAACTTACAGCACTGTGGTTTCAGATTATATTCTATTTTTCAGTGAATATATTTCCTAGCTTACCTTATGGCTTCTGAATCAATGTGCACAGGTGCAATTCTTTCCAACAGAAATTTGACCATCTCTAGAAAAGGATTTGTTGGCTGCTTAGGATTTGCAAGTTTTCGAGCTATTTCTCTCTATAGAAAGGAAAGATTTTACCGTAAGTATGATTTACTTTCATATTTTTCAAAATAAAAATAATTATAGGTATCAAAAGCATTTAAAGATTCAAAACCAGCAGAATCTGCTTTAGACCTGACTAAATTTCTGCTTTAGATCCTGACTAAAATTGTATACTCATTAAGTAATCAAAACAAAATCTGGACTGTGGGGAACAGAAAGGGGATGACACAGTATAATTTATGCCTTCTGTCTCGTATTTCTCCCATGAAGTTATTGATTAGTAAACAATCTTTTTTAATGCTCTACTTCCAAAAAGTTAAAAATTTAAACTTTCATGGGTATGTCTTAGTTTATTTCAAAATTTATTTCAAACTAATAACATAATGTTTATTAATTTCATAATAATGTCATAATATTTTGTTTTATTTCAGTTAATGATTTGTTTTTTTAAAGAGGGGAAGATTCGTAAGTATGTAATTATAAAGTTTTTTTTAGTTCTGGAAGAACATAGCTGATTTCAAACACAGTTGTACTACATCAAATATCTCCTACAAGGAAAACACATTATTGATGGAATTTCTAAAGAACATATTAGGACTTAATGATTATAGAACCTAATTCTCCCAAAGAAAAGGTTAAATTTACAAAATGCTGGGCATTAGGGAAAGAAGTTTAATAACAATGCTTTTAATTGAATATCTGTGATGAGTAAATGTAAATCTTGGCTGATAAGATAAAGCACATTAAAAGTGCTTTCCAAACTATAAAGCAATAACAAATAATAGTCATTTTATGTACTCTTTCCATAAAAAAAAAGAAAAAAAACATTATATGTTCAGAGGGACAAGGGAAAAAGGAAAAAATTTCTACTGTAGTTTCAGTGACATCCTGACACATATTAATTATAAAACCAATATTAAATTAGATACCATCCATGTCTGTTAATAGAGTGTCTCAGGAAAACTTCTTAGTCATTAAGAGATGCCTGATTTATTTTGCAAGCTGTAATTAACTGAGCAAAATTTTAGCATTTAAGAAAATAAAAGTATTTTAGTCAGTGCTCAGTCCTTACATACTTTGCTCTAACCAATAGATATACATTTTAAATCTGAATTTAAGTACGTTACTATCTTTTGAAATCAAATCTATTTTGTGCAGGTCTCCCCAAAAGGGGATTTTTTCTATCCCTAGTATAAAATTTAGTTGCTTTAACCTAAGATAAAGTCAGTGATCATTTATTAACAAATAAATCTATTGGAAAATTGCTAGACAAACTATACAGTCAGTACTTTGGAATAGATTACTAAAAAAGGAAAAACTAGGCATTAGGAGAGACAGTTACAGTAGAAAAAAATAAAGGAAATGTTAAAGGGAAAAATAATTCAAAATTATCTAATCAGTAATAACAATATAAAATACACCTATGTACATAAACAGTAACACTAGACACAATGAACTTTTATTTTAAAGTAGGCTCCATGCCCATCGTGGAGCCCAACATGGGGCTTGAACTCATGACCCTGAGATCAAGACCTGAACTGAGATCAAGAGTCAGATGCTTACGCAATTGAACCACCCAGGCACCCAACACAATTAACTTTTAAAACCTGACGTTTTTGTATTCCAATATAACCTTACATTTAGGTAATCCCTCATAACAATATTTTATGTATGCAATATCTAGGTACTCTCTCATAACAACTACATGTGATAAGATTCTTAAGTGATACTGGGGATTAGCAGCAAGCCAAATTAGTTTGTGACAACAAAAACCAACTAATTAGTTTGTAGCAACAAGTCAACAGTTTCCTTATTTTTTTTACACAAGAAAAAAAAATACCCACACATACTTCCAACGCATAAACAAGAAATTTTATAACTGAAAAGTAGTTGACAAAGCTTCAAACAGAAGTAATCATTTGTAATCCTTTTAGGAAATGACAGCAGAAAGAAAAAAGAAAATTCTTTCTGCATCCCTGACAGTATTTCCAAAATTTCTCATCAACTATGGTAACACTGTAGATTCATACTACTACTGATATTTACTAATTACATAAATTGTTTAGTATATTAAGCACCCTTATGGAGTATCAAGGAAATAAAGAAATAGTCCCTACTTTTTTTTTTTTTTAAAGATTTTATTTGAGGGGCGCCTGGGTGGCTCAGTCGTTAAGCATCTGCCTTCGGCTCAGGTCATGATCCCAGGGTTCTGGGATCGAGCCCTGCATCAGGCTGCCTGCTCTGCGGGAAGCCTGCTTCTCCCTCTCCCTCTCCACTCCCCCCTACGTGGGGTCCCCCCTCTCTCGCTGTGTCTGTCAAATAAATAAAATCTAAAAAAAAAAGATTCTGAGAACGCATGCGTGTGAGAACAAGTGGGGGGAGGGGCAGGGAGATAAGCAGACTCCCCACTGAGCAAGGAGCTAAAGGTAGGGCTCTATCCCAGGACTCTGAGACTATGACCTGAGCCGAAGCTTAACCGGCTGAGCCACCCAGGTGCCCCAATCCCTATTTTAACATGCTTATAATTTATTAATTTTGTTATTACAAAAATAAATAGCTTAAAAATTCTGCATCTATATATCCTTTGTTCTTCATACATTTTTTCCTTTCTCATTTTGACAATAAAAACATTTGTTAAAAAAAATAGTATTCTTTCACATACAGTGTTCCCTCTCATATACTTCTGTTGTTTTCCTAATCAAAATGTCTCCTAAGAGGATTTAACATTATCAATATTTTTTGTAGCTGGAAACAGTAAACTAGATAAAACAATTTCTCACAAGAAGCAGTTTCTAAAGGTTTAACTTTCATGTTACAGTGATCTGTTGTTTTTGGTTCGTGTGTGTGTGTGTGGTGGGTTTCCCCCACCAATAAGCAATTCTCTGGACACCAGCAGGATGTTACAATTCAGCTCAATTCTGACACTGTCTACCCCGAGGTAGCATCAGTTCCCACAGGTTAAGAGTTCAGTCTTAAGAGACTGTTTCCCCCCAAACCTCCAGACATCAGTTGTAAGCCCAGGTTGTTACCTATACTCCTGACCAACCGCCTGTAAATCTAGATTCCCACGACCCCCTCCTTCCTTGGGTCTGATGAACTTGCTAGAGCAACTCCCAGAATTCAGAGCAAAATTTACTTACCAGATTACTGGTTTATTATAAAAGGATACAGATCTAAGAACAGCCAGATGGAAGAGATACATAGGGCAAGGTATGTGGCAAGGACAGGGAACTCCCATTCCCTCTGTGAGCCTGCCCCTCACCCCAAATCTCCACATGCCCACCGACCCGGAAGCCTCTCTGAATCTTGTCTTTTTTAAGTCTTTAATGGAGGCTTCATTACATGGGTTTGATGATCAAATCATTGGCAACTGGTGACTGAACTCAATTTCCAGCCCCTCTCCCCTTCTCTGATGTCAGAGGGTAGGATTGACAGTTCCAATCCACTAATCATGTGATTGGCTACACAGGGAACCATTCCCCACCCTTAGCTGAGCTCCCAAAGGCACCTCATTAACATAACAAAAGACACCGTTGCAGCTCTCAGCACTTAGGATGAGTTTTAGTCCTGTGCCAGAAATGGGGGACAAAGACCCAATATGTATTTCTTACTATAAATCACATCACATCTTGTATCATTCTCACTGAACCATAGAAAGGTTAAATGAAAAGAAAACAGGAAGCACTTGATGACTGTTACTAAATAGCATAACATAAGTTAGCATCTCTCTCCCCTTTCGTTCTTTTCCTCCCTACCTCCTCCAGGAACTATACCTATGCTAATATATATGAACCAGCCTTAAATTTCAGACTTCTAAACACAACTGCTGCGAGGCCACACATCGTTATCTTCTCCTACCCTTCAAACATCTTCTCTGATAACCAATCACTCAAACTAGAAATACAGGAGTCATTCTTGATGTGGTGGTCTAATCCCTACTCATCCTTTAAGATTCGATTCAGGAATCCCTTATTCTAGAATAAGCTATTCCCATTTCCACCCCTGCCTGGGACGGCTGCTGTTCCTTTGTGTTACCAAAGTGCATGATTCTATCAGAATACTTACCACCCCGTATTCTCTATTGAGATATTTGCCTGCCTTTGTCATCTAAACTGCAACCGCAGTGAGAGACCATGTATAATACAATTTACTAAATTACGCAGTGAACTATAATGGTGTAGACTTGATCAAGGGACAACCCAAAGTTTGGCCTTCAGAAGATACAATGCATATTCAGATAACCTTGTAGGGAAGGGTTTTTTAAGGTGTGGTCCATGGACGACTTGTATCATAATCACTTTGAGACTGTTAAAAAGATGGAGATTAAGGATCCCTCTCTATTTATTTTAAGAATTCCTAGTGTTTGTCATAAATATGTAACACCATAAGAATTACTTTTCATTCACATCTTATAGGGCAGTGCAAGGGGTCTTGTATTAGGTCATATATAAAATTTCATCGTATCTTATTCTAACATATTATGAGGTTGATAATATTTATAGATGAAGAAAAGGAAGCTCAGAAATATTGAGTAACTAACAGTCACAATGGCAATAAATGGTCTAGCTGAAATTCAAACCTAGGACACTCTCAAATGCTCAATTAATAAGCTTCCTTTCCAGGAATTTAGGTCATAGGGAGGTGTTAGAGCAAAAAATAGCAAGCAGAGCTCATGCTATGGCAAATATGTGATCCTTCTCTAGGACCAAGGTGTGGAAACTCAAAACCTGAAGTCCAAAGGAAAAGCAAATCTATTCGGCACATATCATAATAGACTGCTCATCCTCTCTTACTATAGCATCATGTATATATGTATTAATCCACAGTATGTGTCTATTGTAATTCCTTGCTCAAAGTATTTGATCTCCATTCCGACAAATTCTGTTACTGAGTAATGCTCACCTCTTGAGAAGAAGTGACTGTCATTTAGAAAAAAAGGAAGTGGTAGTATATACACATTAGCAGGGGACAGAGAGGGACTCTCAAAGAAAGAATGAAAGCTACATAGAGCGACAGAAACTAAATTTTATGTTTGTATACTTCTTTATTCTTTTCTTCAACTTCAGAATGAAACTGTCAGGAAAAGAGGAATGTGATACTAGAGGGTATATATAACTAGTACCAGCAGCCCTTGCGGAGAAAGACAAAATGATATAGATATTCTGGAAAACAGCAAAAACTCTTCTAACAGTGGTCATTTTCCAGAGTGTTTAAAGGGTATTATAAATCCTATTTTATACTCAAGAACACATAGATATGTTAAATAATGTGCTCAGAATACACAATGTTAATGTAAAAGCCAGAAATTACTGTGAAACTTCCACCAAATAAACTAAAAAACATGAATAGCAGAAATTTTTTCTTCTAGAAAAGAATTCTATTAGCTATTCTGTGGACCATTACTTAAAATATCTTCAGAATAACTCCCCCCCCCCAAAAAAAAGTATCATTACCATGCTCTTTCCAGTGCAACTGTGGTCCTCATCTCTACTTTCTTGGTTGCTAAAATCAGGAGTGCTGACTGGCTGCACTGCATGGCTGTGGTATTCACCCTGAGATATTTTGGTTACAAACATCTGTTTTGCATATACTTTTTGGATTTGGAAACTCTTAGATATTTATGGTCTGACAAATATTAGGAATTCATGTTATTGCCATTTTCCCAAACTCACGCTCAATTTCTGTTTTCTCAGACCAAAAACACCACTTGATTGTTCTTTCTCAAGGTCATTTGTTGAGCAGTACTCAGTTCGTACTGGATCTTCCTACAAACAATGGAATATATACAAAAAAACACTACTGAGGACCTATGAGATCTAGACTCTACCTGCAGCTCAGCCACTATCACCAGCTATAAAATACTGGACGAGAAACCTTAAAATCCAATGTCTTTATTTATAAAATGAAGTGGTTAAAACAACTCTTTTTTTTAAAGATTTTATTTATTTGAGAGAGCGAGAGCAAGTGAGCAAGCACACGCATGTAAGCCAGGGGAGGCACAGAGGGAGAGGAAGGGAGAGGGAGAGAGAGGGAGACGGGGGGAGAGAGAGAGAAAGAGAGAAAGAGAAAGAGAATCCCAAGGGGACTCTGTACTGAGCGCTGAGCCCGACATGGGGCTCCATCTCATGACTCTGAGATCATGACCTGGGCCGAAATCAAGAGTTGGACGTTTAACTGACTGAGCCAGACAAGTGCCCCTACACCAACTATTTCTAAGGTCTTCTCAAAATACTTCATTCTATGACCCAATTATATTAGTAGAGACCCTGTAGGACACAGTACTCTGGAACTAGAATCCTAAATGCCAAAGACATAAATGCAACCTTTAACTGTTTTCAGCAAACCACCCAGCACTTGGCATATCCTCATCCCTAGACCCAAGAGAAGAGTCCACTGTTCTCTTCCCTAAATTAGCTTCCCCTCTTCTCTTCCTAATCCTTTTTTTTAAATCCACTTAGAGACCTAATATCCCTAGAATGAGTAAAAAAAATACCTATTCCATGCTCTCAGACCACTTCGTATATACATCTATTATAGTCCTCACCCCTTTAACACACAAATAATTATTGCACTCTAATTCTTTTTAGAACAAAGTTAGACATAAATATCAAATAATTTTCCTTTCTCTTATTCAGCTCTGTAAGCCTGGTCACAAACATAATGGTTGTAACATACGTAATACCACAGAAATACAATTTATTTAAATCCTAAAGGTCAGTGCTGGGCCAGGTATTAGGATATATATACACAGATACACACACAAAATCTTCTAACAATCCTATGAGTTTTTTAATGTTTATAGATGAGAAAAATGAGGCTACAAAATATTGAAGAACTTACTAAAGGTCACACTGGTAGTAAATGGTATAGCTGAAATTCAAACACAAAACTCTCATAAAATGCTGTATAAATGAATGGATGAAGTTTTCCTTCCTGATATTTTCAATGAATACTGGTTTTCTATAAAATAAAGAATCCAGGAATAGAATGAAGACAAAAGCCTAAATAGGAATTACCTTATCTATAAATGCATATATGGCAATGTAACTGTTGCTAATTTATTGACAAGGGTTATTTCCATGCTAATACATGAGTGAAGAAAATGCATACACACATAAGCATTTAGAAAATTCTATTTACTTAACAAACGTCTACTAAATACAAAGCATACTGTTTTGCTCAATTCCTAGGACCAAACTCCCCGGCTTAGTTCTCTAGTGTTTTTCCTGGAATTTGGTTAAACAGTGATAAGAGAGCTAAGCTGACCACAGATATACTCCTGGGTAATTTAGAGTTCACAATATTGTTAAATTAACACAAATAATTTATGTAAAGCAGACTTTAATGAAATATAAATTTCAACAAGCGAAGCTAAAAGAACACATGTAGAAGTATAATTTACTAACCACACAAACATCTGCCTGTTTGCATGAACAGGTTGGGCTGATTAATAACTCCAGCTGAGACCGCAATTTCTCATCATCACCGAGAACCTGGTTAAATTTCTTCACAAAATCTTGTGCTTTCCCAGGGTCAGGCAAATTCTCTATAAAATTGAAAGAGAATCAGTATTATAAAATAAAAACTACTATACTAAACTAAAAGCAAGTGGTCTTAAAAATTATGCTGAGCTATCAAAAAACAATCAGCCTAACTGGTTCTTAGAAATAAAATTAAGAGGATTATTTTCTCTTACTTAGTATTAAATTGATAGTCCCATTATGTAAATTGTTTTGATGTTTATTATATACATATGGAGTGAATAAACAAACTCACTTGCTATGGTCATCAGTTTTCCAAACATGGCAGAACAGTTAGCCTCTGACTGAAATTTAAAACAAAAACAGAAGTCATATTTGCTACCAAATTTCTGTAAGAAAATCCAATTACACATTTTTAAAGAAAAAAAAAAACCAAAACAAAAAACACCACACACTAAAAAAAACAACAACAAAAAAACAAAACAAACCAAACCAAAAAACACCACACACTAGCCACCAGAAAATCTACGCCCCAAGTTGGTAACAAAGAATTGTGGAGTAGCAACAACTACTAAGTTAGGACAAACAGAAGGAAAGGTGATGTCAAAAAGAGGTTTTTAAAAATTAAAAAGGAGTAACATAACTTCCATAGGGAAAACATCTTGCCAGAAGACTGAACCGAAGATAACTGAAACAATTATGGTTATCAAAATTACTGTGAAGCGATACATCAAAGAAAATTAACTAAAAATGTGACGAGTAGAAAAAAATTTCTTCCTGAAGAGTTCTATTAACTATTTTGTGGCCTATTACTTAAATAACCTCAGAATACCACCTGCCTCCCAAAAAGTAATTCTGTATAGTCCAGCACAATAAAGTTATTACCTTATTACTAAATTTGTATGAAATCTGAATAATTTGGATCAGAAATTGGTAAACTATGGTCCTATGGACCATCTGTTATTGTTCAAGTTTTGCGGAACCACAGTCACATTTGTTCACTTACATATTGTCTATGACTGCTTTTGCAATTTTATAAAGGCACAGTTGAGCAGTTCACCAGACTTTATGGCTGGTAAAGCCTAAGTTTTTACAATCTGATCATTTACAAAAAATTTTGCCAACCCTTGCTTTAGCATCAATAGACCCTTGAAGGGTCTCTGTCTATAATTTCCTAGTTAAGAACACTTATTCTAGTAGCAAACACACTTAGAAGTATATTAAGAAATTATTCAAGTTTCTTTCCCCCCCATCTTCCAGAAGACACTGGGCAAAATTTTTTTGTTAATTTGACTTTGCCATATTTATAGAACTGGTACCTAAATTTGATAGTGACTACATTGAAGGACCCAAAATCATGGAGTAAAAAAAAATCATGATTTCTCATAAAATTTTATCTGATGTTTAATTCTAATTATTTGAAAACTGATGAACCATGTATAAATTCTTAGTATCTGAAATGATAAACTAGAAATTACCATTTCTTTGTTCATACTAGAAAATAAGATTTTGTTATATTCATTTACAGTTAAAATTTAGCTTGGAAAACTAGAGAAATTATGTGTAACTGACATTTGGAAAACACTTGAAAGTTTTTACTTGCTTCATTATATGTAATTACAGAAAAACTGAATAATGACCATAACAAACTATTAATTTAAACAAATCATGAACCTACTGTAGGTTGCTTGTGCAAATCCAATAGTTCTCGTACATGACTTCTAAGCATGTTCTGACACTTCCACATTTCATTGAGAGCTCTGTTAAGTTATAAATATGAAAAAAATATGTAATATAACAATCTGGTAATTATTCAACTTTACTACTTTTCTTGTTGCATGGGATAGATACACTATGCTTCTACATCTACCTAAAATTTTAAGCACCAGGACTTATTTATAGGATTAAGACAGGTTAGCTTAAAATAGTATATAAAAAACTTCTTATGAGAGAAAATATTTGAGAAGTTTAGAAGGATGAATAGGATCTTTCTAGGTAAATGGGGACTGAAAGACATATTTTTTAAAAAAGATTTTATTTGAGAGAGAGAGAGAGAAAGAGCTTGAGCACGAGCTGGGGGGAGGGGCAGAGAGGGAGAAGTAGACTCCCTGCTGGGCGGGGAGCCAAATGTGGGGCTTGAACCCAGGACCCTGAGATCATGACCTGAGCCAAGGGGAGACGCTTAACGGACTGAGCCACCCAGGCGCCTGGGGACTGAAAGACATTCTAAGCAGGGGAAACTAGAATGTTCCGGTACCAAAAAAAAAAAGATAAAATGTCATCAAAATGCCTGGGATAGGTAACTTAAACGTTTTTTTACAGATTTGGAGCACAGAGTGTGAATGGAGTAGCATCAGGAAGCTGGAACATACTGCAGAAAAGGATCAGATCATAAAGGCATTTTCATGGCAGGCTAAGAGGTATTCATGAAGGGCCGTAGAAATAAACTTAGAAATGATGTAGATTCAAGACACCAAATTTAACTTGAGTGTGTTTATTATTCTACACTTCTTTCTCTCCATGAAAGCAGATTTTCTTCTCTCACAAACCCAGTCCATAATTCCAGGTGCCCAGAGGGATCTCTGAGACATTAGTCTATGTTGGAGTATTATTTGCCAATATTTTGAAATATAAAGAGACCAAAACCTTAGGCTAAGGATTTACTACGTAGGGTGAGCATTAGGAATTACCTGAAAATTAAAAAAAAAAAATGATGGCTAACGCCTCCTAATATAATACACTAAGGATACAACGTTACCTCTGTAGAATTTCTGCTGAAAATGCATAATCCCAATCTAATGAGGAAACACTGGATGAACCCCAATTGAGGAAATATTCTACAAAATTGGACTGGACCATGCAATACTCTTCCCCAACCATCAAAGTTGTAAGAGACAAAGACTGAGGAATGGCTCCAAATTAAGAAACTAGAGACATATGACAATGTAATATACAATCTATAATCCCAGAAAAGAAAAAAAACCCATAAAGCACATTATTGGAACAATTGAGGAAACTTAAATACACATTAGATTAGACAATAATATTGTATCAATGTTAAATCTCTTGATTTTGGTAAGAGTACTCTGGTCATATAAGAGAATATCCTTGTTCTTAGGGAATATACACTGAAATATTTAGGGGTAAAGGGATCTAATGTCTGCAAATTACTCTCAAATGGTTCAGAAGAAAATATTTATGTAGGGATAAAGAAAAAGTATATGCAAATGGCAAAGTGATAAAGCAAATGATGAATCTAGGTAAAATGCTTTGTACTATTTCTGCAACTTCTCTGTAAGTTTGAAATTATATGGAAGTTAAAAAACAAATACATAAAATATAATATACACATATTATAATAATACACACACACACAAGCTGAGGTTCTTTTCAGAAGAATCAAAATTCTTAGTGACGGGACGTGTTTACTTTTTTTTTTTTTAAGATTTTATTTATTTATTTGACAGAGAGATAGAAGAGCACAAGCAGAGGGAATGGCAGAGGGAGAGGGAGAAGCAGACTTCCCGCTGAGCAGGGAGCCTGATGCGGGACTCAATCCCAGGACTCTGGGATCATGACCTGAGCCGAAGGCAGACGCTTAACCATCTGAGCCACCCAAGCGCCCACGTGTTTACTTTTTTAAAAAGCTTTATTACAGTGGAGTGACCACACATCCTAGTTGGCCTGGGACAGTTAAAGTTTATGCCAATTGCCTAATCAAAAATATTAATAGTGCCTTTCTGTTTCAAAAATAACCCGGTTCGAACAACCAATCACATGGTCATTCTACACAGAGTGATCTCAATATACTTTCCTGATTAAGAAGCAGTATTTAGTTCTTAGGATTAGTACTGTAAAGCTCCAATAGTGTAATTTAGATCCCTGTGAACAGGTAGACAAAAGTAATTTTGACATGGGGATTTCTTTGAATCCCTGAAACTGTATTATTGACTCAGTTGCCAAATATGTCTATGCATATAGGATTATTTTTTGCTTTTAATTTATCTAAACTTATAAATTTTTCTGTATAAACATTTATCTAAGGTTCTTTCTTCCTTGAGAGAGCATGTGTGAGTGCGGGGGGTGGGGGTGGGGGCAAAGGGAGAGAATCTTAATCAAGCTCCATGCCCAGCCTGTGGCAAAATCTGAACCAAAATCAGGAGTCGGACCCTACTGACTGAGCCACCCAGGCGCCCCTGAGGTTTTTGATTCAACTAGAAGAAGCAACAACCCTATCAACAATTAGATAAGGTAATTTTATAAATCTTTAACTCCAAACAATCATTTAAAAAGTAACTTACTTGACAGCATTTGGATCCAAACTAGCATATAAGTAATACAAGCATTTCATTCTCTCTTCTGTTTCCAGGTTGTGGGGGACAAGATACTGTGCAAAGATTTTCTCTACCAACAGTCTATGAAACAAAAAAATCCCAGTTACAATTATTCTGTTATTTTCAGAAGCAACAGCCCTTTTATATTTTAACCATCTCATGCAAAGATACCAGACCTATGTGTGTAAATACAATGGAAAAGATTAGTAGGTGACTGGTTCCTTTCCTTGGAGTATGATTTTTATTTGATTGCTGTTGGTTTTGTTTTGTTTTGTTTTTGAGTAATCTCTGCGCCCAATGTGGGGCTCGAACTCATGAAATCACGAGTTGCGTGCTCTACTGACTGAGACAGGCAGGCACCCTGGAATATAGTTATTTTAAAATTTAGAGCTGTGGCTGCTATTTGTGGGTTTACTTTCTGTCAGTATGGAATATTTGTTCTAAAAAGGTTATACGTTATCCCTAAACACAGGGTGCTAGGCTGTTCCAGCTATTCTTCATCAGTCCTGAGGTACAGGAAATTACTTAACACTACATATAAAGCTACGATCAAGAACAGCTAATTCTCAGAAAAACAAAACAAAACAAAAAACTCAAATCCAAAACCAAAAAAACCCCAACACACACACACACAAAAACATTGACTTCCTCCAATTACAATCCAACTCCTTTCCCATGTCGTCATTTAATAAAATCAGGGGGATCTTCCTTAGTATTACTTCCCGAAAATTTAGCTTTTCCTGTGCACATCTGATCTCTCTTCTCTCCACAGTTTAAATTCCTTAACGATACTGGAATAACCTTCTTGCTAAGCTTATATTTATTATTCAGAACCATCAGAATAAGACAATACAAGAAATCCTCATTAATCAACGAAATACACAGCCAGTGATGCTGAAGTAATCAGTCTAATTCTATCAAACATTGCAAAGTACTTTGCAAAAACCAAAATCATTACTACAACCCAATATAGAATTACAAGTAACATTCAAAAAATGATAACAATGTAAGTCCTTAACACAAGAAAAAAAATTTTGTAACTAAATATGGGGATGGATGTTAAGTTGACATACTGTGGTGATCTTTTCCCAATATATACAAATATAGAATCATTATGTTATACACCTGAAATTAATGTTATGTGTCGATTATACCTCAATAAAAAAACACCATAGTACTTCCTCTATTGATACTTACAGTGTTACAAAAAAGTAAAAATAATAACTAGCAGTTACTGAATAGTCCCATATTGACAGGCACTGGGTTAGGGAGCTTTACGTTTTTTATTTAATCCACATGACCATCTTGCATGGAAAGCTTTATTATTACTTTTTAGATAAAACCCAAGGTGCACAGAAGTCAGTTGTGCAGAAGCACACATCTAATAAGGGGCAGAATGAACATTTGGTCTCTGGTCTGACTCCAAAGTCCATACCTACTTCACTAATGATGCTACTTGACAATTTGTGTCAGAGTCTTATTTAAACATAGAATGTATAAATATGCAGAAAGTGACTTCCAAATTTAGAAATTAAAAAATTAAAAAGTATATTATATGTCAAAAAGTTAAAAGCACTTTTATATTTAACCATTCTACCAACATGTCAGACTCACTTGTCATCGATGCTATTCTGATAATAAATATGCAAAAGCTTGTCTTTTATCCAGCTGACTTTCTCTGCAGCTTCCTTTCCCGCTTCACCATGAAGGCAGTATTTCTTATAAAGCTGAGCCAGACCCATCATAGCTTCTTTTCTTACTCGCCACTAAAAAGTATAAAGTTTATTGAATGAGTGAGATACCAAACTTTAGTATACTAATCTGCAAAAACTGGCCATTTCTTCACTAGGTTTTACAATCATATGTACATAAACTGGCATAGTATTTATTTTCCTAAGAAGCAACAAGCTGCTTTACCAACAATTTTGAATACATATATATTTATAAATCAGACTATTTTAAAAATTGTTGAATGCAAATACTATTAAATCACCTACCAATTTTTTATTTCACTCACAGCCAAGCAATCGGTAGTAAATCTTACAGATGATTTCATTAGATTCTGTCTAAAAAAATTTGCCCAAGTTTTAAAAGTGATAAAAGGTAAAAGAGAAAGTGTGATTTACTCTGCAACCAAAAGCCCTATCATCTGGAATATTTTATCCTAATTACATTCCTTTTGATATTAACTCAGAATAAAAACAAAATTTAGTATCAAGATCCTAGAATTACGAAGTTGGAAAGAACCTTAGTGATCATTTTAAGTGAACTTCCTTACTTTATAGATTAAAAGGGCAAATGATTTACCTAGCCACATACTAGTTAGTGGAAGAAGACTCTCTGGGACTTCCAGAGACTGGAACAGTTTGCTAGGAGGAAAGAAAGGTGGCAGGAAGAAGGTCGATAAAAAAGGAGACTATAAAAACCTACAGTTAGAACCATGACAGTGAGAGGTAATAAAAAAAAAGATATTTGTCTCAATAATAAATCAGAGCATATGATCTTTGGTTTATTTACATTAATATTTCTTTATAATCTTTTGTATAATTTCTTCATTTTTAGGCTATTTAGATGGAATGAAACTTTGTTCCCATATAACAGGTAACAGATGCCTTTGACATTTCTCACATGAAACCAAGGACTGTAAGCAGTGAAATCTAAGATTAAGTCCTGTCCCCACATTTTATAGGGGAGAAAACAAATTTCAGAAAGGCTATACACAAGGTCATCTAATTTACTGCACCAAAATCCGGGTCCTAAAAAATATCCAGTAGATGCTATTTTGACCATATCATGCAGCCTCAGGAAGATTCATTTATTCAACTCCTTCAGAAACTACAAACAAACATTAGTAGAAGCAGGAGTGAAAAGTTTCTAAAAGGAGGAAATAACAAAATTGGTAATACCTTAAATTGAGTGTGCGTATGGAGGTGGGGGCGGGCGGGGAGAGAGTTACCAGCTAACCACTAGGTAGAGCATCATTTCATTTAAATTAAAGCCAAGAGGAAAAACTTGTTCAAAGTTATAATCACTGATACAGTTGGACATGTTAAACAGTGCCCACATGACATATTTGCCTCCTCTAACAAAATATTTAAAAAGAACTTAAAGAATACCTCTTGCTGTATTTTATAACCAAGAAATATAATTTTACTCTGAAACTATTGCTAAAGGACACTGCTTTTTTTTTTTTTTTTACGATTTATTTATTTGTCAGAGAGAGTGAGTGTGCACAAGCAGGGGGAGCGGCAGGCAGAGGGAGATAAGCAGGCTCCCCGCCGAGCAGGTAGCCCAATGCGGGGCTTGATCCCAGGACCCTGGGATCACGACCTGAGCCGAAGGCAGACGCTTAACCGACTGAGCCATCCAGAGCGCCAACGACACTGGTTTTATGAGGACAGTGTGTTTTCAACCATGCCTCAAATAAAACAGCACACTGCAAAGGTAACTTTTGTTAAAGATGTTAATAAGATGTCTAATCAGCCTGCCTTGCATGTCTGTCTCTTGCTTACAGGTGACCCTATACTTAGCAACAGCTTTTGTTGTTCTTAGTACTACTCTTCCTTATCAAACCATGTTTTTAATTGTGACCACAGACAGGAAATCACACAAAAAGGTATCTGAACATACAACTATCACTTCAGCCCTTAGCTTGGTACAGCACTATAGAAGTATCACTTTCATATAAAGTATGATATTCTTTTAGTCCAATGACAGATCCAGCTAAGTTTATACAACATGGTCACTTCTGAAAATGTTAACTATAAGAAAAAAACATAGGTGATCACTCACTATTCTTTTGAAACTAGTAAGTGAAAAGGTAAAATAAAACTTTAGAAATAATTTCTATTGTCTTTAGCAAACACTTTATTTTTTTAAGATTTTATTTATTTGAGAGAGAGCGAGAGAGAGTGAGAAACAGCATGAGAGGGGAGAGGGTCAGAGGGGGAAGCAGGCTCGATGCGGGACTCGATCCCAGAACTCCGGGATCATGACTGAGCTGAAGGCGGTCGCTTAACCAACTAAGCCACCCAGGCGCCCTTAGCAAACACTTTAAATATAGTAAATTACAAAAGAATAAAATTCCTCAGATTTTACCCGTTTATCCAGTGTTCTTTCTCTTACAAAGCCCAGTAGCTGATCATTTACTAAGGCAAGGTCTCTTTTGGCAGCTGTTATTATAGTAACAATGACATCATGACGAATAGCCTCTTCGGGATCATGTGATCTAACTTTCAAATATTCTGTAATAAGAGAAAAAAACTAAAGCTAAATGTTAGCTATGTTATTTGTCATGTTCAGAATGACAGAAAAGAAATGCTTTAGGCTTCTATCCATACTGAAACAATGTTTGTAAAATGTGGCATGAATTAAAATCATTTTATTTTTGAGGTGGCAATACCCTATAGAATCACAAAATAAACTATACCACGCTATTTATTACTGGAGTCACATCTTAATAAATAATGTATTTTACCTCAACTGTTCTGGATAAGTCAAATCACAACAAAATATCTTATCTGTATATTCAGAACTTAAGTTATAATACAAATTAAAAGAATTAAAAGAAAAACAGTAAAAATGCTTACAGCAAGTTTGCTGACAGGTATAGTTCTGTACATTACACAATATAAAATACAGAATAACATTCTATGACCTCTAAAAAAGATTCCTAAATAATTACAATACAAACAAAACCAAAACAAAAAAATGTTTCTTTTTTGGTAAACAGCATTTTGATAAAAGCATTTATTTGCCAATACCAAATAAGCAGGTTCAAACGCTTTATGTTCAAGTGAAGAATGAGAAATTCTAGTCTACTCCAGGAGATACTCACTTTCCGGGTTATTATTAGATTATGTTACTATATTTAATTATCACATAGGTATAATGATTTGTGCCCAAACCCAATGTCTACTTCCTCAAACTCTGATTTCCAAAAAATTCTAAAAGATTACAGTATGAAGTTTTCAAGTGTAATTTTATTGTATAAACATGAAATCATTTATCAGTCCAGGACTGATAAAAATCTGAAATAGTGCCAGAGTTAAAACTTACTCAGATACTAAATTTAAGGTCAAAGGCCACATCTAAAATATATTTGTGTGATTACTCTCATATTTATAATAAATCAGCCAGCTTACCTGTGAGATCCTTTGCTAAATCTGGGTGATTCATTAAACAATGACTGGCAAATTTCACACTTTCTAATCTCACAGGAACGTGAATGTCATTAAATCTACACGGAAAAGGTTGCTAAAGATTAGTTGTAAGGCAAAATAATTATTTTCAAATAAGGTATATCTACAGTAGATAAGTGCCTATAAACAACAGTTACTGATTAAAAAGTGTGTTATTTTATAATGACAATATGTTCTTAAGGGAGAATATAAAAAGATAATGTAGTTCCAAAAAACATTTTTGAAAACAGAATGTTTACCATGCTAAAACAAACAAAAGTATAAACATATCCCCAACCCAAACTACATACTTTGTAGAGTCCCAAATTTAAGAGCGTAATTATGACACAAAACAAAAAATAAATATTTGAAACCTCCAAAATCTACTTGAAA
Source organism: Leptonychotes weddellii (assembly GCF_054177405.1). Lineage (NCBI taxonomy): Eukaryota > Metazoa > Chordata > Mammalia > Carnivora > Phocidae > Leptonychotes > Leptonychotes weddellii. The sequence goes on along the minus strand of NC_138370.1, from coordinate 148,655,032 downwards.
AAAGTTTATGGGGGAAAATACTAGAGGAATAAGAGGTAGAGAGCAAATCATATGAGAGGCAGATCCAGAAGTTCAAAGATAAGTTCATAAAATGCATGTTATGAAACTGCTTACAACGAAAAAGTTTCGTTTCCTGGGACGAACTTGTATTACTCTTTTAAAGCTTGAGTATATTGTAAAAATGCAATAAATATGGAACACCACATGTAGACCCAAAACTTCACATAATAAAGGTAAACTTAACAACTCTCAAATTTAAAATTTATTATGGGCAATTTAAGAAACATTTGTTAATTATAAATAATGTTTTTAAATAGCAAGAAATATTTTTATTTGTAATCTCATAAAATAACCAATTAAAAGTTATATAATAAATGTCTTTTTTAAAAAAGATTTTATTTATTTATTTGAGTGAGAGAGAGCACAAGCAGGGGAAGGGCAGAAGCAGACTCCCTGCTGAGCAGGGAGCACTATGCTCCAGGATCCCAGAATCATGACCTGAGCTGAAGGCAGAAGCTTAACTGACTGAGCCACCCAGGTGCCCCAATAAATGTCTTAATAAATAAAAATAAAATAGTTAATAAATAAAAATTAAATCTTACTTTTTTCTTACTTTCTTATATAAAGATTAAAATTACAATAATTTTACTTTAATAAATCTTGCATTTAGGATTTATAAATTTTCTAACTGCCAGAGAAAAATGAAAACATTACAAAGTATCAAAACACTTATTGCTAAATAAAGAAAATAATACAGTAAAACAGATACACTGGTAATATATCTTTGTTTCAATGAACTGGAGACTGATTAGAAATAGCAGTGAATGTAAAATTATGAATATAAGAAGCCTCTTTCAGTTCATTTAGTTTTTACAAGTAATTGTTTTGCTATAAACATCAAGGCAATCACAAGGACAGAATCACTCCTCTTGCTTATTGACAAGTATAGTTGCTTCATTCCAAGTTCTCATAAAATCAAGTTTAATTATCCAAAATAGTCAGCATTTACAGACCTTCAGAATGGCCTGTTCTGAGCAAATTAAGACTGTCAGTGTCAGAGATTTTTCAAATATTAAAATATAACTGACAAGGGGCGCCTGGGTGGCTCAGTCGTTGAGTGTCTGCCTTCGGCTCAGGTCATGATCCCAAAGTCCTGGGATCGAGCCCCGCATCAGGCTCCCTGCTCAGTTGGGAGCCTGCTTCTCCCTCTCCCACTCCCCCTGCTTGTGTTCCCTCTCTTGCTGTGTCTTTCTCTGTCAAATAAATAAATAAAATCTTTAAAAAAAAAAATTACTGACAAATCTAACTTGGGATTATTATAATGAATTTACTTTAAGAAAATTTCTAGGCCCACCTTCTGAATCAAGTGAATTAAACAATGATAAATCTAAAAGTTCTCCAGAATACTAACAGTAAAAACTGACTTTTCATGGTTTGAAGCAAGAAATGTGTAAATGGAATTCAAGAGGGAATTTGATAAATTTCATAGATTTTTCAACCTTACCATCAAGTTGAATAGATCCTAATAATTCTAAGTTCTTGAGAAGGAGCATTAAAAGTTATCTGAATGAAGAGCAATGTTATTTTCAATTTCAAAATCATACCATAATACCAAATTAATTCATAACATACGTCATTCAATTAGATAAGCTACAGACCTAAACAATAAACACTAGTAAATGAATATACTGCTGGACTGAAGAATGACATGGACTGGATCATTATGTCTTCAGTCTCATGATTTAAAAATCTTAAGATGGAACATTCTCAGATGTTGCCTATCTATTTATTCTAATGACATAATTGTAGCACAGAAAGATTAAAAAGTGTTATGTGAGTAAATAATAAGCATTCTTCATAAAAAATCTGATCTACAATTTATTCTCCAAGAAAGACAGCAACACAGATACTAAAAAAAAAAAAACACGTATCAATTAAAGTTTTGATATGTGTGGTTTTAATCAAATGGACCATACTGACTGGCCTCCAAAACATAAAAGTTAGAATCCATAGGATTGTATGTTCTCTTACCGTCCAAGAAAACACTGCCAAAGAGGACGATTCTGTGTTGCCAAATCAGAATCTTTAGAACCAAATAATTTAGCTAAAAGTCGAACAACAGCTAATCGCTCTTCTCCATCATTGCTCTAAGGAAAAAGAGAAAATAAATGGAGCCACAGTTTATTCATCAGATTACAGAAAACAACATGAATCATTCCTGAGAAGCTATAGTTTCATATTTCTACTTATAATGATGAGAACTTTAAAATATCATATGCTCTCATTTATTATGTGGAAATTGATGTGATTCCATGTCAGACTGTCTGGTTCTTTGTTCTTATTTCACACCCCCTCCAACTGCTAATTTATGCCTCCTTCACTGCCTGTTTGCAATCTACGCCCAGACATTGTAGAAATACGAAGATAATCATTCAATTCTAACATCCCCTAAGAGCTTAGAAAAAATTCTGTGAAGGGCAAAGCTGCAAATAATTCCCACCCTAATAAATTTTCTTTTCTTTCTTTCTCTCTCTTTTTTTTAAGTAGACTCCACACCCATTGTGGAGCCCAATGTGGGGCCTGAATTCACAACCCTGAGATCAAGAGTGCTTAACCAACTGAGCCCCCCATCCTAGTAAGTTTTCTTATAAGAAATCTTTCCTGCCATTTGAGGCTCCAACATAAAATCGTATCATTTAAGGTTTTGACATATGAAATTTTAATCAAGGATCCCTCTGGGGCACCCGCCTTCGGCTCGGGTCATGGTCTCAGGGTCCTGGGATCAAGCCCCACATCAGGCTCCCTGCTCAGCGGGGAGCCTGCTTCTCCCTCTCCCTCTGCCCTCCCCCGGCTCGTGCTCTGGCTCCCTCACTCTCGCTCTATCTCAAATAAATAAATAAAATCTTAGGGAAAAAAAAAAAAAAGGATTCCCCTAACTTACTGGAGAACATAACACTGAAGAATATCA
>NC_138370.1:148632268-148651564 GCF_054177405.1 Leptonychotes weddellii | reverse complement strand
GGGAAAAAAAAAAAAAAGGATTCCCCTAACTTACTGGAGAACATAACACTGAAGAATATCAATCATGATTCAGGAAAACTCATTTTTTTTTTTTTTAAAGATTTTATTTATTCATTTGAGACACAGAGATACAGAGAGAGAGAGAGCATGAGCAGGGAGAGAGGCAGAGGGAGAGGGAGAAGCAGGCTCCCCGCTGAGCCAGGAGCCCCATGTGGGGCTCGATCCCAGGACCCTGGGATCATGACCTGAGCCGAAGGCAGATGCTTAACCATCTGCGCTACCCAGGCGCCCCTGGGAAAACTCATCTTAATAGAAGAACAAGAATGTTAAGATCTAAAAGGTCAGCTAAACTGAACATTACAAAAAAATCAAAACTTAGTTTGAAGTTTTTTTTTTTGATAAAGGCCTCCAATTTTCTTATCCTGAATCAATACATGCTATGAATTCTGTTTCAGTTTCACTAGTGATGTCACATCTTACTATAAATTAAGTTATTCTGAAACTATGTGGTGTGTGAAACTTTAAAAATCACATATTCACTAGGAAAATTAAGGGAGTAACAAAAAGCAATTGCTAAATTTTTTCAAGCATTCATATACAACGTGTGTCTAGAGTAATACCAGAAATCCAATAAAGAAATATTCATGGAAAAAGACAGCAAGTTAAAAAAATAAGGTATATGGGATATAGTCTTTGTTATGAATATCTTATCTTTCAGGAATAGGGGTTTTGTGGGTAAAACAGGCACACTTATCAAAGACATAAAAAAGAAAACTGTATCAAGCTTTAACATTTGTAATTACAAAAATGATTTTCTTCGACAAAGTTTTTCTCCAGCAATGCAGATTAGGACCTTTTAGTAAGTCCAATCAACTAACCAACATGATTTATTTTTTTAAAGAAAAATCAGTCTATCACTTAAATGTCAAAAACTAAAATAAGTGGAAGTTTTATTCTACTTGTGACTACTTCAGTGGTTTAGTGATTATTTCAAATGATGTGACATTTTATATCTATATTTTTAACTACTGAAACTGAGTGAAAACTCACCCTCCTACCTTTTTAAAATTTAAAATATATTCCTTGAGTGAGGCTGGAATATGATTATAGTGATGGTAAATTGATTTTGGTGCAAAAATCATTTGGTGTCTCTGAGGTCGTGTCTCCCTCAGTCCACATATAGAAACCTAGAAATCTAGTTCTCAATTCCTTCCCACCATCTATCATGGCAATCTTATTTAAGGATTGAAGAGGCGTGACTTTTCATATTCAGACTCTATGAAGAGATTGAGAGAAAATATTTTAATGCCTTACACCTAGAAATAATTTGGTATGGAAACATCTTTAGGCTGTTGTTAAAATAAACTCTTAATATTAAAAAATAAAACAAAACCTTGTTCTCCGTATTTTTCATGTAACAGACTTTCTTAGAAGCTTAGTATAATGTCCTTTTATACTATAAATGACAAATATTTATAATAAAGACAATATGGACAATTCTTTATTTTTAATTTTTTTGGAGAGGGAGGGAAGGGGAGAAGGAGAGAGAGAATCTTAAGTAGGTTCCATGCCCAGCACTTGTGGGGGGGGTGAGAAGCAGACTCCCCACTTAGTAGTGGAGCCCGATGGGGCTTAATCTCACAACCCTGAGATCATGCCCTGAGCTGAAAGCAGGAGTTGGATGCTTAACACCAACTGAGTCACACAGGTGCCCCCAATATGGACAATTCTTAACCATCATGTATATAAATGTTCAAAGAGTGTGAAGATTGGAGTTCTAATCTCAAGTCTGTTTTAACTGTGCAACTGGGCAAAAAATATTTCATCTTAAATTTTTCATCTCAAAAATCAAAACTATAATGTTGGTCCTAACTATACCACAGTTTAAGGATCAAATAAGATACTGGATATAAAAAGCCTTTCACAAAGTCGAGAATATTAAGCAAATATAAGCTGTTATCTCACATAGTTCAACTGGGATAGGGGATCGAGTGTCAAGTTTTTCATATTTTTTGAGGAGTTATGAATCCCTTGTTTAGTTGGCTATAAAAAATAAGATATGCCCCAAGTCACACAGTAAAATTTTTGTCCTTGATCTATACTATGGAAGGTTCATATAGTTATAATCAAGACCCTTTAAGCACTCAGTTTGAAATCTTTTGATGTTCTAAAGTATATCTACCTAATAATAAATACTATTTAATAAGTATGTATTATAAGGGATAATATCATTCTTCATATCTATTATTTGTGTCATTGTGTTTATCAGATATTTAACAACTAGGAGAGTTATAATTTTCCCATGTAATTCTCCTATTACACCCAGATGAGAGAGACTGTTTTACTGAAATGATTAAAAATGTATACCTTAACTAAATGTAAGAAGATAAATTGAACTCACATTTTCTTTTAAAGAGTAAAACAGTATTTATCTTTTACAAAGTTATATATAAATTTTTCTCTTAAAGCCTAAAGAGCTTAAAAATTATAGTCAGTCCTACCTTTAGTTTGAATTCAAGCTGCGGCATGACAGATAATAATAAATGAGGATCTATTGCAAAAAGTTCCTGAATCAGATCAAATACATGTTCTGACAAATCACTTACTGATGATCTTCCCAGCACCAGGACTTGATTGAAAAACTAAAGGAGATATTAAACAAAAATAAAATATCCATTTCACTTAAAAACTTGGACAGATTTTTTTTTTATAAACGTGTCTAAAAAAAGATATACTTAGGCATTACATATACAACTGAAGGGGATGAAACAAAACATATTTCGATTACTAATATATGATAGAACAGTCACTAAAACAGAATAAACCTCTAAATATCTAATTATGAAAGTTTTCCAAATTAAGATAGTATTTGTAGGAATCTTCCATAAAAACAAAACAACTTTGATAGTTTATGTAATTCATTATAAAGAATTTTATAGAGAAATTTCCTTATAATTGAGAAATTTTAAAATCTCAATCTTTTATTTTCTGCCTTTTATTTATGTCTGACTAATTTTGCCATGAGTTTAGTAATAAAGAGTACTTAAAGGTGGGGGCTTTTTTTTTAAATACCCAAAGTCAAATATATTTTGACTCAGAGTATCAAGAGGGAAAAAAAGTGATGATACAAAAGCTAACTGGTAATTTAAAAGAATGCTAGAAAGAAACAAAGAGAATATCAAAAGCACAAATTAAAAGACACCTCCATTCCCTGCCAATACACAGACACACATAGGAAAAAAAAATTTAAAAATGCTAAGGAGGCAGTTGCACATAACTGATGTAAGTATCTATTTTTGGTAGTATCATCAAACAATGTATTTCCTTTGAAGAGCAACATACATTAAAAGTTAGAAAATATTCATACTTAGTATGGAGACCGTGGAAAAATAAAGTTTTAACAAGATTAAAAAATACACATATACAAAAATGATTACGCATAGAACACTAATTCTGGAAGGATATATTGAAAGTCTATTGGTAATGGTTATTTCTGAGAACTGAGAATAGGGTATTCAGAGTTGAAGAGAGACACTTTTCACTATATATTTTTTTGTGAAAAGAAACTTTTCTTTTACCATGTTTACATATTAATTTAGTAATATAAATAATACTAATAATTCATGCCATTAATATACTCTCACTTGGGTTTTTATATGTGGAAAATAATTCAACAATAGATAAATGCTACACTCAAGATGGTAACTATTAAAGGAAAACACTGAAAATATCTAAATGCAAGATAATAAGGAAATGGTTAGATAAATTATGGATATATATCAATTCAAAGAAACATTTACGGTCATTTATAAAGAAATAATTTCAAAATATAGAAATATACAGACAATTTAAAATTTTATATAGAGTATGTAAAAAAAACAGGTGTGAGTGTGAGCAAATGTGCAATAATGGAATGAACAGATATATTAGGAAGAATTATATTTTTTATTCTAGATTATTGATTTTCTTAAGTTAAAAAAACTTCAATAAAGTAAAAAAAAGTATTTTTATTAATATACAACAGCTATTTAAGAGAGAAACAAAAGAGTTCAGAGGAATGACCTAGGAAAATAAAGGTAAAGAAGAAAGGAGAAAGTCAAAGAGATCAGCATACTCAGGAGATAGAAAGATAAATTTAAATACAAAGGCAGTGAAAGAGGGGTGGGAGTTGTAGACAAGTTTCTATAAAATATCCTATATCTTATGCCATTTAAAAATAATGTCAAAGCTTATATAATTATTCTTATATAATACTGCACTTGGTCACATCTGGATACATCAGTTCTTTTATGTATTTGTTTTAAAGAGATGAAACTGTTTATAGGCTAAACAAAACTATATGTGAAAGGTCTCAATAAATTAATACAATGGATTAAGAATTATACAATTATGGAAAAAATATAAACAGAAATACATACATTGGCAATGCACGCCTCAATAGTTTGGACTGTCCTTTTCAATAAGACTTTTGCAAGGTCAAAGGACTGTTTATTTAAGTTCTGGAACACAATAAAAATATGCCAAGTTACAAATGAATTCATGAAATTTATGAGATAGAGCCATGATAACACTATAATCTTCAAATCTCCGAACTATAAAGCAAAAAATACCACTGAACCCCATTCAAGGTTTTGCCTAATATTCTCTAGTCAAGTGGTCTTAAATGCAGAAGTTGCAAATAGCACTATAAATCAAAAACTAAAATATATTAGACAGCCAAAAGCCAAACCCCTTATTTTGTTTAGTTTTATTAAACTGAAAACAGACCTAAGGCTTTTTGGGTTTGTTAACTAATTTGAACTGCCAATTATACCCCTGTATCCTAAATGAATACACACACACACACACACACACACACATCCTGTGTCATCCACCATCCTAAGTACTTCATTGTCTAATCAATGTGTGATCTAAGAAAGAGTACACCTGGAAAGTGTTCCAAGAAAAATACTTGGTCAATTAGATAGTTCTGAAACACTGAATACTGTGTTTGCTTCTCAAGATTCCCAGTGTCACTATAACAAATTAAAGGGTCTGAAAAAGGCCACAGAAAAGACATATTCAATTTTTAAAGACTTATTTGGAAATGGATTTCTTACCTATCAGCATCTCTAAACTTTGAAGTTTTGGACCAAACTGAGATTCATTCACCATCATCTCGCACCTCTCCCAAAAAGACACTAGGAAACCCTATAGTCTAAGTGAGGAATAACAAACTTCTTATGTGAAGAGCCAGATGGAAATATTTTAGGCTTTTTGAGTCATACAGTTACTGCTCCAACTACACAATTCTGCTGCTGAGTGTGAAACAGCCACAGACAAAATGAAAATCAATGAGAATGGCTGTATTCAAAAAAACTTTACTTACATAAATAGGTAGTGAACTAGATTTGGTCCACAAGCCATAGCTTCTTGACCCTTGCTCTAAGATTTTATTCCACTGGCAAAAGGAAAGATTAACTCAAAATTAAGGCAACGTTTCTACTTCCTAAAACGGTATATAAATTTCCTAATCATAAAAATACTAACTAGAATATAAACACCAAATATGCTATCTAATTCCTCCTTGGTTTTCCCCTCTTATTTTGCCTGACATGTACCCCCCACCTTTGCCATACTTTCAAAATTTTGGCAAATTACACATTCATTTGAATTAATAAATTGCAAATAATATTTGGAGGCAGAAGAAGAACTTCTAATTAACTGCATTATTAGGTAAGTGTAATTAGATACACCGTTCATCTAACATCTGATCACTGAACCATTAGAGGAAAAGAGCAGGAGGGTAAGTATCAACAGTAAGGTATGACTGAGTACGTAGAGCTTGTGGAAAGCTAAGTCCTTCAGTTTCTTAGGAAGAAGTAGCAGAAAGAAAGAGAAAAAGGAAACAGGGAGAAATATATAGCTGTGAATCATCTCTTTCCCCTTAACATTAACCATATAGTTCCTGCTTCTGCCCAAATCTTTTTCTGAAAATGCCCAAGAAAAATGGATTCTGAGAAGAAATACAATTCCTATGTCCCACATCTGTGTTACAAAGAAGGAAATACATTTTCCTTCCCCGCCCCCAAAAAAACCCAAAACAAAAAACAAACACCTAACTAAGACAGTACTCTTTCTAATTCCCACATTACATGTAAGTGGTAAAGGTGAAAGATTTTTGTGTTCCAGAAAATAGGAAGCACTACACTGAATGAAAATCTTCTACAATACATATTAATCAATAAATCTTCTAAAAATAATAATTTTAAGACTGATGTGTGTTACACTATTTTATTGGGGCTAGAAAATGATAGTGGGAATAATTATGTGAAATTACAAATTATTTTTCGTATGTGTAGTACTATCTTTAAACATTAACCCTTAATATCTTCATATTATACAGACCTTATGTGCAGGAATGAGGTTAATAAGAATGGAGTCTAATAATTCTTGAGTAACTCCATCACCTTCCATGATGATAGAACTCATCAAATCTAGCATGTGCATTTGTACCTTCTTATTGTGGCTATTGCTTAAAAAAAAACAAAGAAGAAAAAAATCAGGCTTACAAAAAGAAAATTATACTTCCCAGTTTAAAACAACTATCTCAGATAAAGGAATTTTTACTTGAAGAATCCATACCAATCAATAGCAAAGAAATTTTGACTGCTCTATTTACTTTCTCGCTCTGCTGACTGTAACAACAGCTGTAAGGTATTGTAAAGTATTTTACAAAACCAAAGACTTTTAAAATGAATTAAGTCACTACACAATTAGGATTCACACTGAGTTAAATTCAACCAAACAAAAACATCAACTTTAAAGAAAGGACATCTTTGCTTATATGTCCCCAGATTTCAAAAGGTGATAAAATTTTAATTAAGAAAACAACAAAAAAGTACAAGACAATGATAATAGTTTTTCATCCTTTTTTTTTTTTTAGATCTTAATACATTCCCCAAAATAAAACTATAAACACCAAAAAGCCCTCAACCAATACAAGTAATTTTTGCTATATTTGTCACTAGCGATTTTAGTTCACCAATACTGAAAATCAAAAGTCTGGTAAAATTTTTATCAGAATTTATGACTAGAAGGTTCTGAAAATGCCATTTGGGTATCTCACAAAGAATTTCAAACAAAATGAAAAGTCCACAAGGTATAAAGCCTAGAATCAGCTTTAGTCCTACTTCCTTAGCCAAGCCAGTGAAGAGTCAACTGTAGACCTCCTCAATAAATATGTCTCTACTGCTGATCCAGTACTTACCTAAAAAGACTGGCTATAAAACTGTTATAACCAGTAGAACATCTAAGCTTCTCTCCTTCTGACTGCATCTTTTTTTTTAAGATTTTATTTATTTATTTGACAGAGAGAGAGAGACAGCTAGAGAGGGAATACAAGCAGGGAGAGTGGGAGAGGGAGAAGCAGGCTTCCCACCAGGCAGGGAGCCCGATGCAGGGCTCGATCCCAGGACCCTGGGATCATGACCTGAGCCGAAGGCAGACGCTGAACGACTGAGCCACCCAGGCACCCCTCCTGACTGCATCTTAACTAAAGACTTGAAATGTCCATTTTCACATTTATCAGATATATATATTTAAAGACAAGTCAAGAGAAATGATACAATTTAATTATACAGATATAGGGATGTAGAAAAGTTTAAATCAAGACAAAATTTTAACATCATTTACGTATCTCTGAATTTTTAAAAAACCTGAAATAATGTATAAGAAACCTACTGAGCACTTGATGGTAAAATGCAAAGATGAAAGTTCCTTAAGTTGGTGGAAAAATTCTCACATTAGATACACTGTTTCCCACAACTTTTAGAAAGATACCCCTATTGCATGCCCTCTTCCAAATATCCTGTTTACTATGGGCCAAGATCATGAAGGATCAACTATATAGTATTAGGGGGAATGTGTGTAAGGGTTAAAAAACAAATATTCAGCTTGATGCAAAAAAACTGAAGAGAGTATTTAACTCTCAGACCCAAATATACTTGGGGATAGGAAAGAACAAAGTGAAAAGATACAAAAACAGGCCAAATGATTTCCACAGGTTCTAGTCAAGATACAGTAACTGGGATAGGACTCACCCTCCTACCTGAAACAACTAAAAGACTGAACAAAATATATGAAACGACAGTTTTCAGACACTGAACATCATGCACATGTTGCTGAGAGAGGGAAACATTTTCCAGGCTGCAGTGTGGGGAGGGAAGATACTGACAGAGCCTAGTGGTCTTCCTAAGTCTGGAAAGACTAGAGTTTGCAGGGCAGAATATCAGAGGGGAGAGACCTATTCAGAGAGCAGGCTTGTAAAGGTATCCCTGAGTCTTCAAGTGCTTGCTTACTGATCAGCACATGCATGTGAGGAAATGTCTTGAGTCTGGGGAAGGCACCACCTGAAAGGAGCAGAGGGAATAATTCCTGGAATTTACAAAGGTCTTAGATGTTCCAACCAAAGTGGAAAAATCTCACAATTCACAGGGCATCCTGTAATCAGAATGGTAAACTCACATATCCAAACTCAATGAGCCCCAAGCACAAGAAAAAGAAAACTCCATCATGGTACATCATAATCAAATTGTTTAAAACCAGTAATGAAGAGAAAATCTTAAAAGTGGGTAGAGAAAAAAGACACATTATGTACAGAGGAACACAGATTAAAAATGACAAAAATTTTTCATTAGAAACAATGAAAACTAGGGCGCCTGGGTGGCTCAGATGGTTAAGCGTCTGCCTTCGGCTCAGGTCATGATCCCAGGGTCCTGGGATCGAGTCCCGCATCGGGCTCCCTGCTCCTTGGGAGCCTGCTTCTCTCTCTCTCTCTCTGTCTCTCATGAATAAATAAATAAAATCTTAAAAAAAAAAAAAAAAAAAGAAACAATGAAAACCAGAAGAAGATGGAGCAACATCTTTAAAAGTACTGAAAGGAGGGGGGAAAAAAAAAGAAAAAAAAGTCTATCAACCTAGAACTTTTACCATGAAAATAACTTTCAAAAATGAAAGTGAAATAAAGACATTTTCAGACATATAAAACCAAAAGAATTCTATAAGCACCAGACTTAAACTATAGAAATGTTAAAGGAAGTCCTTCAGACTGAAGAAAAATACCACATAGAAATCTGCATCGACACAAAGAAATGAAGAACACCAGACAAATGGTAAATGTGTCAGTAATGAACTCCTCTTTCGAAAGGCAAGTCTTTTTTTTTTTTTATTTGTTTGAGAGAAAGAGAGCGAGCGAGAGCACAAACAGGGGGAGGGGCAGAAGGAGAGGGAGAGAATCCTCAAGCTGACTCTCTGCTGAGCAGGGAGCTCGACGCAGGGCTTGATCCCAGGACCCCAAGATCATGACCTGAGCCAAAATCAAGAGCTGGCCACTCAACTGACTGAGCCATGCTGGGGCCCCCAAAAGGCAAGTCTTTTATTTACTCAGAGCTCACTGTGAATTAATTAGATAATTAGGTCAACAATAAACTTAGATCTTCAGGTTCACAAAATAAAAATATTAATGGATCAAAGAAAGGTATGTGTATGTATAAGTAATTGTGAGAGGAAAGAAGTATAATGGCAGTGCACTTAAGTGGACAGTTAAGGTAAACAAGAGGAGCAGAATGATGACAATTTCAAGAGTTTTAAATTTTTGCTGGCGATTTTAAAAGAAAAAGTTGCAAAAATGTGACAGAATACAAAAAATGGCCACAAATTGTTCTCATCTCTATATTTATATGCCTTTAAAATGCTGTTCCTCCTTGAAGATATGGAGTCTATCTAACCAATCTCCGAATCTGGGCTTGACTATGTGCCTTCCTTGGCCAATGAAACTTAAGTAAACATGAAGTGAGCAGAGGTTTAAAAAGTGCCTGTGAGGTAAAGCATGCTTTTTCTTGCTACTTTTGAAATCAGCATTTGAAGAGGCCTGGGCTAGCCAGCTGGATGATGAGAGTGTGAGAGAGAGACACACACATGACCTAGTTGTCCTATTACCTCAGCCAACTGCCAGATGTCCTGCCAAGTGACTGCAAATACAGGATTGAGTCCAGCCCAGACAAAAAGAACTGCTAAACAGAATCATGAGTTAAATATAATGGGGTCTATTTTAAGCCAGCAAGTTTGGGGTTGTTTTGTCATGCAGCAAAAGCTAACTAACACAAAAGGTAAAGTTTATATATTTTATCATTTTTTAACAGGCCTTCAGTTAGTTGCCAAAGGAAGCTTTTTCTCATGCAGTCTCTTTATAAGCTTCTATTTCTACACCAGTACAGTCCATTTCTTTCCTGTTTATTCCAGTTAAATTCTATTCCTACCATTCTAAGGAAACAGAAAGCATGACAGCATAGTATTCATAAAAAAAAAATCTACAAAAAACTCTAGAAAATGTGCTATCCAATATGGAAGCCATTAACCAATAGCCACTTTGCCACTGAACACTTGTAGTATGGACAGAGCCACAAGTTGAAATAATAATGCTTTTGTGGGTGCCTGGGTGGCTCAGTCAGTTAAGCGCTGGTCTCTTGATTTTGGCTCAGGTCATGATCTCAGGGTCATGAGACTGAGCCCCACATCAGGCTCCGAGCTCAGCGGGGGAGTGTGCTTGAGATTCTCTCTCTCCCTCTGCCCTTCCCCCTGCTCACGCATGCATGCCCATGCTCTCTCTCTCTAAAATAAATAAATCTGCTTTTGAATATCTGGGATAAAGTATATTATCGAAATAAATTTCATTTGTTTCTTTTTAACCTTTCTTAATGTGGTTACTAGAAAATTTAAAATTTATGTGAGATATATCATGTTTGTATATATAGTGCAATGCTGTAGAACACATCTCACGATAATGCTTGGTTTACTAAACAAAAGACCCAAAGAGAATAAAACATTGAACTGAAATCAGAGTTTAGGTTCTCCTGTTCAGTGATTTGTCCTTGGGCAAGCCACCACCCTCCCTTTCCCTATTTCTATAAAGAAAGAGCAATGATTAAGGTGTTTTTCTAGCTTGAAAATGAGAAGTCAGTGTGCTTAACCACTGAGGTACTATGATTTTCAGCACTCACTAATGGTACTTACAATACTTATAATTTCCATTTCATAATTTAATATTTCATTACATAAGGCCTCACACCATTTGCTTTATAAGAGTCAAACAGATACCTAACCTAAAACAGTAGTATAAAAGGAAAGGCAGCTTTTAGACAACAGATTTGCTTATTTTCCTCATGTCAAGTCTTCTAAGGAAAACATTTCATTTTAAATCTAAAAGATCATAGTTACAGGCACAGTACACCATACTTCACTATGCACAGCAAGGAAAGAGACAAACAGAAATGCTTAAAAAATAACTTACTTGATCACTGAGAAGAGAGTCCTAAAAAGCTGAATAAAAATTTCATTGCAATCTTCCAATTCGAAGCAGATGTTATATGATTTAACCCAAGCTAAGTTCTTAAATAAATAAATAAAATGATTATTTACATTTGCACAGAATAGTTACACAAAAGCAAATTCATTATTATAATTTAATTTTTAGAATTATGAATCTATATTAAGGCTTATAAAGGTCCAACTATATAAAATTAAAGTTGTTAAAGTTGTCATATACTGTGACCTTTAAAAAGACATGTATCTGTTGGCATTAACCTACTCTAATGGAAAAATACTAAAATTGTTAGAGATTAATAGACTTATATACATACTAAATATAAGGAACAGTGAAAATTAATTCAACTTAATCCCTCTTCAGATTAGAAAAGAATAAAAACAGAAAGATGAAAATAGTTTCATATAATAGGTTTTCCAGTGGAATGTAGTCTTAAAAAAGACATTTTATTAAGTGGGATTTGTAGGAAACGAAAAAATTCATTTTACATTATAAAGTTACTGTAAGGAATTTTCTATTACACAGTGTGATATTTATTAAATTTTTTTTACCTCTAATAAATAAAAGTATCTATTAAACTGTGGACTCTTTGTATCCTCCAAACCTTTTAATTGTCTGGTAATAAACAAAAATATGTCCTGTTAAAAAAAATGATAAAATTAATTTAGATACAAATACTTATCATTCTTTTAAATACATTAATAATAGTCTGTATACATATTCTCCACTACATACGATAAAAGAAAATTCTCCTTAGCCAAATGACTTGGGACTGGCTTAGTCTGTTATTCCAAATAATGAGAACAAAGCAAATTATATAAAATTGTATCTTTTAGAAATGATAATAAAAATTATTATTGGCATAAATCTTTAGGCTTTCTCATTCTCGGAGAACTGTAAGTTCTATATCTTGTTGCCTTTTCTTCTACTACAGAACTTCCACTTTACTATCTTCATCTTGCATCATGGCAAAGAATTATCTTCATTTTAAGGACCTGGACAAGAGTCTTTCCATTACTATTTCCTACATGAAAATAGTAATTTTCAGTATCTAGTTTGAATTTGATGTGTGACTACAAACTTGTGTGGAACAAAAACAATAATAGACTGGCTCAAGGGTTGTACTTTTCATGACAATAGTGTGCCATTTCTTAATAAGCTTTTTTTTAGAAGTTTTAACCCAAAATAGAATCAATAAGCAAAAAAAATGACTTTAGGACAACTGAAAAGAAAGCAGTTCAAAATATTAAAATTTGCCAGGAATAAAATTATTCAGAATATGAAGTCAGCTCAAGAGATCAACTCAAAAGAGTTCCTCATACATTTTAAACAAAGGCAGAAACTTCCAAGATAAGCATAATATAATTTTGCATGTAATGTGCAGGGGGAAATAATCATTTGAATATGTAAATTCTGTCACACTATTGTTTTATAAAGTGTCACTAATCCACTATTTATCCCTTCAATTCAGCCACCGAGGCTTAGTGATGGGTTATCATGAAGGTTACATATGAGCAGACAGGGACTAGTTTGATCTACACCCTTCAATGCCTCAATAAAAATACCAGTCATTTTTGTGGATATGCAATGAATTTTAACTGAATGAATAATTCATCTGTTTTACAACTTATAATCTTCTTATGATGACAGGTGTAATAATAAAAGCTACGTTCCTAAAGGTAAGCTAAACTATAAACTACAAAAGTAAACTAAATTTTGTAAAGATTATATTTACCTTAAGTTTATCATGGGAAGTATATGGAGCTTCTGGGGCATAGATTCGAAAAATGTCGGCCAAACAGCATGCTACAAGGAGACGCACATCTTTATTGGGATTCCTGAGGAAAAATTCAGATGCAAGATGCAAGGCTAGTGGGAGATACTGCTGTTTTTCGTCTTCTGAGTCCTGATCCATATCCATAAAAGTTTTTACTACCATCTGTAAAAATACATAAAAAGAAAAAAATACTCAACTCCTGATATTTAGAAATTAATAGAAGACATATATTTGTAAAAACTCATGTCCATTACAACACAAACTAGTAATTAGATACTATCAGAGGATTCACAATCAATTTGTGTAAATCTACATTTAAGACTCTAATCATTTTAGGTAAAATTTAGCCCAGGTAAAAAAGTTCTTAGCCTCATACATATGACCAAATTCATTTGATATTTTGCAACATCATCAATTATGTTTCTTTTATATTTTATTATCAAAGCTGCCTTGATTTAGGCTCTTTCAAACTGCTCTCATTTCACACTTTAGTAGGTTTTGCATTTCACAAAAGAAAACCATGCTTAAGCATTTTTATGTAGTTGTACTTCGGATTAAAAGCTATTTTTATAAAATAACCTCTGTTGTTATTTATAATTACAAAATTAACAAATGTACATTTTAGAATCACTCTAAAACAAAAAAGTCCATGCTCATGAATTTGAAGAATATTGTTAAAATGTCTGTATTACCCAAAGCAATCTACAGATTCAATGCAATCCTCATCAAAATACCAATAGTATTTTTTCACAGAACTACAACAAAGAATCCTAAAATTTGTATGGAACCACAAAAGACCCCGTATTGTCAAAGCAATTTTAAGAAGAACAAAGCTGGAGATACCACAATTCCAGATTTCAAGGTATACTACAAAGCTGCAATAATCAAAACTACACAGGTTACTAGGGGATGGGCAAAGTAAGTGAAGGCGAATTTTAAGTACAGGCTTCCACTTATGGAATGAATAAGTCATGGGGATGAAAGGAATATAGTCAGTGGTATCCTAATGGTATTTTATGGTGAGAGATGGTAGCTACACTTGTGAGCACAGCATAATGTACACAGTTGTGGAATCACTATGCATACTATACACATGAAACTAATGTAACACTGTGTGTCAACTATACTTCAATAAAAAGAAAAAAAATAAAAAACAAAAAACAAAAAAACAACAGTATGGTACTAGCACAAAACAGATAGCCCAGAAATAAACCCCTGCTTATATGGCTTATATGGTCAATTAATGTACCACAAAGGAGGCAAGAATATATAACGGAGAAATGACAGTCTCTTCAATAAATGGTGCTGGGGAAACTGGACAGCTACATGCAAAAGAATAAAACTGGACCACTTTCTTACACCAAACACAAAAATAAAATGGATTAAAGACCTAAATGTAATACCTGAAACCATGAAGCTCCTAAAGGAAAACACATGCAGTAATCTTTTGGACATCGACCTTAAGTAATAGTTTTCTGGATCTGTCTCCACAGGCAAGGGAAACAAAAGCAAAAATAAACTCCTGGGACTACATCAAACTAAAAAGCTTTTGCACAGAAAAAAAAACCATCAATAAAGCAAAAAGGCAACCTACTGAACGGAAGATATTTGCAAATGATATATCTGATAAAGGGATAATATCCGAAATATATAAAGAACCCATGCAACTCAACACCAAAAAAACCAAATAGTCCAATTTAAAAAAATGGGCAGAGGACCTGAATAGACATTTTTCCAAAGATATACAGATGGCCAAGAGACACATGAAAAGATGCTAAACTAATCACTAATCATCAGGAAAATGCAAATGCAAACAACAATGCAGTATCACCTCATGCCAGTCAGAATGGCTAGTATCAAAAATACAAGAATTAAGAAGTATTGGAAAGGATGTGGAGAAAAGGAGACCCTCATGCACTGCTGGTGGGGAATATAAATGGGTGCAGCCACTGTGGAAAATAGTACTGAGGTTTCTCAAGAAATTAAAAATAGAAATACTATATGCCCTAGTAATTCCACTTTTGGATATTTACCTGAAGAAAATTAAAAAAAAAAAAATTAAAAAACATACATGCACCCCTATGTTTATTGCAGCATTATTTACAATAGCCAAGATACGGAAGCCACCTAAATGTCCACCAATAGAGAAGAGGATAAAGGTCTCACACACACACACACACACACACACACACACACACACACACACACTCATACTCACACACTAGAAATATTAACCATAAAAAAGAATGAAATCTTGTCATTCATGGTAACATGGATGAACCTACAGGGTATTATGTTAGATGAAATAAATCATACAGAAGATGACTTTATCATATGTATTGAATTTTATCATTTTTCTGTGCATGCTGAGGTGATCATATTTTCCTCCTAATTGAGTAAATCTCACTGACTGGTCTTCTAATTTTAATCCAAGTTTCCATTCCTAAAATCTAATTCTAGTCCAAGTTTCCATTTTAAAATAACACCAACTAGGTCATAACACTTGTACATTGCTAGGTTTGAGATGCTATTACTTCAATTTTTGCATTTATATTCACGAAAGAAATTGACCTAAAACAGAGATTTCTTTAAGACAACTTTGTCCATTTTATTTTTTTTAATTTTTTAAAGATTTTTTATTTACTCTTTTTTAGAGAGAGTGTGTATGAGAAGGGGAAGGGCTAAGGGAGAGGGAGAGAATCTCAAGCAGACTCTGTACTGAGAGTGGAGCCCACCATGGGGCTCAATCCCATGACCGCAAGATCATGACCTGAGCTGAAACTAAGAGCTGGATGCTTAACCACCTGAACCATCCAAGCACCCCCAAACTTGTCCATTTTAGAAATGAGGTTATACTGGCTTAAAACAAATTGGTAAGTGATCCCTTTTTTCCTATTACATGGAAAGTTTATAGTAATGCTGGTTTTATCTTTCTTCCTTAAATATTTAGTGAAATTCAACTGATCAAAGAACCATAATGGAATTTAGAAAATATTCTGAACTGAATGACAATGAAAACTATCAATACTTGCGGGATGCAGTTAAAGTTGTACTTGTAGGAAACTGACAGCCTTAAACGTATAAGCTACAAAAGAAGGAAGAATGAAAAATCAGTGATCTACATTTCCATCTTAGTTAGAAAAATAGCAAATTAAATAGAAAGGAGGTAGAATCAAAGGGGGGAAAATTAAAACAGACATCAATGAATTGAAAAACAAACACAAAAGAGAAAAACCAAACAATGCCAAATGTTGACTGCTGAAATGACTAATAGAATTGACTCTATATAGAATTGTCTCTATAAGAATAAATCGAGAGAGAGAGAAGGCATAAATTACCAGTATCAGAAATTAAAAAGAGGACATATATTATTCACCCGATAAACACTTACTACTACACTGGATAATACTACTACTACACTGGAGGGGGCTGTCACACAAAATACACTATCTGAATAATTCTATCTCTATGAAAAGAAACTGAATCTGAAATTAAAAACCCTCCCACAAAAAAAATCTCCAATGTTAAATGGCTTCACTGGTGAAAAGTCCCAAATCAAGACAACTATGTATAGATAGATATAGTACTAGCACTCTAATCAAAATACCAACCCTCTCCTGCCATTCTGTTACAGCTTTGTATCTTGGTTTGGTTATGCAGTTACTAGTCAGTGACAGCCTACTTACTGTTTAAGTACAAACATCCCTTTGAGATGTTAAGCCTTATTTCTTGGGTTATCTGTTGACATTTTAGTACAGATTGTTATCTAGTTGGAATTAGTAACAGAAGATAAACACCTGAAGTTTAGGAATTCTTAGAGAAATAAAGAGCACCAAATGGGAGTTGTGAAGGGATTAAAGATAATCCTAACATTAACTTCAAGTAGGACTAGCCAGGCCACCTGAAATCATCTGATTAGGATCCCTCCTACATAATTCATCTAACCTCAACCAACAAAATAATCAAAATCTGTATTTATGGATGAGTAAACTAAGGAACAGTTTAAATCCTCATGCAAGTTGACAAAAGCCAAAGGAGAGAACATGCAAACCAGAGATATTTGGCCTTTATCTTGAAGGCAAGAACCACTGACGTGTTTTGAACAACAGCATAATATGGTTAGATTTGCATTTCATGAAAATACCTTTTTATTTATGAGGTAGCCACTAAATGAATGTCTCACTCACAAGGTTGATGAATCCATCAAAGCTAACTCAGCCAAACTTTGAAGTCATCAGAGACATCTTACAAAGTATTCTGAAGCAATCTCATCAAGTTGAGTGGGAGGCAAGAGATAAAGTAAAAAGGGCAAACTGTATTCCTAAATGCCATAAGAATTATTATATAGGAAATGCGAGTCATCAAAAAATATCTGTCAGTAGAAAAGCATATGTATTTGTCATCTATTGCTATGTGACAAAATACCCCCAAACTCTGTACCTTAAAACAATAAACATTTATTTGTCAGACAGTTTCTATGGAGGCAGAATTGGAGTGTGACTCAGTCTGATGGTTTTGCTTGGACTCTCTAATGAAACCGTCATCAGTTAAAGCTATAATCATCTGAAGGTCTGATGGGCCTACCAGATGTGCTATGAAGGTCGCTCATTCACATGGCTGGTAAGCTGGCACTGGCTTTTGGCAAAAGGCATCAGTTCCTCTCTACAGGTGCTCTCTGGACAGCTGCTTGAGTGTCCTAATGGTGGCTGGCTTTCTCCCAGTGAGTATCCAAGAGCGCCAAGTCATAAATGGCAATCTTTTATGACCTAACCTTCAAAAACATACACTGTCACTTCCACAACAGCCTATTAGTTACTCAGGACAGCACTATTCAGTTGGAATATAAGGAAATGGGGATCATTCAGGGCCATCTTGGAGGCTAACTACCATATTATGGCTCATAATATTTAGATCTTGTTTAGTCTTCTCATAAAGACTCTGGGTTTGGTCATGTGACTTATTTTGACCAATGGGACATTAGCAAGCATAATGCAAGGAGAGGTCTGATAACCAGGTGCATATAGAGGCTGGAATGCTCCCTACTGGAATCCAGCTACCACACTGTTAGGAAGACCGGACTATCCAAGAAAGAAGAGACCACAGATAGAACCCTGGAAAATGAGACAACACACAAAGGCAGACTACATAGTGAGCCCAAAGCCCTAGCTGAGCTCCCAACCAAATTTAGCTTGTAAGAGTAACCCCGGCTAACACCACATGGAGCAGTTATATCATAGAACTGTGAGGAATAATAATTTTAACTCATCAGGTTTTGTTTTACTACACAGTAACGATTAACTGAAACCACATCCATTCTGCAGTTTTTAAAATATGCCTTTCTGTACTGCAGAGGCAGGAAAGCTAAAAACTATATATCCTAGGTCACCTTACAATAAGGGTTACAGTTGTAATCTAGTTTAGCCAATCAAAAGCACTTATTCATGATTTGGAAAGTGGAAGTGTGGAAGAGGCTGTGTTGCTATTGCTTCTATTTTTTTTTTTTTTTTTTTTGGCTGGCAAGTCTGGAGCGAAGGCATTTTATGGTGTGTGGCAGCATCAGCATTAAGCTCTGTGACAAGAGACAGGAAGGATTCATCCATTTTGTGCTGGTACTGATCTATTAGGTGTGTGAGGCTCTGGAGCAATCATTATGGCAATGGTTTACTCATGACAATGTTTCCGAGAGGTGGGTATTATTATCATCTAAGTTTATGGATAAGGAAAGTTGTGCACTTGTAGGTAGTTTGCCCTAGGTCACAGAGTCCCAGAACAAGATCAATACTAGCACGGAAGGGAGGGAAGAAAAGAAAATATTAGAGGGCACCACATATGATAAGGGTGTAATTTAGCTGAAATTTGGTTTCAGATAAATATCACATACATGGCTGTTTGAACTGGGGAGCAAAATGTAAAGTGTATTTCTTAACATGGGTTGCGGTTAAAAAAAAAAATCTTTGAAAGCTATGAGAGTGCTTATTATATTAGTTCCTCACCAGTATCTTATATCCTTTTTATTTATTTATTATTATTTTTTAAAGATTTTATTTATTTATTTGACAGAGAAAGAGATAGCAAGAGCAGGAACACTAGCAGGGGGAGTGGGAGAGAGAGAAGCAGGCTTACTGGGGCGCCTGGGTGGCTCAGTCATTAAGTGTCT
>NC_138370.1:148554824-148632168 GCF_054177405.1 Leptonychotes weddellii | reverse complement strand
GATCGAGCCCCGCATTGGGCTCCCTGCTCAGCAGGAAGCCTGCTTTTCCCTCTCTCCCACTCCCCCTGCTTGTGTTCCCTCTCTCGCTGTGTCTCTCTGTCAAATAAATAAATAAAATCTTGCCTGATGTGCGGCTCGATCCCAGGACCCTGGGATCATGACCTGAGCCGAAGGCAGATGCTTAACGACTAAGCCACCCAGGTGCCCTGATTTATTTATTTTTTAAAAAGATTTTACTTATTTATTTGACAGAGAGAGCACAAGTAGGCAGAGCGGCAGGCAGAGGGAGAGGGAGAAGCAGGCCCCCCGTCAAGCAAGGAGCCCAACTCGGGGCTCGATCCCAGGACCCTGGAATCACGACCCAAGCCAAAGGCAGATGCCCAACTGACTGTGCCACCCAGGTGCCCCTCTTAGATCCTTTTTAGAGTAACATATGATTTCACTTATATAAGGTACCCAGAGTAGTCACAAATTTATAGAGACAGAAAGTAGAACAGTGATTAACAAAGAGGAGGGAATGAGGGAATGAGGACTTAGAATTTAATGAGGACTTAGCATTTAATGGGTACAGAGTTTCAGTTAGGGATGATGTAAAAGTTCTGGAGATGGATTGTGCTGATGGTTGCACAATGTGAATGTACTTAATACCACTCTACTGTACACTTAAAAATGGTAAATTTTATGTTATGTATATTTTACCACAATTTAAAAATTCAGTACAAATGACTTCTAAAACTGGGGAGACATTTTTCTTAGCTACACGTTAATTAATGTTACAACCAGGTGAAATAAACACAAATATATCAAAACATATAAACAAAACAAAAACAAAAAAATAAAGTTCAGGATGAAATAATAGTGTAATAAAAAAATAAAAACACAAAAGAACATCTGATCCTTGGGAATCAGCTAGTTTGGTTTTCAAAACTTTCAGAAAGGAATGCTATTACATACACTGTCACAAAATTTAGCCAAGCATAGCATGAATGACCTAACCTGGCAAAAACACAGATGAGGATGACTACACATCACTGTCCCTATGAGCCCAAATACAAACATCAAGAATGGAATCTTAAAGAAGTGAATACTGTATTTTTGTTATAAATGGCTTTGTGCTCATATAGGACATGGGAGTAGGCAGAGAGGAAAAGAGTAAAAGTAGAAAAAGGTAACATCTGGAGAATACAGGAGACTCTTTTTACTATTCTTGCAGCTTTTCTAAGTCTGAAATCATATCAAACTAAAAAACTAAAATTAAAAATGAATGTATTTACCACAAAATACAAGATAAACATACATATATTAATAGTTGAAATGAAAGTTTCACCAAACTTGTCTTAAAAAAAAAGTTTCTGGGGCGCCTGGGTGGCTCAGTTGGTTAAGCGACTGCCTTCGGCTCAGGTCATGATCCTGGAGTCCCGGGATCGAGTCCCGCATCGGAGTCCCGGGATCGAGTCCCACATCGGGCTCCCTGCTCGGCAGGGAGTCTGCTTCTCCCTGACCCTCCCCCTCTCATGCTCTCTCTCTCTCTCTCATTCTCTTTCTCAAATAAATAAATAAAATCTTAAAAAAAAAAAAGTTTCTGAAAAAAAAAAAGTTTCTGAAAAAAAAGTTTCTGATTTTAATAGAACATATTTACCGTGGCATCATTGGCCTGATATACAGATTTGGGAATATAATGACACGAAGTATTCTAATTCTACTTTAAAACCTTAAAATAATAAATTGAATTACAGGTTTCTTTCACCTAAGTTTTGTAAGGAAAATAATTTGTTAACATCTGTATCCTCAATGATTAGAACAGTGACTGACATAAAGTGGATGGGCATACACTTTTTTTAAAAAAACATTAGAATTCACAAAATGCCTCTTTAACATCTACTCTGATTACATATACATATACATATGAGTGTTTTATACACACACACATGAACATTATGACCCATGATATATACTCCTATCATTCTGGCATAAAACTTACTCAGTTCTAGATAATCAGTTAGTAAATATATATCTGTTTGCTAGAAATTTATTTAGAATTTTTTTTTTTTAAGATTTTATTTATTTATTTGAGAGAGAGAGAATGAGAGAGCACATGAGAGGGGGGAGGGTCAGAGGGAGAAGCAGGCTCCCCGCCGAGCAGGGAGCCTGATGCGGGACTCGATCCCGGGACTCCTGGATCATGACCTGAGCCGAAGGCAGTCGCTTAGCCAACTGAGCCACCCAGGCGCCCTATTTAGAATTTTTAAGTAAATATAATCCTAAACATGCATCTATATAGCAGGGGTCACAACTGGAGGGGAGTGACATGGAAATAAGGACTGGGGAGAAATGAAGAACACATGCCCCAATTAAAGACAGATCTAAGCTTTAATTACTGCCAGGTGACAATGCAGTGAAATACTGCAAAATCATCCAGGTGATCAGGACACAACAAAATTTTAAGTGAAATCATCTGATTTGAGAATTTAAGCAGCTCCAAAACATTCATACTATCGCAAAGGAAAAGCAAAACATGTCTACATGCTCTATGTGGTCCTCAAATCAACAATTTACAAATTGTTGGAAATATTTTAAAGGAAAAATGTCAATACAGCCATCTTTTCAGGTAAATAAATTATTCTGAAAAGTTGTTTTCCCTCTTCTTTTGTACTTATAGAGAAATATGAGTCTTTAAACAGGTTTAAAAAAACTATGAAATATCCATTAAATGGAATATCACTAAAATTTACATAATTTTTAAAATAGTAGTAAAAATTTAGTAACACACGCTCCTCAACCATTCCACAGAAAATATCATTAAATTAAAATTTTCCACTTCCAGAAAGTAATGGTAAAGACAGACCACTATCTATCTATCTATCTATCATCTATCTATCTATCTTATTTATTTGACAGAGAGAGAGAGAGAGCATGAACAGGGCGGAGAAGTAAGCAGAGGGAGAAGGAGAAGCAGGCCCCTGATGAGCAAGGAGCCTGATGCATGGGGCTCAATCCCAGGACCCTGGGATCGTGACCTGAACTGAAGGCAGACGGTTAACTGACTGAGCCACCCAGGCACCCCAAGACAGACTACTTTAGAACTTAACAACAAAAAAAATTAATTCCCAGTGGAATAAAAATTGAAATTGGGGAGGGAAATCTAAGAAACTTAAAAAAATAAATAAATAAAGGAGAACTGGGGCACCTGGGTGGCTCAGTTGGTTAAGCAACCGACTCTTAATTTCAGCTCAGATCATAATCGCAGGGTCGTGGGATCAAGCCCTGCATCTGGCTCCATGCTCAGCGAGGAGTCTGAGATTCTCTCCTTCTCCCTCTACCTGTCTCCCTGCCTGCATGCACTCTCTCTCTTTCTAAATAAATAAAATCTTAAAAAAAAGAATGTATTTATCATTCAATAGGATTTCTTAAGACACAAAAAGTACTAACAAAAATTGATTCTATAAAACTAAAAAAGTGTTATTTATTGAAAGGCATCACTAAAAAGTTTTTAAAAGACATGCTACCAAATGAAAGCAGGTATTTGTGACAGGCATAACGAACAAAGAACCAGTCTTGTACATATAAAGAATTTCTAGAATTCAACCAGAAACAGAAAATGCAAATTATATGTCTATAATTTATTCTGAGTTAATTTCTGTATGTGTTGCGAGTTTCAGGTAAAGGTGTTCAGGCACCATTTGTATAAAAGACTATTCTTTCTCCATTAATTGTCTTGGCATCTTTGTTGAAAATAAAACTGACTGTAATGTGTAGATCTATTTCTGGACTCTCTATAATGTTCCATTGCTCTATTTATCTATCATTTTAATAATACCACATAGTTTTGATTACTGTAACTTCACATTAAGTTTTGAAATCAGGTAGGTGTATGAGTCCTCTAACACAGTATAAAAATAGGAGAAAGATATGAACAGACACTTTACAAAAAAAAAAAATTATACACTGGTGGTAAGAATATAAAATGGTATAACCACTTTGGAAAACTGGCCATTTTTCATAAAGTTAAAGATACACCTAAAATCCAAGCCAAAAATTCCACCCTTAAGTATTTATGAAAACAAATGTTCACACAAATACAAGGTTCATAAAAGCTTTACTCAGAACGCCCTAAATTGTAATAACTATCTATTGACAGGTAAATGAATAAATCCATTGTGGTATACACATATAAAAAACTACTAATAACAATAAAAAGAACGTCATTTAGGCAACACCATAAATAAATCTCAAAAATATGCTAAGCCAAAAAAGCCAGACACAAATGGGGAGTAGAGTGGATTAAAAAGGACTGGGGGAAACATCTGGGGGTGACACATATGTTCATTATCTTGATTGTGATGACAGTTTCAAGGCTGTATACATGTATGTTAAAACTTGTCAAACTTACGTCCTGAGAGCCATTCTCTGACACCAACTAAGTGTACTACATTTCAATTCAGTTCTGACAGTAACTACCAGGAATTAGCACAAACCCTACAAGTTAGAGGACAAAATTCTTCTCAACACTGCCCCGCCCCCCCTTCAGATGCCACCTACAAGCCCTGGAGGCCACCCGTATTTCTGACAAACCAGCTGTATCTTTGGGACTTCCTACAACACCCTCAGGTTCAATAATTATATAATAAATATATAATAATAATAAAATAATAAATATAAAGGATGCAACTCAGGAAAGCCAAATGGAAAAAACACTTGGGGATGAAAGAGGGGGACAAAGAGCTTTCATGCCCTCTTCTGGTGGAATCCAACACAACACTCTCCCAGGACACCAATGTGTTCACCAACCAGTGAACTCCTCTGAACCTTGGTATCCAGGTTTATTGGGGTTTTAATATAGGATTAATTATCGTATGACTGAACTCAATCTCTAGCCTCCCACCTCTTCCAGGTCAGGTGGCAAAGTTCCAACTCTCTAACCCATGCTTGGACTTTCTGATGAACCTCTAAGAGTCTAGGGGCAGGCCAAGAGTTGCCCAATTAGCATAACAAAGACACTCCTCGGACTCAGGATATTCCAAGGGTTTTTGAATCTCTATGCTAAGAACCGGTAACAAAGACTAGATATATTATTATTTCGTATTGCATAGTTTAGTATGTGCAACCTATTGTATTTCTCAATTATGAAGTCAATACAGCTTTTTAAGATTTTATTTAATTGACACAGAGAGAGAGGGAGGGAGAGAGCAAGCACAAGCAGGGGGAGTGGCAGAAGGAGAGGGAGAAGGCTCCCCGCTGAGCAGGGAGCCCAGTGTCGGGCTCCTTCCCAGAACCCTGGCAGACACTTAACCAAGTGGGCCACCCAGGTGCCCCTACAGCTGGTTTATTATTATTTATTTATTTATTTTATTATTTTTTAAAGATTTTATTTATTTGACAGAGACACAGAGAGAGAAGGAACACAAGCAGGGGGAGTGGGAGAGGGAGAAGCAGGCTTCCCATGGAGCAGGGAGCCCAATGCGTGGCTAGATCCTAGGACCCTGGGATCATGACCTGAGCCAGAGGCAGATGCTTAACGACTGAGCCACCCAGGTGCCCCTACAGTTGGTTTTTTTTTTTTTTTTTTAAAGATCTTATTTATCTGAGAGAGAGAGAATGAGAGACGGAGAGCATGAGAGGGAGGAGGGTCAGAGGGAGAAGCAGACTCCCCGCTGAGCAGGGAGCCCGATGTGGGACTCGATCCCGGGACTCCAGGATCATGACCTGAGCCGAAGGCAGTCGCCCAACCAACTGAGCCACCCAGGTGCCCCTACAGTTGGTTTTTTAAAGTCACTACCTTGGGGAAGAGTAAAGTAAAAGATCTTTTTAAGTTTCCTCACTGGTAAAAATTAAATCAACCTTTTAGAAGTCCAACAAAGAAAATGACAGTTCTCATTCGCTGTTAACTGAAATGTAAATTGTTACAACTACTTTGGTGTTTTCAGTGAAGTAGAAGATATACACACCCAATGACTCAACAATTTCACTTATGTGTATATCTATGCCCTAAAGCAGGTTGTACATATACACAGAATACGTATACAAGTATACTCACAGCAATGTTGTTCGTAAATGCCAAAAAAAACTAGAAATCAAATGTCAACAGAAGATTGGATAAGTAGTACAACAGAGTACTATTCAGCAATAAAAATAATTGAAAAACAGATATAAGTAATAACATGGATGAAGCTCAAACATAATACTGAATAAGATGTATATCACAAGGAATCATATGATGTGATTCCATTCATATAAAATTCAAAAACTAAAACCAGAAAAAACCAAACTATATTTTTAGAGATGCATACATAGACAATGACATTATAAGCAAACTAAGAAGACTGCATTGATTCCACTGCTTATAGAAGTTTGGGTGTGTTGATATTTTCTTTCTCTCTCTCTCCCCCTCTCTCTCTTCCTCGCTCCCTCCCTCTCTCTTAAGTAGCCTCCACGCCCAACATTGAGCCCAATGCAGAACTTGAACTCATGACTCTAAGATCAAGACCTGAGCTGATAGCAAGAGTTGGACACTTAACTGACTGAGCCAACCAGGCACCACGAGATACACTATTTCTTTATTCACATGTTCACTTTATAGTTACTTATTAAACTACAGTTTATGTATTTTTGTAAGCTATATTTCAAACATAAGAGACACACCATAACATACGTATATGCTTTTAGTAAAACAGTTAATAGCTATTTTTAATTACAGTAATAATTAATAAATTTTTAAGTGTGCTAACCATCATGTGATTTTGAAAAATATTCTACATTTTAGGAATACATTTTGAAATAATAATGAAATGATATAATGCTCGAGAGGTTTGCTTCGGGAGTTTATTATCCTATTTTGTCCATTTTTGGTTTTGAATGATTTAATAAAAAGTTACAAAGCTTTAAAAATAATATTACATGTACCACAAGAATCTCAGATTTCCTTTAAAGCAACTAATCCAATCATCTTTTAGATAATATAAGGACTTCAAAAATTTCAACTCCATTAAAAATGAGAGGAAGAAGTGGGAGAAGGGGAGAGGAAGAATAATATAGAGGAAGAAATGGAGACCTAGAGATATTAACTAAAAAAATGTAATGAATTAATGGCAGTTCTAGGACTAAAAACTAAAACCTGCACCTCAAGATTAGTAATCTAATACTTTCCTGAACACCATTTAACTCTCATATGTCAGGGCTTTAAGTTTACAACCTATTTTTTTTTTCATTTTACTTATTACTCTCTGCCTTTTCTGCACTAGGACTTTTAAATTCTGCAAAGGCAATAAGAATGTATTCATTTGTGTGGTCCAGAATCTATAAAACTATACTGATACACAGCACTCTATTTGTTGAATTATGAATGAAATCATTAGTTCAGACAATCTCTATATGTACACTAAATTTTTAAACAACAACAAAAACATCCATCTTTCAGGGGTGAAAACATGTGAGCTTGGGAGTTAAATAAAACTTACGATTTTTATATCAAAATGGTGGCTCACTCACTAAGTGTATACACGCACGGACTGCTAGATAAGAGTGAGTACTGAGCTGTTTGCCAGCATGTACTCCTTTCCACTTTCATATAATTACTTGTAACATAAATCCTTTTTTTTTTTTCTTTTCTCCACTGGCTTTGATCAGGTCTTTATTCAAAATTAGCTGTCCAAAATGATTTGACTTTTATAGAATAAACCTAAGTTTTTAGGCAGCAGGCTTCTCCACAGTGGGTTTCTTTTCTGCAGGCTTCTTGTCAGCTGCTGGTTTCTTGGTAGCTACAGCCTTTTTCCCCACCACAGGTTTCTTCCGCTTCTTCACACCAACAGCCTTCTTTCCTTTCTTCCCTACCACAGGCTTCTTGCCTGGAACCCCCTTCTCATCTGATTTGGCTTCTAAGGCTGCTGCTGCCTTATCCATTTGGAGTTTGTGATTCTTGGCCTGGTGAAGAATGGTATTCCGGCGCATGGTCTTTGCATATGGGTTTAGCTTCAACATGATTCTCAGGTTCTTCAGTGGATTCTTCTTCAGGATTCTGCGATGAATCTTCTTGCATGGTGCTCGGAGGGCTCTTTGGATCTCTGGACTTTTCAAGATTCTGCTAAGGTCTGTATTAAGTATGCATGGTAAGGTTGTAGTTACTCTTGAGGGAGGCAGCCTTAAGCCAAGTGCCATACAGATCGTCCAACTTGCGGAAAGCACTTTCAGTCCAAATGCAAAAATGTCCCATATGCCCACCAGGAGCAAGTTTCAAAATGTTCAGTTTGCTTACATTAAGTAAAGTAATTCCAGGGATGTTTCTGAAGGCCTTGATGATACCGCTGTCTTCATTGTAGAAGTCTCTTGAGCTGAATACAACGGTTTCTCATTTTGCCCTTGCCAGCTCTCATTCGTGGAGAGGCATAGACCTTTTTGATATCAGTCCAGGCTTTAAGTTTCTTAAGAAGGTAAAGAGCCTCCTTGGTCTTCTTGTAGTCTTCAACTTTATCTTCAACCACCAAAGATCAGGAATTTCCTCAATACGATGACCTTCAGCCATGACCAGTCCTAGTAAGGCTGAGGCAGCCAGGGCAGAGCAGATGGCATATCACTTCTGTGTTGTGTTCACTGCACGATGCCAACAGCGCCAGGTTTTGGTTGGTGCAAACATGCAGCCCCCATGACACATATTTCCAAAAGCACCCTGGCCGGAACGGTGAGTCCCTCTGCCTCAAACTCTGGGAATTCAAGCCACAGCTCTGCCAGTACCCCAAGACTCAGCACTGGTTTGATGACCTGCTAATTCACTGACAGCATATGGCTGTCTGTTGTTTTTGCGCAAGTTGGTGTGAACAAAGTTCACGATATCAGATCGAATGGAAGCCTTGAACACAGCAGGCAAAGTAACATTTTTGCCACATGATTCCCCCTTTTCGGAGTACACAGTTATCAATGGACGAGCACATGCCATCGTGGGGAGAGAGAGGGCCCGTAACATAAATCCTTCCATCTAATATACGTTTGGGGTGAAACCTGAGAGAAGCAGGTGAGGCAGGAGTACAGTTAATGCATAAACCCCATTAGAACTACAAAAATAAAGTCTATCTAATACACATTCTGATTTGGGAGTTAAACAGATTAGAGCAACTTTTAGGCCTAATGCTCAAAGTTCAAGTGACATACTGACCAAATTTATCACATTATTATGTCTTTTCATTGCACCTAGATTTTAAATGTCTTTCAAGAAACAGTATTCTTAAGAGCCCTGACTGCGTATCTCAAAAGTGAGTTACCTTAATACTGAATACAGTTTATACAACTAACATTCCTTCTTACACCTAACTCGTTTTACTTTAATTCTCAAAATCAAACTCAATGCTTCTAAATTGTTCTTAAAACATCTATTTTAATGTTACCACAATTCAAATAATGGTTCC
The DNA here is from genome assembly GCF_054177405.1 of Leptonychotes weddellii. Lineage (NCBI taxonomy): Eukaryota > Metazoa > Chordata > Mammalia > Carnivora > Phocidae > Leptonychotes > Leptonychotes weddellii. The sequence goes on along the minus strand of NC_138370.1, from coordinate 148,622,776 downwards.
CACTGACCAATATCTTCTGACATTTAAAGCATCATAATTTATACTCTTATCTTACTTTTATGTATGAATATATATGTGTATATATACACATGTATAAATCTGTAAATATAAAATGTTATATTGATTTCAATCTACACTCTAGTCAAACTATATTCATTATCTTCCAAAAACATCCCAAGCATCTTTTTATTTTTAATTTTATTTATTTGAGAAAGAAAGAGAGAGCATGCACACATGCAAGTGCTTGGGTGGAGGGGAGAGGGGGAAAGAATCTGAAGTAGACTCCACACTGAGTGCAAAGCCTGACCTGGGCTTGATCTCACCACCATGAGAACATGACCTGAGCTGAAACCAAGAGATGGATGCTTAACCAACAGAGCCATCCAGGTGTCCCATCCTAAGCATCTTAGGCTTTGCGCAGAAAAAAGAAAGAGCCTAGAGCATAACACTTACTGAAAAAATATATGAATATGCCCTAGAACTGCTTCTACCCCTAACTATACTCCTCACTCAAAATACTTTTTTAAGATTTTACGTATTTATCTGACAGAGCGAGAGATAGAGAGCGCACAAGCAGGGGGCGTGGGAGAGGGAGAAGCAGGCTCCCCGCTGAGCAGGGAGCACGATGCATGACTCAATCCCAGGACCCTGGGATCATGACCTGGGCCAAATGCAGACGCTTAACTGACTCAGCCACCCAGGCAGCCCCCAAATACACTCTTGATTAAAATATTAATTAACTTAAAGTTTCTGCCCAAATTCTACTTCCTCTTTTATTTTTGGAGAGAGGGAGAGAGAGCACGCACACAAGTGGGAGGAGGAGAGGCAGAGGGAGAGAGAAAATCTTAAGAAAGCTCTACGCCCAGCATGGAGCCCCACACGGGGCTCAATCTCATGACTCTTAGATCATGACCTGAGCCAAAATCAAGAGTTGGATGCTTAACCCACGGAGCCACCCAGATACCCCCTACTTCCTCTTCTTGAAGCCCATTTGACCACCATAGTCTGAATGGATCGCGGACTCCTTTGAACTGAAAACAGAGTACCAATTACAAAGCAATTATATTATAGTGTCACCTTGCTGTACTTATTAATGTAAAAATCATGTATCCTCAAAATTTTGATCTCTAAGGGCTAGGTGCCATGTTTTACATATTCTACACTGGTCTTGTAAAGTAAGACAGAACTGCCTATTTCCTGAAGGAATGAAATGTACTAATATACTTTTTGACGTGCTCTAGACTTAAGTGGTGGACCAAGTCTGCGAATGTTAATCTCTTATTTGTCAATAACTATGCAATCAATATACACTTCAAGACTAAGTGCTAATATTAAGACAAAACAAAACATTAAAAATAGGACCACCATGATTCAGCAATTCCACTTCTGGATATTTACCTGAAGAAAACAAAAACACTAACTTTAAGAGGTATCTACAACTTCATGTTCACTGCAGCATTATTTACAACACCCAAGATATGGAAACAACTTAAGTGTCCATAGAAGAATGGATAAAGAGATTGTGTTTTTTAAACACACACACACATTCTCTCTCACACCAGAATATTATTCAGCTATAAAAAGGAGTGAAATCTTGCCATTTTCAACAACATGGATGAACCTCGGAGGCCTTATGCTAAGTAAAATAAGCCAGAGAAAGACAAATACCGTATTATCTCTCTTATATGTGGGATCTTAAAAAAAAACAAAACAAAAACAAAATATCAAAGGTGGGGGGTGGGGGGTGAGGGGTGGGAGAAATGGGTGAAGTGTTTATTTTTTTAGTTTAAGTTGAATAATTTCTAATTAAAAAAGAAGAAAAGAAAGAAACCCTGCACCTGGGCAAGAGGGAAAAAAACCCCACAACAAACAACAACAAAGCATCAATATAGCTATTTCATTCAATTTCAACAAATTAAGTTATTCTCCGGGGAAAAACTCAATAAGCTGTTTTACTAACAAGCCAGTAGAGATTAAATTTGTTTTGTTACTAATATATTTAGTTGATGTTCGTATTCTTTAACGAGACGTTATAATTTCATACCTAAATTGAGTGGTATAGAAAAGTTAGATGCTACACATACCACTACCCTCTTCCTGAACTCCAAACCCAAATTTATTCTAAAGGCCCATTCTATTAGTCCCAAGCCATTGAATAATTTATATACTATAAAACTACACTTTCAATGACTCCTGAAAAGTTTCTTAACTAGAGGAAATGTTTTATAACATTTGTTTCCACTTTTAAGGTAATCCAGTACTAACAGGGTTCTAAAAATAACCTGGATACTGACTGTAACAGAGACAGTCATCACAGAAGCTATTTTAGCTTCAAGGGCAATTTATAAGGTCCTAAAATATGAATAACTTTGAACCCTGAGAGGTTCACACCTGTACTGAAGCTTAAGAGGTTTTCACTTTTGTTTTAACATATCTTAGATGTTCTTGGGGTAGTGAGGTTGAAGGATAAAATGAGTGAAGGCAACATTATACAAACCAATTAATTATCCTACAGTTTGACCCTCATAATAGAAAAAATTCTCAATGAAAGCATATTTTTGTAGGTAAAGTATCTGTAATAGTACTAATAGCTATCATTTATTGAGTTTTTGCTATGTGCGGGCATATTTCAAATAATTTAAATGTACTATTAACTCCTCTAATACAATGATTACTTATGGGACAGCATTATTATTAAATTCCTCATTTAACAGATGAGGAAACTGAGGCTAAGTAACTTGCTCAAGAGTAAAAAAATTCAAATCCAGGCAGTGTGGCTTATCACTCTCATGTCCTTCTTACCACTCAACCTATACATTATATATAGTATAGTATGGTATAGTAAAGTAGGACAAGTGGTTGTCCAAAATGACTACAGAGAAATAAAATACTTACACATAGAGTATACTATAGAAACTATATTGTTATAGTGCTATAAATACTACATGGTTATGTTCCCAAGCCAACTCAAAAAGCCTATTTTTCTCACAATGTAGCTAGGTGAAGACTATAGTAGAGAATTTAGATGGGAGGAGATGGCAGCTTAATGAATACCATTAATATATTAATTTAACTTCAAGTTTTCTAGCTTTCTTTTTCCTAAAGGTGGATTATTTGCCCTTCTCTTAAAATGATCAATCATCATTCAAGATCTTTCTATTCAAAAATGCAATGAGGGGACACCTGGGTGGCTCAGTTGGTTAAATGTCTGCCTTGGACTCAGGTCATGATCCAAGGGTCCTGGGATCGAGTCCCGCACTGGGCTCCGCACTCAACAGGGAATCTGCTTCTCCCTCTGCCTGCCGCTCCCCCTGCTTGTGTGTGCGCTCACGTGCGCTCTCTCTCTGACCAAAAAAAAAAATCTTAAAAAAAAAAAATGCAATGAAAAGTAGCTGGCTTATCTTAAGGTTAAGTGGATTAAAATTTGGAAAGGAGAAGAAAAACGAGATTTAAGCAGACAAGTATATATATGTGGGAAACAACAGATGGAATTAATTATGGTACACACAGTGACAGCCAGGGGATAAGCAATAGTAAGTACAGGGAAATTCTTGCTAGGGGCAAGATGAAAAGGGAATGGTGGGAAAGGGTAGACAGTGGTAGGGAAGCTGAACTGGGCAAAGGCTGCCAGAAAATACTTCTGCCCAAAAGAACTTGATGACTGCTACAGAAAGGGAAAATCAAAAGCTGGATCTTTGAAAAGATCAACAAAATGGACAAACCTTTAGCTAGACAGACCAAGAAAAAAGAGAGAAGACTCTCAAGTGACTGGAATTAAAAATGAAAGAGGGGATATTACAATTGATCATACCAAAATAAAAAGGATTATAAAGGAATACTATGAAGAACTGTATGCTAATAAATTAGACAACTTAGAAGAAAGGCATAAATTCCTAGAAAAACACAAACACCTCAAGAAAAAATAGAAAATCTGAATAAATCTATAACAAATGAAGAGATTGAATTAGCAATCAAAAATACAAAGAAAAGCCCAGGCCCAGATGGCTTTACTGCTAAATTCTGCTGAACATTTAAATAATTAATACTAATTTTCCTCAAACTCTACCAAAAAATAAAAGATGATGAAACACTTCCAACTCATTTTATGAGGTCAATATTAACCTAATTCCAAAACTAGACAAACATATCACAAGAAAACTATAGACCAATCTCTTAAAAAATATGGATGCAAAAATCTTCAACAAAATACCAACAAACAAAATTCAGCAACATAAAAAGAATTACACATTATGATCAAGTGGGATTTATGCCAGGAATACAAGGTTGATATATCACTTGAAAATCAGTTAATGTCGGGGTGCCTGGGTGGCTCAGTCGTTAAGCGCCTGCCTTCAGCTCAGGTCATGATCCCAGGGTCCTGGGATCGAGCCCCGCATTGGGCTCCCTGCTCGGTGGGAAGCCTGCTTCTCCCTCTTCCACTCCCCCTGCTTGTGTTCCCTCTCTCGCTGTGTCTCTCTCTGTCAAATAAATAAAATCTTAAAAAAAAAATATTACGGATAAATAAATTTTGGTATATTCATACAATGAAAAAGAATTACTGTACCCCATAACAATAAGGTTGAATTTCAGACAAGGATGTTTTAGTAAAATGGCCAGACATAAATGAGTATGTACTGCATGATTCTATTTGTACTAAGTTTGGTGGCAAAACTTCTGATAGAGATCAGAAGAGTGTCTATCTCTGGGGAGGAAACTAAGTCAGCCTGCTGGGTGCCAAAAGTGTTCTGCATCTTGATCTAGATTATGATTGTGTGTAAATACATATATAAAAATTAACAGAATGTTACACTGTGGTTTATACAGAGAATACAAGAGAGTGGAAAAATACCTTTAAAGCACTGGAACTGTCCACCCAGAATTTTGTATGCAAAAAGTAATATCCTTCAAAAATGAAGGTAAATTAGTCATTTTCAAACAAATAAAAACTACATAAAATTACCTCAGCAAGTCCTCACTAAAATATACACTTAAGGGAGGTTCCTCAAACTGAAGGGTATTATCATCAAGTGGAAAATCCAATATTTGGGAGGGAATGAAAAACAACAAGAAATGGTAATAAGTGCACAAACATAAAAGACTATTTCCCTTGCAACTTATTTAAAATACACAGAGCTGTTTAATGTGTGGTTTATAAATATATCTGTGGGGGTGCCTGGGTGGCTCAGTTGTTAAACATCAGCCTTTGGCTCAGGTCATGATCCCAGGGTCTTGGGATTGAGCCCTGCATCAGGCTCCCTGCTTGGCGGGAGGCCTGCTTCTCCCTCTCCCACGCCCCCTGCTTGTGTTCCCTCACTCGCTGTGTTTCTGTCAAATAAATAAATAAATAAAATCTTAAAAAAAAAAAAAAAATATATATATATCTGTGGTATAAAGAGAGGGGGATAAATGGACCCATATTGATAAAAGATTACTACATTTTACATGAATTAGTATAAAAATGAAAGTCTAAGACTGTAAAAATTAAAGATGTGTATTTCAATCCCTGTGCAACCAGACATAGACACACAGAACAAAAAAGTATGCCTATAAAGCCAATAGATAATTAAACCGGAATTCTAAAAAACAGCGTATTAAAAGACAGGAAAGAAGAGAAAAACAAACAGGTGAGACAAATAGAAAAAGTACAAAATGGTAGACATATACATCCAACCCCATCAATTAAATGTGATTACTCCAATTTATGCAAAAATTGCTAAAATGGATAAAAACAGTATTAAAAAACTTAAAAAGCATGACCCACCTATATGCTGGATGCATGTTAAATATAAAGACACACTGGTTAAAAGAAAAATGTGGAAAAACATATAATGCAGACAAAAACTATAAAAAGGATGGAGTTTAGACATCAAGAACTTATTAGGAAGATCTAACAATCATAAATGCAACGATATGTGCCTTACAACAATTATAAAATAAATGAAAGAATAATCAACAGAATTAAGGGAGAAATATACAATTCCACAATCACAGAGATTTTATCACTCTTTCTCAGCAACAGAACCAGGTCAAAACTTTTAAAAATCAGTGAAGACTTCGATGATGAATAACAATCTCAATCCCGACAAAATGGACACTAAATGACCTTATAGAACACTGCGTCCATCCAACAAATACACATTCTTTCCAGGTGCACATGATATGCCTGCCAAGAGAGGCCATATACTAAGCCAAAAAAACAAAAATTTCAACAGATTTCAAAAGACTATAATCTTATAGAATATGTTTTCTGATCACAGGATTAAATTAGAAATCATTGACAATCAGATATTTATAAATACTTCAAGTATTTGGAAATTAAATCACACATTTCTGAAGGATTCATAGGTCAAAGAAAAAAATCACAAAGAAATGAAAAACATTTCTAACTAAATGGTAATGAAAACATCAAAACTAGTGAGATGCAATTAAAAGTGTTCTGAAAGAAATGCATAGCTTTAAAAAGCTTATGTTAGGACAGTGGTTCTCAACCAAGGTGGTTTTGCCCCCCCAGGGGACATTTGGCAGTATCTGGACACATTTTTAGATGTCATTACTGGGAGGAAGGGGCCTGCAACTGGCATCTAGTGGGTCCATTTGTAGGATGCTGCTAAACATCCTACAATGCACAAGACAGCCCTCCAAGACAAAGAATTACCTGGTCTAAACTGTCAAGAGTCCAGAGGTTGAGAAAATTCTGTATATGAAATAGAAAAAAGAACAAATCAATAGAAAACAAACAAGCAACTGAAAAAATGAGCAACACCAAAAGTGAGATCTTTGAAGAGTAACAGATTTGACAAACCTCTTGCTAAACATATCAATTTAAAAAAGAGAACCAACATGAGGAATGCAAAAAGGGAGTATCACCACAGATCCTACAGACATTAAAAGGATAATATTATAAATATCTACTTCATGTGGATAAAAAACTTAGAAGAAATGGACAAATTCCTTTAAAATACATTGCTGGTGAACCTGTAAAACAGTACAACCACTCTGGGAAAAAGACTAGCAGTTGCCTCCTAAATTAAACATAACCTGTCTGCTTCTCCCTCTGCCCCTCACCCACTCCGGCTCTCACTCTCTTTCTCACTCTCTCTCTTGCTCAAATATATAAATAAAATCTTAAAAAAAATAAACATAAGCTATCTTATGATCCAATGACTGCCCTCCTAGGTACTTACCCAATATAAATAAAAGCATATGTCCAAAAGAAGACTTGTACAGGAATGTGTATAACACCTTCATAATAGCCTAAAGCATAAACAGTCCAAATTTCCATTAATACAAGAATGGTAACACAAATTGGGATATTCATACAATGGAATAATATGGAGCCATGAAAAGGTACAAACTAATGATACAGGCAACAACAAGGATGAATCTCAAAAGCATTATGATGTATGATAGAGGACTTCACAAGAGTAAATACATACTGTATAGTTCTAGTTTATGAAGTTTTAGAAGAGGCAAAACTAAACTAGGTTTAAAAAATTTTAAGTGTGATTACCACTATGGGGGTGGTAGAGGGGCAGAGATTACCTAAAGGGAACATGAGGGAACTTTCTGGGGTGATGGTAATGTTCTATATCATGATAAGAGTTTGGGTTATAGGGGTGCCTGGGTGGCTCAGTTGTTAAGCGTCTGCCTTCGGCTCAGGTCATGATCTTAGGGTCCTGGGATCGAGCCCCACATCAGGCTCCCTGCTCGGTGGGAAGCCTGCTTCTCCCTCTCCCACTCCCCCTGCTTGTGTTCCCTCTCTCGCTGTGTCTCTCTCTGTCAAATAAATAAATAAAATCTTAAATAAAAAAAAAAAAAGTTTGGGTTATACATGAATAAGCATTGGTTAAAACTCATCAAATAGTAAGCTATATATATTACCCTCCCACACAGAAATACTATACTGTGAATTCAAGTTAATGATATCCGTGATAAAGTGTTTAGAGGTAAAGTATACTGATGAAGGCAACTCACCTTGAAATACATTTAAAAAAAGATGGACAGAATAGATGTATTCATACACACATATACACACACGAAAAGCAAAATATAGCAAATCCAGTTCAACCAGTTAAGAATTTATTCAATCTCTCACACTAACAACCTGACAAAAGAAGAGATATGTTTACTTCTGTGCATAATTATTATTTACCTCAGTCTATTTTTTTATAATGTCCAGCATTCAATCAAAAACAGGAGGGGAATAGGGGAGACAGACCCATTGTCAAGAGATAAATAAGTCAACAGAAGCATACCCAGAAATGGCCCAAATGCTTAAGCTATCAGACAGGTACTTTAAAATAATTAAAATTAATATGTTCAAAGATATAGTAGAAAAGGTAGACACATGCATTAACAATGGGGAATTTCAGCATGTAAACAAAAGCTGTAACAAACTGCTGAATATTATCAAACAGACTGGAGGCGCAATAGGGAAAGAAAAAAATGGGGAAGAAATATTTGAAGAAACAATGGTTGAATATTTTTCAATAATAAGGAAAGATAAACTATATATCTAAGAAACTCAGAGAACCCTAAACCAGATATATACAAAGAAATGCACAAAAGACACTTAATAGTCAGAAAAAGGAAAAAAATCAGCAGCCCTTTTACTAAGTGATAGGGCAATTTGCTATTTGAAATGCTTTATTTAATCACCATCGTGTATTTCAAGCATTGACAATTTGCAAATAACTGAAGTGAAGTGATAAGTAATAAAGCCACATAAACATTTCACTTTTGATGAAAATCAAAAGTGAAGTCCCACAGGGGGAAAAAAAGAATCATAACACATTTGTAAATAAGAATGATTAGTTTTGGAATGCCACACACTATTGAAAATGCGTAACAGTTCAATGCTTCCTGACCCTTCTATTTTGGAAAAGTACAACTCTCATTAGTAAAATATATATGGACTACCAATTTAACTTGAATTATTTTAAAACTCCAACATGCTATATTTGTAGCTGTCAGCTCAAATTAGGAAGACTAGGATGGAATTTGGAAACCCAGAATGTCTGCTTTCATAAGTAAATAACCCCATCAAATGACCCTGTGAGCTAATTACATTTGAGGATAATTTTTGTTAAATTAAATTTGTATAACTACTAGTAAAACCATATAACAAACATGTAGATTGGGGCGCCTGGGTAGCTCAGTTGGTTAAGCATCCAACTCTTAATTTCGGCTTATGACGGCTCAGGTCACCATCTCAGGGTTGTGAGATTCAGCCCCATGTCAGTCTCTGTGCTGGGCATGGAGCCTGCTTAAGATTCTCTCTCTCCCTCTGCCCCTCCTCTCCCTCTAAAAAAAAATGTAGATTAATAGAGTTCTAAATAACAGACTGCCATTGGATAATGTAGAAGATGTCATGGTATACATAGTTGCATGCCTTCCAAATAAATTTAAATGTCTTCAGGATAGAGCTAAGTTTAAAATAATTAGGGAGGGAAGTTTGTTTCTGGGCACAATTTAAACAATGTAAAAATCCTATAACAAATTTAAAAAATCTTTTTTAGATGAAATTTTTGAGAATAGTTAATATGAAATTTAGCAATAAGGAAAGTAAAACATATTTCTGGGGTTCTCAGTGTATATTCTCTGTATCAAGAATACCAGAGGGGCTTACTGAAAATGCAGGGGAAAAAATGCAGAAAACTGAGCCCACTCCTAAACTACTAAATTGGGGATAGAGGGGTGGGATATTACCAAGTATCTAATTTTTTTTTTTTAACCGGGTATCTAATTCTTAAAAGCACCAGGTGATATTTAAAAACTCTAAAAATCTGAGAACCACTAATCTAGATTAAAGCATGCTGAGTATGTCCAAAATTTAAAATCTTCTTTTTAAAACCAACACTTAAAGTTCCACTTTGGCCAAATAAGAAAAGTCAAAATTAGGAATATTAAGAGGACAATACATTCAACTTAGATAAAAAATATAAGTAATACGTAAATAAACATTTGAGATTTTCCACAGTAAAAAATATATAGGAAGGGAGGAGGGATATATAGGCAGAGCAGAGACAACTTTTAGGGCACTGAAAATACTCTAAATGTTATTATAAAGATGGATATATGTCAATATACATTTGCCTGGACCCAAAGAATGTGCAACACCAAGAATAAACCTAAGGTAAACTATGGACTTTGGGTGATTATGTATCAACATAGGTTCATTTTTGGTAAGAAACGTACCATTCTGTTGAGTGATACTGATAATGGGGGAGGCCATGCATGTGTGGGGAAGGAGGTATATGGGAAATCTCTATACCTTCCCTTCAATTTTGTTCTGAAACAAAAATTGCTCTAAAAATAAATTCTTTAAAAAAAAAAAAGAATATGGACTTTGGGTGGTGATGATGTGTTAATGTCCACGGAATGTAACAAACATACTACTCTGGTGCTGGATGTAATGGTGGCGGGGAGAGGGGAGACAGGAAGTTGATGGGAATTCTGTACTTTCTACTTAATTTTGCTAAGAACTAAAATTGCTCTAAAAAATAGCATCTATTAAAAAAAACATTAAGTGAATACTAAACAAAAATGTATAGAAAAATATAAAGGACAAGTGAAACAGTGTATTATAATCTAAAAAATCTGGTAAAATATCAACTAAAGGATGAGAAATGAATATAATAGACAAAATTACATAACATTACTTCCAAGAGATCTAAAATCAATTTCATCTTATTACTGCCTGATGATTTTTACCACTTTTTTCAAAACTAGGTACATGCTTCAAGAAGAAAACCATTTTCTAAACTTCTGCCAAAAACAAACTAGTCTTCTTACACATGCTGACTCAGTCCTTAAACATTTTTATTCAAGGATTTTCTTTTTGTGTAATGAAAAATTTACCTCTACTTATTTTATAATGGCTAGATGAAAGATATTCAAACATTTGAAATTATAGGACAATTATACATGTCCAATTAAATACAAGTTTAATTTTCAAGTATTAAACTTAATAATTTAGCATCAGTTTATTAACATTTACTTAAATTCCTAACACAGAAATTCTAAAAAATTTTGGAAAAAAATTTTGGAGGGGTGCCTGGGTGGCTCAGTCGTTAAGCGTCTGCCTTCAGCTCAGGTCATGATCCCGGGGTCCTGGGATCGAGCCCCACATCAGGCTCCCTGCTCGGTGGGAATCCTGCTTCTCCCTCTCCCACTCCCCCTGCTCGTGTTCCCTCTCTCGCTGTCTCTCTGTCAAATAAATAAATAAAATCTTAAAAATTTTTTTTGGAAAAAATGTGATAAAAATCCAATTCATATGATAGTCTAGTACATAAAATTCTAGTAACCGCTCTTTTTTTTTTTTTTAAAAGATTTTATTTATTTATTTGAGAGAATGAGAGAGAGAGAGCACATGAGAGGGGGGAGGGTCAGAGGGAGAAACAGACTCCCCGCTGAGCAGGGAGCCCAATGCGGGACTGGAGCCCGATGCGGGACTCGATCCCGGGACTCCAGGATCATGACCTGAGCCGAAGGCAGTCGCTTAACCAACTGAGCCACCCAGGCGCCCTAGTAACCACTCTTTTAAAATTTTACTCAGCCACAGTCTTCACACCCAGTGTCATATGAGTAACTCTCACCAACTAACAGATCTATTCAGACAGTATCAATTAGAAATAGATTACTGTTCAACCAAAGATGCTACCTGGTCTGGAAAGGAGGACAAAAAGACCACAAATCAGCCACAAAGGTGATATTCACGTGTAAAGAAACTGCTTGACCACTTAGCTTTGTTAATCACGCAAAACTATGACTTAGACACCAGACTCCTCAGCACAAATGTGAGTTTTTTTTTTTTAACTCAAATTCCTTTCTTTGGCATTTAAGAAATTTAACAATTTCAAGCGGTACCTTCCTCTTTTTTTCTCTCAACTACTCTTTTAAGATGCATTAGCTCTAGCAAAACTGTTCTACTAATTTTCTTCAAACACACCAAGCATGCTTCTGCCACTCAGTTTTTGTCCCTGCTATTTGTCTGGAATGTGTTACCACCTATTTGTCTACCACAGTCTGAGCCTTCAAATTCCAGTCCAACTGTCACCTTCTCCACGAAACTTTTCTTGACGATCAAAATTCATAGTATTTCTTTATCCAAAGAAACAAACGCAATCCTAGCACAATCCTAGCATGCAATCCTAGTAACTGGCATTTAATTTATAAGTTATATATGATAATCTCAAATATTGTTTCTTCATATAAATGGAAATCCATTCCAGTGTTATTCTAGTATAAATCTACTTTCCCCAATGGACTAATACTATTTAAGGGCTGGTTTTAACAGCACCAATCACAGTACTCCTACCTTGGTAGGAAGTTTTGAATGTTTGATCTTAATAATTTTATTTATTTTTATTTATTTTTTAAAGTTTTTTTTTTAAAGATTTTATTTATTTATTTGAGAGAGAGCACATGAAAGGGGTTAGGGTCAGAGGGAGAAGCAGACTCCCTGCCGAGCAGGGAGCCCGATGCGGGACTCGATCCAGGGACTCCAGGATCATGACCTGAGCCGAAGGCAGTCGCTTAACCAACTGAGCCACCCAGGCGCCCTGATCTTAATAATTTTAAAACATGAAAAAAAAACATATTATAGCAGTTCCCAACTTTTAAAATACCACATCATACGGGCGTCTGGCTGGCTGAGTCTGTACAGCAGGTGACTTTTGATCATGCAGTTGTGAGTTCAAGCCCCACATGGTATATAGAGATTACTTATAAAAAAAATAAAGTAAAAATAAACTAAAAAAATATCACATCATCCACACACAAAAAAGATAAAATATTTGTAACCTCCAAATATGGAGTCCCTCGGACTCCTATATTTAGGCACACCTGTAACTCTATGGAAGTACACTAGTTGGGAAGCTCTGCATTAATGTAAAAAACCAAATGCCAACAGCAAGGGCAAGAAGATTAGTAAATTCCTTTGTTATTTTTGTATTCAGCTTTCTATTATAAACATTATCTAGAAGCCTCTTGATTTGTAGTCTTCAGCAAATAAAAACTTGTTAAGCTTTTATATAATATATAAACTCTACTCGTTTTATCTAAGTGGGGAATTCAACTGGACATAATTCCATGTGCCAACAACCTCAGCCTAGTGCTTAACTTAAAACATTAATTCTGAAAATAGAAGCTAATAGAAACAAAATTCATTAATGACCTTAAAACCTGTTCTCCTACTGTGAGAACTCATCAGTTTTTTCCTTGGATGTCTACAGATTTCTGATAGGAAAAATAAATCATGGTATTGGCATTCTACATATCAATGTCGCTTATTTCATATAGGATTTTTAACATGAATTCACCTAATTTCTATTTAATTCAAGGTGTTGAATTAAGACCTAAGTGAGACTTGATTTCAACACCATCTTTGTTACTAACATCTTGTCCCCACCACCTCATTTCTTTAAACAAACTAAAAAAACCTAGAAACTAAAACACTCAATTCCCTTTGAGTTTTTAAGGATATCTAAATAGGGTTCTCATCCCTCTGAACCTCAATATGATACGTAAGTTTAATCATTCCCATAAAGAACTCTTGTTGCCAGGAGTTAATAAAATGGCTTTTTTGCAACATATTAATTTGCCAATTTGCTAATTTAAAAGTAAGCATTACGGGATGCCTGGGTGGCTCAGTTGGTTAAACATGTGCCTTTGGCTCAGGTTGTGATCCTGGGGTCCTGGAATCGAGTCCTGCACTGGGCTCCTCCTTGCCCAGTGGGGAGCCTGCTTCTCCCTCTGCCTGCTGCTCCCTCTGCTTATATGCTCTCTCTCTCTCTGACAAATAAATAAATAAAATCTTAAAAAAAAAAGTAGGCATTACTTTAAATAAATAAATGTAGGCATTACTTGAGAATACATAATGAGAGCCTGGGCATTCTTATACTAGCTGATAGAAGTCCAAAATGGTACAACCCCTATGGAGGAGAATTCGACCACCTCCAAAAAAAAAAAAAAAAAAACCAACACATACATATATATCTGTATCTATATATCTATATATCTATATAGATAGCTCATAAATTTACCCTTTGACCCAACAATTCCACTCCTAGAAATTTGCCCTGAAGATACACTTCTACAAATACAAAACACGTGAAACAAGGTTATTGACATTAGCATTATTTGTAATAGCAAAATATCAGAAACAATCTCAAATGTAACAATGAGACTAGCTGAATAAACTATGGCACATCTACACATACAGTACTAAAACACCACAAAAAAGAATTAAAAAAAGATTTCCAGATATGGAAATTTCCAAGTGAAACTGGAGTGACTTCCAAAATATACTAAGTGAAAAAAAAGCAGAGTACAAAAGAGTACATATAGTCTACATTTTTTTAAAAAAGATTTTGTTTATTTACTTGAGAGAGAATGAGCGGGGTGAGGGGCAGGGGGGAGAGAGAGAGAGAGAGAAAGAAGCAGACTCCCTCCTGAGCAGCAAGCCTGAGGCGGGGCTCAATCCCAGGACCCGGAGATCATGACCTGAGCTGGAGGCAGATGCTTAACGGACTGAGCCACCCAGGCACCCCAGTAGTCTACACTTTGAGTAAAAAGGGAGACAACACAGAAAGCACTGACCAAGAACTAATGAAAATGACAAGAGTTATTTATTTTTATTATAAGAAAGTATATGCCTGTACGAGTGGGGGAAGGAGCAGAGGAAGAGAGATCCTCCAGCAGGCTCCCTGATAAGCATGGAGCTGGACACAGATGGACGGGGGCAGGGTACGGGTGGCAGCCTCCCAGGGCCCTGAGATCATGACCTGATAGCCTGAGCCGAAATCAAGAGTTGGTCACTCAACCAATTGAGCCACCCAGGCACCCTGAAAATGATTACCTATAGTGGGTGGTTGCATGGAAAGAATAAGGATGGGAGTAAGGCTTCTGAAAAGTATAAGTTTTTATATAGTACTGACTTTTGAACCATGTAAAATTAAATAAAAAGAATGAAGTAATCCCTAAAATTAAATACTCCAATTCAACAACAACAGAAAAACCAAACCAATTAAAAAATGGGCCAAGGACCTGAATGGACATTTCTCCAAAGAAGATACACAAATAGCCAACAAGCATGAAAAGATGCTAAACATCACTCATCAGGGAACTACAAATCAAAACTACAATGAGACATCATCCCACACCTGTTAAATATAGCCACTATCAAAAACACAGAAGGGGTGCCTGGGTGGCTCAGTCGGTTGGGCGTCTGCCTTTGGCTTGGGTTGTGATCCCAAGATCCTGGGATCGAGCCCCACATTGGGCTCCTTGCTCAGCAGGGAGCTTGCTTCTCCCCTGTCTGCTGTTCCCCCTGCTTCTGCTTGCTCTCTCCCTCTCTGTCAGAGAAATAAATAAAATCTTAAAAAACAAACAAACAAAAAAACCACCGAAAATAATAAGCACTGGTGAGGATCTGGAGAAATTGGAATCCTTGTGCACTTCTGGTGCAGCTGCTATGGCAACAGTAATTTTCTAATTTTCAAAAAAATTAGAAATGGAACCATCATATGATCCAGCAGTATATATTCTGGGTATACATGCAGAAGAATTGAAAACAGGATCTCAAAGAGATACCCAGGTTCACTGCAGTATTCTTCACAATAGCCAAGAAGGAGAAGCAACCTAAATGTCCATCAACAGATTACTGTATAAAGAAAATGGTATATATGCACAATGTATTATACAGCCTTTAAAAAGAAGAAAATCCTGTCATATGCTACAACACGGATAAGACTTGAGGACATTTTGCTAAGTGGAATAAGCCAGTCACAAAAAGATGCTATGTGATTCCACTTATATGAGGTATCTAAAGTAGTCAAACCCCTAGAAACAGAAAATAGAATGGCGGTTGCCAGGGGCTGGGCTGGGCGGGGGTGGGGGGGAAGGAGGGAGCTATTCACAGGATACAGAGTTTCAGTTCTGAAAGATGAAAAAGTTATAGAGGTTTGTTGTATTAACAATGTGTACATATGTGGAAGGGGCAGAGGGAGGCTCACAAAGAAACAAGGCACATAGTTGACAGTGCTGTACTGTAGACTTAAAAATGGTTAAGATGGTAAATTTTATGTTGTGTGTTTTTAGCACAATAAAAAAAAAGCAAGAATCACATTGATCAGTGGAAATAAAAAGTATTGTGTGTATAAAAACTGAATACAAACAGAAAGAAAAAAACCAACTGTATATAAAATTGATAATGTAATCACTTGGACAAAAGAATTCAAATTCAAGTAACTAACAAATATAGTACTCTATACAATCTTAGGGGTACAACAAAACTGCAAAAAATCTTCCAAGGGATACTGGTATAGTATTGAATTTTGTCTGAGTTTACAGCAGGGTAGTACAAGGAAATAAATTTATCAAAGTTAAGGGAAAACAGGATTTATACTATAGAAGAAAGATGATACAAATATGGAATGGAGGAAGTTTAGGAAAAACTGTGGGGCTGTTTTTGTTTTTTTTTTTTTTTAAGTAACCTCTGCCCCCAACATGGGGCTTGAACTCACAACCCCGAGATTAAGAGTCACATGCACAGGGTGCCTGGGTGGCTCAGTCAGCTCCGGGTCCTGGGATCCAGCCTCACATTGGGCTCCATGCTCAGCGCAGAGTTGGCTTGTCCCTCTCCCTCTGCTCCCCCGACCCTGCTCTCTCTCTAAAGTAAATAAATAAAATCTTAAAAAAAGGGAAAAAAAAAAAAGGATCTGCATGCTCTACTGCCTGAGCCAGCCAGGCATCCCTGTGGTGTTGGATTTTAACTGACCAGAATGAACTCATAATTTAAAGTATATATATTTCCTAGCTCTACACACTGATAGGGCCTGAAAAATTACATCCTACTACCTATGTGAACCCAATGCCCATGCCCAGACCTTGGTTTATAAACACCTCTAACTAAAATGGAAATAGGACCCTGTGGAAAAAATGACCTATCCAAATCTGGGGCAAGAAAGCACAAGGTGAACATGTTGCACCAGAAAACAAAGAAGTGCTCAAAGACTCAGAGAGACATCAAAAAGATACTAGATGTTTCAAAAGGACACCAAAGCCAGCATGCTCATTTTGGGATAATTTGACTCTCCAAGGGAATAAAGACAGTAGACTATAATGCACTGAATGAAGAACCCATGAATAATTTTTTTAAAAAGGGGAGCAGGTGGGGTGCCTGGGTGGCTCAGATGGTTAAGCATCTGCCTTCGGTTTGGGTCATGATCTCCAGGTCCTGGGATTGAGCCCCACGTTGGGCTCCCGGCTGGCTCAGTGGGGAGCCTGCTTCTCCCTCTCCCTCTGCCTCTCCCCCTGCTTGTGTGCTCTATTTCCCTCTCTCAAATGAATAAAATCTTAAAAAGGGGGGGTAGGAGGGGGAAGGCTCTTTTCTACAGAGGAAGGCCAGCTAACACATGTAGAAGGAATGATAGAATTTAAAAAAGGCAACATTTTATAATCACCAAAGTGGATACTAAAACATTTAAGTAAAAATTGTTAGAAAACAAATTATTCTTACAAACTGTCACTTTAAATATTACTTAGTAATTGCAAAGCTGGGAAAGGTATATTTACAATGGAAAGAGTTGACCAGTTGTAACCAAGTGATCAAACTTAGCATAACCAACAGGACAAAATGACATTCTGTGCCTCCTGATGATGCAAAGGAAACTAACTATACATCACCACTTGCATGGTAAAGTACACACCAAAAAAAGTTCAACCTAAGCACAAGGAAATGAGAAAGACAGATTACGGCACTCCTATGAGACCAATGCTTCAAAAATGTCACATCATGAATGACTCCCCCCCCCAACAACGGTGACAGAACTTTTTTTTTTTTTAAGATTTTATTTATTTGAGAGTTCGATCGGTAGCGGGAGCGGAGAGCAGACCCCAGAGAGCCCTGAGCAGCCCCACCGCCGCCGCCGGCCTAGTTACCATCACACCCCGGGAGGAGCCGCAGCTGCCGCAGCCGGCCCCAGTCACCATCACCGCAACCATGAGCAGCGAGGCCGAGACCCAGCAGCCGCCCGCCGCCCCCCCCGCCGCCCCCGCCCTCAGCGCTGCCGGGGGGGGGAAAAAAAAAAAAAAAAAAAGATTTTATTTATTTGACAGAGAGAGACACAGTGAGAGAGGGAACACAAGCAGGGGGAGTGGGAGAGGGAGAAGCAGGCTTCCCGCTGAGCAGGGAGCCCAACACTGGGCTCGATCCCAGGACCTGGGATCATGACCCGAGCTGAAGGCAGACGCTTAATGACTGAGCTACCCAGGCACCCCAGAACTTTCTAAATTAAAAAGGAGACTAAAAAGGGGCGCCTGGGTGGCTCAGTCAGTTAAGCCTCCAACTTCTGATTTCAGCTCAGGTCATGATCTCAGGGTTCTGAGATGGAGCCCTGCATCAGGCTCCACGTTCAGCAGGGACTCTGCTTGAGATTCTCTCTCCCTCTCCTTCTGATCCCCTCCCCTGCGCACACGTGCTCTCTCTCTAAAACAAATAAAAATCTTTAAAAAAGGAGACTAGGGGAGACTGGATGGCTCAGTTGTTAAGCGTCTGCCTTCAGCTTGGGTCATGATCCCAGGGTCCTGGGATTGAGCCCCATATCGGGTTCCCTGCTCCTTGGGAAGCCTGCTTCTCCCTCTTGCACTCCCCCTGCTTGTGTTCCCTCTCTTGCTGTGTCTCTCTGTCAAATAAATAAAATCTTTAAATAAATAAATAAAATAAAATAAAAAAGGAGACTAAAGAGACATGACATATGCAAATGATCCTATACTGAAACTTGGATAGAGGAAAAAATCCAATTTTTAAAAAGTCATTTTTAACTGATGGTTGCCAGAAGGGAGGGGCTGGGGTAAATGCAAAATGAGTGAGGGGGGCATGTGAGGTAGAGGATTCTAATCATGGAATGAAAAAGTCACAGGGATAAAAGGTACAACATAGGCAATATAGTCACTGATATTTTAATACCATTGTATGGTAACAGATGTAACATACAGACCTATGCAATCACTATGTTGCATACCTGAAACTAATATAACACTGTGTGTCAACTGTATGTCAATAAAAAAACTTAAAAATTAAAAAATAAATAAAAAAATTAAGTCATTTTTAGGACAACTGGGAGAACTTTATTATGGATAGTATAACAGATAACACTGTACCAATGTTAAGTTTGGAGTGTGATAACAATCACTCTTCTAAGAACACTGAAGCATTCACAGGGAGAATGTCGTGATGTCTGTAGGTACAAAAAAGTGTATCATGTCTGGGCGTCTGGGTGGCTCAGTTGGTTAAGCGACTGCCTTCGGCTCAGGTCATGGTCCTGGCGTCCGAGGATCGAGTCCCGCATCGGGCTCCCTGCTCGGCAGGGAGTCTGCTTCTCCCTCTGACCTTAACCCCTCTCATGTGCTCTCTCTCATTCTCTCTCTCTCTCAAATAAATAAATAAAATCTTTAAAAAATAAATAAAAAAATAAAATGTTTAAAAAAAAAAAAGTGTATCATGTCTGTCTCCCTGTGTGTGTGTGTATGGAGAAACAAAAGCAAACAAAGGTGACAAAATGTTAACAACTGGTAAACCTAAGTGAAGGGATATAGGTGCTGAAGGTACAATTTTTCCAACTTTTCCAGAGGTCTGAAATGTCTCAAAATAAAAAGTTGAGGTAATTCTTAAAAAGGAGGAGGGAGTGGAAAAAACATCATAATTAGCCAGCAATACTCTCCAGTAAAAATTCAAATAATAAAAGAAACAGGATTCTAAGATCAAATCATGAGATTCCCACATAATTTCTCCCTTCCTAGCCCATAAAAAAAATTCCTACGAATTTTTCTTACAGTATTTAAAATAAATTTCACAAATCTGACAAGTTGGCTGCAAATATATACTATTATTTTTGAAATTAAGTGTTTTTCAAATTTATGAATACCGCTACAAAGTCTACAGTTAGTATACTCTGACTTGTCAAAAGAGCTCCTGTGATAGATTAAAGATGGCTACAAATTCTTTCTTTCTTCTTCCATTGAGAAGTAGAGTCATTTTTTTCTCCCCTTGAATGTAGATTGGGCCATGAGTACTTTAACCAACAGAGTAAGATAGATGTGACATTGCCAATTCTGAACCAAGCCTTTAAAAAGTACTGGCAAATTCCTCCATGGTGTGTTAGAGCCTGAGTCCAACTACCCTGCGAGAGAGACCATGTAGAGAAGCCCCAAGATTACATCACAGATAGGAAAAAGGCCCAGCTGAGTTCAACCTTACAGCTGTTCCTACCAAAGCACAAAGTGTTTGAGAGAAACCAGTGTGGATTTTCTAGACCAGTTTAGACACCAGTTGAATAACTGAATGAGCACAGTAAGGAACATGGAGAAGAATACTCAAGTCAAGCCAAGCCTGCCCAAATTCCTGATTCACAAAATTGTGAGATAAAGAAGGAAAGTGGCAGGGCGCCTGGGTGGCTCAGTTGGTTAAGCGACTGCCTTCGGCTCAGGTCATGATCCTGGAGTCCTGGGATCGAGTCCCGCATCGGGCTCCCTGCTCAGCAGGGAGTCTGCTTCTCCCTCTGACCCTCCCCCCTCTCATGTGCTCTCTCTCTCCTCTCATCCTCTCTCTCAAATAAATAAATAAAATCTTTAAAAAAAAAAAAAGGAAAGTGGCAGATGTCAAAGGTAGAAGCAACCCAGATGTCCATTGACAAATGAATGGATAAACAAAAGATGCTTTATATATACACAGTGAAATATTATCTAGCCCTAAAAAGTAAATTCTGACATATACTATATGGGTGAACCTTGAAGACATTATGCTAAGTGAAACAAGCCAGTCACAAAAGGACAAACACTATTATGATTCTACTTATATTAGGCTCTTAGAGTATTTAAATTCAGAGACACAAAGTAGAAAGGTGGTTGCCCCTGCTAGGGGAAGGGGGAAAGAGTTACCATTTTTTTAAGATTTCATTTATTCATTTGAGAAAGAGAGAGAGAAAAAAAAAAAAGAGCACTCCCACAAGCGGGGGGAAGGGCAACAGAGAGGGAGAGGCGGACTCCAGCTAAGCAGGGAGCCTGATGCAATGCAATGCCTGGCTGATGTGATGCCAGGCTTGATCCCAAGACCCTGAGATCATGACCTGAGCTGGAGGCAGACCCTTAACCACTTGACCCACTGAACCACCCAGGTGCCCCAAGAGTTACTGTTTAATGGGTACAGTTTCAGTTGGAAAATATGAAAAAGTTTTGGACATGAATGGTAGTGATGGTTGCACAACAATGTGAATGCACTTGATACCACAAAATTACTCTTAAAAATGATTAAAATGGGGACGCCTGGGTGGCTCAGTCGGTTAAGCGTCTGCCTTCGGCTCGGGTCATGATCCCAGGGTCTTGGAATCGAGTCCCACATAGGGCTCCCTGCTCAGCGGGGAGTCTGCTTCTCCCTCTGCCTGCTCTGCCTGCCACTCCCCCTGCTTGTGCGCGCTCTCTCTCTCTCTGATAAATAAATGAATAAAATCTTAAAGATTAAAATGGCAAAATTTATGTTATATATATTTTACCATAATAAAATTAAAAAAAAAAAAACACCGCTGTTTTAAACCACTAGGCTTGGGGTAGTTTGTTACATACCAACAAATGAGCAGAACAGTTCCTCTACACATATGCAAGTCTAAAATAAGAACTGTGCTACAGTTAGCATTACTTCCCAAATACATATTGGCTATATTATAGGGCTTCATTTTAAGAAATCCTGCCTATTTAATTTTTTAATTTCCTAGCAGCATCTTCTGCAAAGAAGATTTAATACAAATATTAAAATAAAATATGCAAACAGATTTTAGACTCGAAGTTAATACTGAATTATATGTAAAATTAGCATCCTATGTGGCATTTAGAGATAAATTAAAAATCTTTTATGGAAGTGAAAATAATTATAACCAAAGTAGGTATTTCTGGGATCCACCTGGAGGAAAGGAACAGAAAGAATTCATGGCCTTCCTGCCCCTAATCTATTCTTCCCCTCAAAACCTACATTTGATGAGAAAAGAGAGATGCCCTACCTTAAGTCAAGCCACCACATCCTAATTCCGAACTATATCAAACAAGCTATAGTACAGAAAGCAGAAGTGAGAGTGTGGGGCAGAGAGAATGGTTGACACAAAGAGAAAGGTGACAGAAAAATACAAAAAAAATACGTAAATAACACCTGGTGGGAGAAAAATGGGGGACATATTCAGAACAATGAAACCTTGTTATTTAAGCTTTCCTAATTCTTAGCACCAAAGTAGTACGAATTTTTATTTGATTCTGTGACTGAATGAATACGGCAGATTTGGGTATGAAGTTAATAGCCAGAGAACTGTCTGGGGTACTGAACTCTGACACCAGGTAATAAGAAGTGGATATAAGAAACAATCTTGAGGGCCCCTGACTGGCTCAGCTTGAGTGTGCAACTCCTGATCTCAGGGTGGTGAGTTCAAGCCGCAGGTTGGGTGCAGACATTACTTAAATAAATAAATACTTAAATCTTCAACTGGTCCGTCCCTCTCTCTAAAAATGAAGGCTTATAAGGACTTTCTACTTCCAAAATAGCAAGAAAGGAAGGAATAAAATGTGAGTAGCATGTAGTTCTATATTAATACATGATTTGAAACCGACGTGTATAACAAACTGTGGGCAGAAGCACTTAATGGAGCTATGTACAACAGTGTTTATAGGTGTATTTTGAATGTGTTATAAAAGTTATCAGACATGACTGCTACATTAGTTTCAGAATCCTTAACTATACAGAAAGAAGGCTATTTGTGAACTACAGATCTTGATACTTAATGTAACATTGGTAGTAAACAATCTGCTGTCCTTTCAAACAGATAACTTTTGTACGGCCTTTAACAGTTCTAAAATTAATATATAATTGTAACTTATCTAAGTAACAAAACCATTTGTTTATTTATTTATTTTAAAAAGCAGGCTGCACACCCAACAGGGGGCCTGAACTCATGACACTGAAATCAAGAGTTGCATGCTCTACCAAATGAGCCAGCCAGGCAACCCTAAGCAACAAAACTGTTAGTGATAGTTTTCGGCTTTCTGTAACTAGGGTTGATCACAACATCTCAGACTCCGTTTCTTCATCTGGAAAATCAGAACAGAACCACATAACCTCTAAACTACCTTTTGGTTCTAAAATTCTAAATATCCATGTTATCTCTCTGGTAGGCAATCTCAGGTAAAGACTTAGTTGCAATTCAAAATATTTTCAAATTATCCTTCATTTCAAAAATACAAATATTTCTCTAATCCACTATTATTATTTTTTTCTAATCCAATATTAATACAAAGTATTCATTTGTCCACTGACCAAATATTTGCTGGGCACCTAACTATGTGCCAGGCATTGGACTTGGTGCTGGCAGGGTACAAAAATAAACAAAAAGAGATTTGGTACCTGTATTCATGAACATATGCATAAGTGTAATATCCACATCCGTAATAAATGATATGCAGGAGCTAAAAGAACACATAATGGGGAATCTAAGAGACTTCCCTTAAGAAAAACAAATGAGTGACGAACAAATGAATGACGAAGTTGAGAAGAGTACACATATGGGTTATGTAATGTGGAATCTGTCTAGGCAGAAATGAACATGGCATGTTCAAGGAACTGATCGAAGGCCAGTGTGACTGGACATAAGAATATGTAAAGTAATTCCTCGGAAACTGAAATTAAAACCTGTAATATATATACAAAAGTATACCTTAGCTATTCCAAAGACATATTCTAAGAACCATTTTCTTTTTTGAAGATTTTATTTATTTGACAGAGAGAGAGACAGCGAGAGAGGCAACACAAGCAGGAGGGAGTGGGAGAGGGAGAAGCAGGCTTCCCGCTGAGCAGGGAGCAGACGCGGGGCTCGATCCTAGGACCCTGGGAGCATGACCTGAGCTGAAGGCAGACACTTAACGACTGAGCCACCCAGTGCCCCTAAGAACCATTTTCAAGAAAGCTTCAAAGCATTACAATTGTTTCTAATGTTAAAAAAAAATGCTGTCCTATATCTCCTTGCAAAAGAACAAATGAATTCATTGATTCCCTTCTCTTTTCACTTTACCGTTTTCAATTGCATAATAAAAATACCTTCTTAGTTCTACTTAGATTCCTTTGAAGAAAAGCAGCTGTAAGAATGAAAATAAATATGATGCTATTGCCCTAGCTCTGCCACTAAGCCACTCTATGATCTCAGTACATGTTACTTGGCCACTTTGGGCCTAAATTTTCTCATTTGTGAAATACAGGGAGTTCTAGAATTTCCTTTAAGATCCTTCTAACTCTAAAATTATGGTTCTATTGTAAAAATGTTTGTCCCATTCTTGAAAACTGAAGAGAATGGGCCAAACATCTCTGAATTTCACTAAGATTTTACCTGCCTTTAAGCTCTGTTTGCATTTATACAGCATTTGAACATTGTTGCTATAATAAAAAAAAACTACTGAATTTATAAAATTTGCCATAATTAAGGGCTTAATAAACACAAGAATTATCAAAAATAGTTAAACATTGTCAAAAATCTATGCTTCCAATGAGACAGTACTACTTTAACTAACCAGGGATCCCTAGAAAGCACAAAGTCAAAACAGACTTAGAAAAACAAGGGGAAAAATCATAAGATTCTTGAGAAAAGCAAAATTTTAGCAGGACATTCAAACTGGTTAATATGTATGTCAATTTTAACTTCCAAAAGAATGCATAACAAATGATTTCCTAACCCAAAGCTCGTTCTAGACTTGGTTATATGTCCATTTATATAACAGTATTTCTAATAATCTATCTGCAAGTAGAAAAAGTACATATGGTCGTAACTTTTTAAACCAGATTATCCATCACTAGAATACAAGATTTCAATACTCCTGATATGAAAATAAAAAATTAAAAATCTATAAATTGTTTACTTAACAGCTTTGTATTTCATAATTTTTCAGCATCTCCAAACATTCACTATAACCTTAAGAAGCATCAATTAAGCACCTCACCTCGCGTATAATCTTTAGTATCAAGTTTATTTTAATGGAAGGTATTGTGTCCTTTTCCTTCAAAAGAGGCAACAAATTGCAGAATCTCATTAGATTTTAAAAACGAAGGTAAAGGAATACTTTAAATATTCATTAATCACTCACAACTTCATAAACATTTAGTAGGCACTATATTAAGCTCTAGAACAAAGGGGCAAGATCATTCCCTAAAAATACATTTCATCAAGTTGCCCAAGGTAGAAACACTGTCAACATTGTTTCTTCCCTCACCTCCCACCAAGTCTGATTGATTCTAACTCTGAAACATTTCTTGGTTCCTTCCCTACCTCTCTTCCCACTACCATTGCCTGGCTTCAAGATTTCAACATCTTTCACCTACACTATTATCAGTTTCCTAGCTGGACTCCCTGCCTCAAGTCTTTTCCTTTCCTTTCCTTGTTCCAATCTAGCCCTAGGTGTGACAAACAAAATATTTTCAGCACTGACAAATGTTCCCTGGGGGTCAAAGATGCCCTGGCTGAGGGGCACCTGGGTGGCTCAGTTGGTTCAGTGTTGAACTCTTGATCTCAGCTCAGGTCTTGATCTCAGGGTGGTGAGTTCAAGCCCGGCACTGGGCTCCACACTGGCCATGGGGCCTACTTTAAAAAAAAAGAAAAGAAAGAAAGAAAGAAAAAGAAAATGCCCTGGCTGAGAACCACTGCATCAAGTTGATCCCTTCACAAGAACAGCACTTATCTTGTAAGGCTGTGAGCACAATCTATGTCCATGCAACAGAAAGCAAAAATCTGACCAATATAAGCCTGAAACTTACAACCTTGATCTTAGGGTCACCATGGTTTCAATAAGCTAACTTTTTTAGAGCTAAAATATTCTCTCTTGAAAACCCCTTTGACCATGTGGACCTAAATCATCACCTTACTTCAAGTCTGAATTTTGAAGTCAGTACATTCTGTCAAAGTTTAACCATACTAAATTCATATTTAAGCTTCTGGATATTAGAAAATTGGGACAATTAAATAAAATGCTTTGGTGATTAAATCGGTCTCCTCAGAAATTAATGGAAATAGGAATCCTCCTAGGCAAGCTATTGCCTACATTTAAGGTTGTAAGCTACTGTGAACAGTATTCTCATAAATATTTCTAGAAAAAAGTTCTAAAAAAGCACCTAAATTCTTATGCTTGAAAAAACAGGCACACTCCTTTTAATTTCACATAATGATTATATCCCTACAGAACTATTTAAAGATACAGCCAAGAAAGAACAATACCTTTTAGAGAGGGTAAAAAAACGAGATGATACCTAAAAAAAACCCGGGTCGGTGAAACTGTAAAGGCCAGGCCTAGCAGTGCAGTAATACCACAGGAGAGCACCTCCTACCACAAACGTTCTGAAGAGTGAACCCTGTGTCCAGACGCTCACCTTCAGTCGCTTGATCATTTCATCCGTGGTGATCTTGTCGGTGATCTCCTTTACCCCGGGAGGGTAAGCGATCTTCCCGTCTGCACTCACGACGCCACAGAGGGCCGTGGCAGGCTTGGGCTGCGCGGTGAAGTCCATCCTGGGGGACAACTTTTCTTTCACAGTCCTCTACCGGCCTCTATCGGTCAGAAAACAAAAGTTCAGCGAGAAAAGGGAGACTTTGTAACCTCTTTTTTCATTTCAAAAATCTCTAATCTGCAAAGGGCCCTTTATCCGGGGAGGCCGGGGACTCGGCGGCGGCCCCGCCACTCGCCCCTCCCCGGGCCTAGACCCTGGTGGCCGCCCCGCCACCCGGACTCACGCGGGCCCCGCCAGCTGCGGGCCCACGGGGCTCTCCGGCACCAGCCGCCGCGGCCGCGGGAAACACCAAGCAGCGCCAGGAGTTTCCCATTCCGCCTTTCACAATGAAATCCACCCCCAAGCACCGAGGTCCGAAGTTTGGCAGCCTCCCGAGCGCGGCGAGGCCCTCACGGCCCCCGCTCGGTCGGAGAGAAGCCCCGAGTCCCCCGCCCGGCCAGTCCCCTCCGGGAAAGGAGACGCGAGGCCTATAGGGCTCGGCTTAGGCCGCAAAACTAGGGACCCAAACGGACCCACATGCAGCGATGGCTCCGGGAAACGAACGCCTTTGCCGGGCCGAGCTTCGGGACCCCAGGCGTCCCCGCCACGCTCCCGCCCCTCCCCTGTCCCGCGGGAGGGGAAAACAAGACGCCCTCCACCCCAAACCCCACGCCAGGAAGCGGCTGACGCGGCTCCGCACTTCACATTTTGTTCCTTCAACTTCGGCGGAGGGACCCTGGCGGCTTCTCTCGCCCCCCGACTGCTCGGCGCCGTCCGGCGCTGCCGAGGCCTTACTGGCACCTCCGGGCAGCCCCGCCGGGCCTCGGTCCCGCGCCCCCCCCCCCGCCCCGGTCTCCTCTTCCGTCCCCTCCCTCCACCAACCGAGGGCGGGAGCCGAGCCACCGCCGCCTTTACCTCCTCCTCCTCATGCGGGCGGAAGGTGCATCGAGCGCCCGGGCCTCTGTCAGGTGGTTGCGCCGCCGCCCCTCGTCGGGCTGCACACAAAGCGGCTCCGCGGGTCCCGCCGCCGCCGCCGCCGCCGCCGCCGCCGCCCGCCCGGGAGCGGCGCTGGGGCTGGCGGTGCCGAGGAGGAGCAGCCGCCGCGGGGGGAGACGCGGGGCGAGTGTGCGCTGGGCGGGGAGACACTGCCGCTCTCCGTCTGGCCGAGGAAGAGCAGTCTCAGAGAAGGCACCTCCGGGAGCGTGTGCGCCCGTATCCGCCCGGGACCCCCGCGGCCCGCCCGCCCACACCTCGCGCGGGCCGGCTCCGCCGACCGGGACCCGGACGCCCCTCGCAGCGGCGCGCGCCCGGCCGTCCGTGCCCCCGGGAGCCGGCTCTTCGCGCACACACCAGCCGGTCACGCGAGCGGTGCGAGAGCACGCGAGAGCAGGGCGCGCGCCTCGCTCCCTCCCCTTCCTTCGCCGGCCGTGCCTCCGCCTCCCTCGGGCCCGAGGCGGCAGCGCGCGAGGCGGACAGCGCCGCCACCCGGTTGGCGCCAAGACTTGCGCCTCTGGGAGGATTGGACCCAAAGGGCAAGCGAGGAGAGGCCCCTGTGGCGGGAAGAGAACCCGGTCCCAGAGGCCCTTGTGAGGGCACGCAGGACGAACTGAGCTTTACGTTATGCCGCGAAGATGAGTTCATGACTTTTGGGGGTCATCCTGAGAGACATGGACGGAACTGGTTGAAAGACGGTTAATTACTCGGTGAAAATGAACTGATTTCCTCCCCAGGAACAGAAGATATGCAAACTGAGGAAAAGTTTTACAACATGGCACAACGTGAGCTACTCATTCTTGTTCCTTCTGACAGCCACCAGAGTTTTTGCCTTCCCTCTTTGCATTTCTAAAATTAATATTTTGAAAGATGCAAAATATGAAAACAGCTTTGAGTCGAGTAGTTCTCAAAGAATGGTCTGAAACGTAGGTTCCTGGGCTCCACTCCCAAACCTAGAGAATAAGGATCTCTAAGTGACACCCAGAAGTAAGCATGTTTACAAATTAGCTAGATGGTTCTTGTGAATATGGAAATAAAAATATTTCTTAAAAATGTTTTAAATATACCCAGAATAACTTTTTCTTTCATCCAAAGGAAGACCCAATGCAGTGGGTTTGAGCAGTTTAATGTAAAAAAATAAATAAATTAAGCAAATGAACCTCAGGTGCACATGTATCAGAAGATGAAGTTTAAAAAAGAATACAATAATATGAAATAGCATTCAGCTTTTGAAACTGACTACTACCATAGTTTAAAATTATATTTGATTATTATTCTTGATGGATATCCATTGGTCTTTTCCACATCCTTTACTTGGTCTGAAAAATATTAAAGGTACTGTACTCGCTGAATTGTTTTTGTTGTTTTTTTTTAAAGATTTTATTTATTTATTTGACAGAGACAGAGACAGCGAGAGCAGGAACACAAGCAGGGGGAGTGGGAGAGGGAGAATCAGGCCTCCCGCCGAGCAGGGAGCCCGATGTGGGACTCGATCCCAGGACCCTGGGATCATGACCTGAGCCAAAGGCAGTCACCCAACCAACTGAGCCACCCAGGCGCCCTCACTGAATTGTTTTTCAGGTATTACACAAGGGAGCAATCATCTTGGAATGGAACTGGCCATAGTTGCTCATTTGCTAGAACTGCCCAAAAGTCAGTGTTTTGTTTTTGGGCACTTGGAGTAGCCAATAATCCATGTAAGTTCATCTTCATCCAAACAATTAAACCGACCAAAACCTACTCTCTTTTAAGTGCTCCCTCTCAAGGTGGTTTTTTTTTTCTTCAAATCTGTCATATTTAAATAAGAAAAGAGTGGTGCTTTTTGTTTTCATTTTTTCTCTGAGTAATTTACCCATTATTAAATGGAGTTTTGTATATGCTCAGCAATTTTAATTTTACACAATTTATGACTGTTAATATTGTTTGACTTTATAAACACTCACAAGATTAGTAAGCCCTAAGGATTACAACACACAAATAAATTGAACTTAGGGGCGCCTGGATGACTCAGTTGGCTAAGGGACTGACTCTTGATTTCCGCTCAGGTCATGATCCCAGGGTTGTGAGATCAAGCCCCGTGTTGGGCTCTGCACTGGGCATGGAGACTGCTTAAGATTCTCCATTCTTTCTCCCTCTCCCTCTGCTCCCCTCCCCCCCCAAATTAACTAATAAATAAATAAATAAATGGAATTTATACAATTCTAAAATTCAGGAATTCTGAAATCTCTGCTTTTAACCTCCTTTCTTAAACATTTGTTTCCACTTGCAGTAAATGAGAAGGGATACATTTATTTGTGCAATGATTATTTAGAGTGCCTGCTATGCAAGGCATTGTTTTGGGCACTTAGAAAAAAATTGGTAATGGAGAAGGGGACAGAAATCCCTGCCCACCCTGGTGGAACTTAATTTGGGGAGAGACAGACAAGAGAATAAATAAATTGCTATGGAGGAAAATGGAGTAGAAGAGGAATGCAGATCACATGTAGCCTTTTAGGTCCTTGGTCTTTGGAAAGACTTTGGCTTATACTATGACTGAGATGGGGGAATTATTGAAGTAGTTTAAACAGAGAAGTGACATGATACGATTTATGTTCCATGAGCCAGGAAACCTTGGGCAAATTACTTAGTCTTCCTGTGCCTTATTTTCCTTTCATCTGTAAAACAGGGATAATAGTTTCTATCTCTGAGGGTCATTATGAGGAATAAATAAGTTGACATTTGTAAAGTGCCTAAAATAGTAACTGGTACATACTAGGCTCTACATAAGTTTTATATATATATACATATATAAAATGAAAGAATCATTCTAGCTGCCGGGTTGAAAACAATGTAGAAGTACAAGTATAGAATTAGGGTAATCAATAAAACAACTACAAAAATCCCAAGGAGAGATGGTGATAAGGACCAGGTAATAAAAGTGAAGATGATGAAAAATGTGATTATAAATGTGATTATAAAGTGGCTACCATGACCAGGGAGCTGAATTTTTAATTTAATTTAATTTTAATAGCTAGCCACATGTGGCTAGGTGACTATTATATTGGACAGTGCCATTCTAGAGTATAGGGTTTGGAGGAGTGATTGACAGAAGATGAGGTTAGAAGATAAACTGTGTTCATATTGAATGCTATAGATGTGGAGCAGGGTGATAGTTTAAAAGGATGAATTGGAGTAATAGGAGACTGAAGCTGTGCATAGTGAAACTGGACTAAGGTAAAACTATAATCAAACATAAAAATGCACAAATATTTAAGATATTTAAATCAGTTTTTAAAATGTGTCTATTCTGTTTATCTGTTATTTGCTCTTCAATTTGAAATGAACTAGCTAAATCTGTCCTGAGTATTTTTGCAAATTATACATATGAATCATCTGTGTACCTCTGGTCACAGAGAAATTAACCATCTGTCATAATCACTATGAAACTTGAAAAAAATGGTGCTTTATTTTAGTGTCTTTCCAGATACCACTGACATCTTGGCTTAGATTTGCTAAAATTGAAATATATTTAGGCATACAATAATAATTTATCTGTACTGAACTAAATAAGTTTGACATGTTTCACTGATGACTGATAAAAACAAAAAATATGAAGTCTGAATCATTTTGGTCTAATATGACCAAGACGTTAATGATTAACTTGTTTGTCATAGTAATTTAAAGACTTTATTTGAATTCTAATATCTTAGTCTCCATGCACAATCTCTCTTCAGTTTAAACTGTGAAGGCTGACCTGCATCATCATTAGTTATATCAGCTTCCTTTTTTTTTTTTTTTTAAAGATTTTCTGTATTTATTTGAGAGAGAGAGAAAGAGAGCACAAGCAGGGGGAAGGGCAGAGGGAGAGGAAGAAACAGACTCCCTGCTGAACAGGGAGCCTGATGCAGGGCTCAATCCCAGGACCCTGGGATCATGACCTGAGCTGAAGGCAGATGCTTAACCGACTGAGCCACCCAGGTGCCCCATCAGCTTTCTTAAATTTGTTTAATCAAAATTAAGTATTATTTAACTAGCAGGGAAAAAAAAGTATGACTAAATATTTTCAAAATATGAAAGAAACTACAAGTATAAATAACACGAGTAAATCTTAGTGATGTAATATGATAACTTGTTTATAACGTTCAAAATCAAAGCTCAGGGTAGTGGTTAGCCCTGAAGTACAAAGGGAAGGAGGGTACACAGGGGGACAAGATGGGAGAATGAGTACACAGGTAGATATATTCCTATTAAAGCTTTAGTCTTTGGCAGAATGGTGGCTTCACATATGTTCAATAAAGGATAAGTGAATGAATGTATGAATGAATAAGAAGAGTCCATACACCAATGAGGAATGTGTTTATAACCCAAGGTTGATGATTAAACCAATTCAGGGCATCTGAATTGCAGAAGAGAAAAAAAAATAAGATGACAAACTCAAGAAATTAGAAAAAATAATATTATAATTTAATATTTTTGGAAATTATATTCCCAAAGTCAAAGAAATTATGCCCCCGATAATTTTTTTCTAATAGTGGTGGTAAAATGAGAAATTATTTGGAGTTATATTTTCTCAGATTGCTTCCTTCCTCAAACTGCTAGTGTTAGGACGATAAATGATTATAGGACTGAAAGAATTTTCATGGTAATTAAACTTTGAACAATCCCATTACAGTGTATTTTTATTATGAAGCCTGGTATGCCAGACTCCTGTTGTTTTATATGATTAAAATAATTAAGGAAGTAAACTTATGACAAATGCTTCTTCACTACAGTAAAGGCAGAAGAGATTTATTTATCAAAACATATTAGAGAGGATAATAATTGCCTCCCCTCCTGCAAACTCTTTTAAGAGAGTGGTTCCTATCCCAGCCTTACATATTCTCTCTCTTTCTCTCTCTCACGTGTGTGCGCACATGCGCGCACACGCACACACACACACACACACACACCTGACTGAGCCTACAGTGGCACCTGAACCAAGAAAATGCAGTCCATAAGCTGAGCTGAGCCAAACAAAATATCATGAGATAAGCTGTGAATGAAGACTCAGCAACAGATGGAATGTTTTTTTTTTTTTTAAAGATTTTATTTATTTATTTGACAGAGAGATAGAGAGAGAGCACAAGTAGGCGGAGAGAGAGGGAGAAGCAGACTCTCCACTGAGCAGGAAGCCTGACGCGAGGCTCGATCCCGGGACCCTGGGATCGTGACCTGAGCCAAAGGCAGCCGCTTAACTGACTGAGCCACCCAGGCACCCCAACAGATGGAATGTTTAGCTGAATTATATCAATGCAAAACAGTAACAGTCTTTATCTACATATGTGTAGGCTAAGGAAACCTGATGTGTCCTAATTTTTGTCCTGATTGTTCTGTCTTCCTTGGACTCCCCATAAGAATTGTTTCCTTACAGTAAAATCCCTTTCACCTGAGCTAATTTGAGTAAATTTCTGTTCACCACCAAATATGACTTGATTTAGAATTAACAATTGGACTTGATGAAATCGTAATCATGATCCATGAACCCAGCTTTACTGAGTCAAATAGTACCCCAAAGTCATGTCCACCTGGAACCTCAAAATGTGATCTTATCTGGAAGTAGTTCTTTGCAGGTGTAATTAGTTAAAATGAAGTCATGCTGGATTAGGGTGAGCCCTATATCCAATGACCGGTATTTTTATAAGAAGATATGCAGGGAAGAAGGCCAGGTGACAATAGAGATTGGCATGATGTAGCTTCAAGCCAAGGAACGCCAGGGATGACCAGCAAGTACCAGAAGCAAGGAAAGAGGCAAGGAGGGGTTCTTCTCTTGAGCCTTCAGAGCGAATATGGCCTTGCTGCCATCTTGATTTTGGGCTTCTGGCCTCCAGAACAGTAAGAGAATGAGTTTCTGTTCTTTTAAGCCTTCGAGTTTGTGGTACTTTGTTACAATAGCTCTAGGAAACTATAACACCAGCCATGTATAAAATTTATCTTAAAGTAGTTTGGTTAGTAGCTGTAAGAAAGCAAAAGCGTTTTACTTCTGAGAGACAAATTTCATCACTCTCGTTTTTGGACCTAACCCTGTGCTTTTGAAAGAGACCTGTAGAATATTTATAAAGCTGTGACCAACAGTTTATCTTATTTCTACATTTTTTTTTCAGTCGTACTAAGCTTGTGAGCCTCAATTTATCTCTAGAATCTGCGTTTTCATTTTTCCATTTTCTCACATTCTTAGGAAATAAAAACAATATGCAAGCAAATATTTAAGTAATTACACAACTACGATGGAGAAACTGTAAAAATGGAACTGTTCGTTGGCAACCAGCTTCACCAAGCTTTGGCTCAAAGTGTTCATTTGTCAGCTTATATGCAAAAGCCCAAAACTGGAATTTTGAAAGCAGTTTAGAAATGAGAAGATATAATGTACTAAACGAGGTTGTATAAAATTGAATGGACCAAAGTCATAGTCAGCTTGTTTAATAATCAAATAATTCTTTTATGTTCACTTTATTAAGAATTTTTTATAAGTGCAATATTTTCTATGACTTATAACCATCAAGTGTCATTATAATAACTGTGGCAGACTGTAGGAATAAGTAGCTGAATTTCAAATTTCTGGTTTAACTGGAAATGTAACCACATTGGAACTGGTAGCCAGCACTATCTGACTTGTCCAAGGAATGTGCCAAGAATTTGCACAACTTTTGCCTTCTGAATCTTTTCAAGTAATTCCAGAAACTGAATAGTTCTTGGACTGTGGGCTACCTAGATAGATACTGCTTTGGAAAAACTCTTCGGAGTACAATTATGCATAGATTTATCCAGAGACTAAAGAAAATTAAGCAGGGAATCTGCAGAAAAGTTAATATGAGCTGTTTCACCTTTTTTTTCTTTTTTTTGTAGGCGTGGAGCCCAACACAGGGCTTGAACTCATGACCCTGGGATCAAGACCTGAGCTGAGATCAAGAGTAGAATACTTAACCAACTGAACCACCCAGGTGCCCCAAGAACTGTTTCACCTTCTAATCATACCTAAGATTTATCATGATTTTCAGGGGATAGGAAGTTTCCTGTTGATTGAATTCTTTGACAAATTGAAACTTAACCCGAAAATTCCTTTTCTGTCCACTCCATTGAAAATATTTCTAAAATATATCTGTTATCTTTTCAGTCTTTAGAAAGCACAGGATAGGGAACATAATGGGGAATCTTTGGTGTTTGAACATACCCCAAACGCCTCGGGGCTGTCAATCTGAAAGCCACTTTAAATTTCAAAACTGTAAGTATAGAATCAGTGATTGATTTGAGCCAAACACATACTGAGGCTAGAACTTTCCATGGAAGTTAGTTTCATCTCTATGTGTATTTTCAAAAATACAATGGGGAGAGGCCAGTTAAGAACCTTTGGGTTTTGATACATTAAACTACCTAGCACTTACTATCTGGCAGAAAGATGTTGAGGATGCAGAGGTGACAAGATATCCCTGAATTCAACAGGCAGTTTGAAGTTTTCTTGTGTTTTTATTACTATATTTTCATGTATTTGTGCTGTCTTAACTCTCTAATTTGAAACCAGAAGTCTGGATAGAAGATAATGGACTTGGGATGGTGGTGAAATAAGAATTTTCTTAGGTGTAAGCAAGGAGAAAATGTTAGCCTTGGCTCTCTCTTGTTAATGAGGTTATGGGATATGCTTTTCTCTTTCTTCATACTTTCATGTACTTTCCAAACTTTCTGAAAAAAGTTTGTTCAGAAAAAAATGGTTCCAAGATATTTAAAATTGGAAAACAAATTTATTTTTTAAATGTTACAGACAAAATCTACATCTAATGAGATAAAATACCTAAAGTACTTAGCACAGTCCCTAGCACCTAGTAGGGGCTTAATAAATATCAGCTACAATTGTTGATATTATTATCATTATTGCTGTTTGTTCTCTTTGGTTGCAAGGAACAAAGGAAATTAAAACTGGCTTTAGCAAGAGATAGATTGGTAGATATACTAGGTAATATCTCAGGGAACCCAAGAGCAAAAATTACAGCTATGCCTCAAGAAAGGAATGGAAGTAAGAACTGAAAAGCCATCAGGATGCAGTCTGCTTCCTTCTCAACACCTGCTTCATTCTTTGCTCTTTGAAGAGACCCCCTTCTTTGCTTTTCAGTTCACATAGCACGCAGAAGAGAACCACCCCTCATCTTCTTACTCTAGATCTCCTTCATCTTAGATCAGTCTAGACTAAACTAGAATTTCTTAGTCCAAATCCCAAATGCTAAAGACAACAGATTTAATTGTTTCCTTTTCCCATAGCATTTATCATCAAGTATATACTAAATAATTTATTTATTATGTTTATTGTTTATGATCTGTCTCTCCAGGTGCCCATGTGGCCTAATCAGTTGAGGCCAGATGGGCAGGATCGTGTCCAAAATGTACCTCTAGATGAGCCACTGCTAATGAATTGGGAGTCCAATAGCAATTTCTAGGGTTAAGGAAGGATTACTGGGTCATGGACCAGGGATATCCTCTAAAAGATCTCCACCAAAGTGTTTTTTCTCTCTTAAAGTAGTACCAAAGCAATGGTCTTTGTATTTACACACACACACACACACACACACACAGAGTTCCCAATGTACCCACCAATGTGTAAAAAAAAATCTCCGTTAGCATTGAATTTAATTATTTAAATGTAATTTTTGACTTCTTTTATCTTAAAAATTGAATATATTATTCACATTTTAATAAATAATACTTAATACATATTAGTAAGTTTAAAATTTATAACACAGTATCTTTTTTTTCCATAAAATGAAACAGAAAACTATTATTACAGGAAACTCCATTTCTGTACCTTGATCTGCATTCCTGTTTCTGTCACGGTTATTGTGGCTGGACATTCTTTTCCCCTCTGTATGCTGTTCCCTTACTGGGGCATAGCACATACCATGGGGAACAGAAGGGCATTTGGCAATGTGCCTGAATGCCGAGGAAGGGACCAAGACCCTTTTAGAATATTAACACACTGGGGGAGGTCAGTTTTGTAATGTGAAAAATCTGATTGTATGTACTCCACTAATAGGATCTGACACACCCCGGGTGTCATCTAAAGTAGAATAGAGCTCACAGCCTGTGCCAGAGGTGAAAAGAGATAGGATCCTGGGGAAAGCATACAAGTGTCATGGAGAGTAAAGAAAAGAAAGGGAAGGACCAAAGGTGGAAAAAAAATCATCTCTTACTGTATATACCAAGGGTTCATTAATGAGTCAGATGTGTCAGTCCTGGCTGTCCTCTTATGATAAACTTTCTCACCAGGTGCTCCTTCCACTTTCTTGCAAATAGGATTCCTTTAGCTTTTCCTACTAGTTGACTAGGTATCTCCACACACACACACATATATATAGTGGACAAAACTTGGACTGAGGCTGGAAGCCCATCATCATCATCGTCTTACCTCTGTGTAATTCTTCATAGTTTAAAAAGTACTTTTACATCCAGTATATTGTTTAATGCTATCAACAACCCAGTGAAGTAGGCAGAGATGGATTTACCATGAAGCCAATGAAGTTCAAGTTTCAGCACCCTCTGGGAAGGATCTTCGCAGAGTCACACAGTTATAAGATTTTGTAAAATTAGGAAAATTTTCTTTTAAAGACTTTATTTATTTGTCACAGAGACAGAGACAGAGAGAACACAAGCAGGGGGAGTGGCAGGCAGAGGGAGAAGCAGACTCCCCACTGAGCAGGGAGCCCGATGTGGGACTCAATCCCAGGACCCCGGGATCATGACCTGAGCTGAAGGCAGGCACTCAACTGACTGAGCCACCCAGGCACCCCAAATTCAGAAAATTTTTAACAGTAGATTAAGATTACTTTCACTCTCCACTCTGACTACCCTCCTAAGCACCTCCCTCATGTTGGGAGGCACATGGCATGTCCTTAGGCATTTTTGGAATCCAGCTGAGTTTGGATACATTTAGTTTGGATTTAGTGGAATGTAGTTATGCTGTTTGAAATCACTTTTGTGCTAAGTTATTGCCAGTTGTCTCAATGTAGGAATGGTTTCCAGGAACTCTTCTACTGCAAACTATGCAAATGAATGTTGACAATGCAGAGTATTTAAGGTTTGTCACTGCACAAGCCATCTTCAGATGCCTTGTAATCTTGTACCTCATACATGAAAGAAACTTGACGGGGATTTCCCAAATGTAACAACAATCCTAAAACTTTGTATGACATTACCAGAACAAGCTGTGGAGCCAAAATAAATCTTTTAAAACTAGCAATAGGAAAAAAAAAAACTTGAATAACCAAATTAGAGAGAAGGCTACATAACTTTCCATTCACTATATAGAAAATAATATTACAAACATGATGAGCATCAGGTGATGCAAGGAATTATTGAATCACTCTATTGTACACCTGAAACTAACACTAGATGTTAACTAACTGGAATTAAAATAAAAACTTTCTTAAAAAAGAAAATAATATTTTAAAACCATTGTCATATAAAAAGATGATCAGGGCGCCTGGGTGGCTCAGTTGTTAAGCAACTGCCTTCAGCTCAGGTCATGATCCCAGGGTCCTGGGATCGAGCCCCGCATCGGGCTCCCTGCTCCGTGGGAAGCCTGCGTCTCCCTCTCCCACTCCCCCTGCTTGTGTTCCCTCTCTCGCTGTGTCTCTCTCCGTCAAATAAATAAATAAAATCTTGAAAAAAAAAAGTGATCAAAGATCACCAAGTTTTTGGAAAACGAGAATATGGAAATATGGAGATATTCATTCTTTTGGCTGTTTAATCCACAAATATTTATGATTTGCCTACTACATTTTCTTTTTTAAGATTATATT
Source organism: Leptonychotes weddellii (assembly GCF_054177405.1). Classification (NCBI taxonomy): domain Eukaryota; kingdom Metazoa; phylum Chordata; class Mammalia; order Carnivora; family Phocidae; genus Leptonychotes; species Leptonychotes weddellii. The sequence continues at coordinate 148,584,424 of NC_138370.1, read as the reverse complement.
TATTTGAAAGAGAGAGCGCGTGCATGAGTGGGGGAGGGGCAGGGGGAGAGGGAGAAGCAGACTCCCCTGCCCAGCAGGGAGTCCAACATAGGGCTCCTTCCCAGTACCCTGGGATCATGACCTGAGCCAAAGGCAGACGCTCAACTGACCCAGCCACGCAGACACCCCTACATTTTCAAGAATGGTGATAGGGCCTGGGAATAGAACAGTGAACAGACATAAATAGTCCCTGACATTGAGATAGTCATAGTTGAAGGTGGAGAAACCCCCTAACAATAATATCATTAATTGTTTATTTATGATTAGGATAATTGTGGAAAAGAGAAGTACCAGATGTTCTGAAAGCTAATCTAAGTCTGGGTTTAGGGTAGTTTTCCTTGGGAAAAAAAAAAAAAGAATATGTAAACTGTAGGATTTAGTTTGGATTTAGAGGAATGTATTTATGTAGTTATGTAGTTTGAAATCACTTTTTTTTTTTTTTCTGTTCTGTTCTTCTTTTTTTTTTTAATTTTTTTGAACTCACGTTTGCGCTAAGTTGTTGCCATTTGTCTCAGGGTAGGAATGGAAGACAGAATGTCTCAATGTAGGGGAAGACAGAATATCCTACTCAGGGGGAAGAATAGGAACAAGGACTCTGAGGTGGAAAGGTACAGTACTTGTTGAGTTCAAAGAACCAAAAAATGCCGGTGTAGCTAGCTTGTCATAAGCAGTGGGGAAGGTAGTGAATGAATCCAACAGATTAGTTTGCCTGTTCTAAAACTTCAAATGAGTCAAATTTCAAGGATATAACATATATGCTTTCGTATAAGGCTTCTTTAACTCAGCATAATGTTTTTAAATTTAATCCATGCTGTCACATATATTTGTAGGTATTTGTTGCTGAATTATTCTGTTATAAGGATATACTACAATTTATCCATTCACCTGTTGATAGACTGAGTTATTATAGGTTTCGGCCATTAAGAAGAGAGCTGCTCTGAACATTTTTGTATAAGAGACATGGTATTTTTAGTTCACTGTTTTTCCCACTTCACTGCAGTATAGACACAAGAATATGCTGTGTGTTGCACAAAAGTTTTTTTTTTTTTTAAGATTTTATTTATTTGAGAGAGAGAGAGAGCAGGAGCAGTGGGGAGGAGCAAAGGGAGAGGGAGAAGCAGGCTCCACGCTGAGCAGGGAGCCCGATGTGGGACTCAATCCCAAGACCCTGGGATCATGACCTGAGCCGAAGGCAGATGAGCCACCCAGGCTCCCCTGCACAGAAGTTTTAATGAGAGTGCAAAGAACAGTTCAATACCTACTGTTCCCTTTTTTGACCTCATGAAGATACTTGGGTTCTAGAGTCTACAGATAAGAAGGTCTAGGTCAGGTAGTTCAACCTGAGTTCTTCATTAACAACATCTGATCCATGAACCATATTTTGAGAGGGAAGATGTCCAGATAGGAAAATATTCTTGCCGATGCCTGAAGGGCGGGAACCTCTCTTGTCTACACACCCTCCAGTCTAAATAGGAATCTGTAACTACCGAAGAGACTCTTTATCCCCTGCCAACTGATTTAATCTTATTTCCCCTTGTCCCTTTCCTACTTCCCTTACAGGACTGACCTAATAGCAATGATCTGTAGCTCTAGCTTTTCTATATAACCCCATGGTACTTTCAGTGTATCTGCATATTCAGCAGTAGCAGTCCCAGCAATAAAACAATTCCTGTGCTGAGGCCTGCTATGGAAAGTCAACTGCCATTCCCTTGTGCTTCTCTGTCTGATTGCTCCAGTTTTAGTCACTGTATCTGTGACTTTAAATTGAAGTACAGGTGTGCCGGGGTGGCTCCATCGGTGAAGCCTCTGCCTACGGGCTCAGGTTGTGATCCCAGGGTCCTGGGAATCCCTGCTCTGCAGGGAGTCTGTTTGTGCTCCTCCCCCAGCTCACACGCTCTCAAATAAATCTTAAAAAAAATAAATTGAAGTACAACACTATACAACCATAACAGTATTAAGAATATCCATTTTTGGTACTTTTGTATTTTGTATTTCTGTAGGTAGCAAACAAAGATGGCATTTTTGAAGCATTTTTTTTTCCTTTGAGAAGAAACTTCTCTTTCTCTCTCTCTTTTTTTTTTAAGATTACTTATTTATTTATTTGACACAGAGAGAGCGAGCACACGCAGGGGGAGCTGCAGAGGGAGAGGGAGAAGCAGGCTCCCCGCTGAGCAGGGAACCCAATGTGGGACTCTATCCCAGGACCCAGGGATCATGACCTGAGAAGAAGGAAAGACGCTTTAACGATTGAGCCACCCAGGCGCCTCGAAACTTCTCTTTCTTGCAGGAATTTTCTTTCCAGAGAGGATTTCTATGCCCTTTTAATATTTTACATTCTTTTTGTTTCTGCTGGATTTCTACTATATTATATATATATATGTATATATATAACATATATATGTATATGTATTATATATATTATATATATATAATATATATATATTTTAGCTCAAAGTCAATACCCTACCCCAGCCTCCTAGATAATTCATTGTTTTCACACGTTTAACTGGTGCTGCCTATCCCATCCCATCATCTTCTCTATTGTCTAGATTTCTCTCAAATGGATCTTTCTGTGCTACTGGCAAGGTTTTTCCTTTTAGCCTTTCCTCTTTAGCCTCTAACTACCCACTTGATATGTATGGTAAGTAATACAGAGAGCTTCTTTATCTGGCAATATTGTGAACTGATAACTGGGAAAACCTCCCTACAAAACATCTAGGAATGCTGGATAAAATATAACAAACATTCTTTTAAATGAAGAGCTAAGCTAGCAAGAAAGTAGGTGTAATAAACTTGTGTAATGGCCACAGATTCCTCCCATCCCTGTATGCAATGTGCCTTTGCAGACTTGCTGCTGCTTGTGTCAAGAGATGGAGTCTCCGGGACTACCCTTGAATTCTGACACCAGCTGGTGTGCGGCAATACAATTCTATTCTAACTTTAACTATCTAGAGTTGCTGTCAGAATCCACAGGTTAAAGGGCACAATCTCCAACAAGATTGCCCCACTTTCTAAAGTGCATGTCAGCTGCAAGTGGCGTCCTCCAGCCACCTGCTCTTGTGACCAACTAGCTACGAATCTGGGAGGGTTCCCACGACCCCCTCTCCCAACCAAGCATAGTAATTCATTAGTATGACTTCTAGAACTCAGGAGAGTGCTAGACTTACAAGAACTGTTCTGTTATAAAGGATACAAATCAGGACCAGCCAAATGAAGAGACACATTAGTTCAGTTACAGTAATGGGTAACTGATACTGAAGAGCCAAAAACAAAGAAGGTAAAACCAGAGCAGTAGGCAAGTGAGTTCTCACTCAGGTACCCTTGGACCAAGGTTAGATGGGGTTTCCCTATCTTGATAACACTGGGGCTTACGGGGGTTGTTTTTCTTTTTGTTTTATTACGTTCAGTTAGCCACCATAGAGTACATCATTTGTTTTTGATGTAGTGTTCAATGATTCGCTAGTTGTGTATAACACCCAGTGCTCATCACAACATGTGCCCCCCTTAATACCCATCACCCGGCTACCTTAGGTCTTAACAAGGCTGTGACATCTCATGAGGTAGGAAGCTGGAATAAAATCCCCTTATTGAAGTCAACACTTTGAAAGGCTACTCTAAGTGACAGGTGTACTAAGAAAAACTGCTTCCTGGAATAGGGAAAGGACAAGAAAGCTTGTCTATGGGGGCCTGGGATCTAGACAGTAAAAAGGAAGTATTCTATTTGAATTTATAGCTACTAACCTAACCTGTCCACACTTAGATTTCGAGTTTGAATGTATATCATCGGTGTATTAGTGTCAGTCTGGGAACTCCCAGTTAGAATTTCACATAAAAAGTGGTCTGTGGGGGCGCCTGCGTGGCAATCAGCCAGGCGGCCAACTCTGTTTTGGCTCAGGTCAAGATTTCAGCAACCCCCCCCCCCCATCTGACTCTGCTCAGCACAGTCTTCTTCAGGATTCTTTCCCTCTGCCCCTCCCCCAGATCACTTGTGCATGCGCGTGCGCGCTCTCTCTCTCTCTCAAATAAATAAATAAATCTTAAAAAAAAATAGTGATCTGTGGATGACACAATCATCTGTATACAAAATCCTAAGGAATCTACAAAAAAGTCCTAGTTCTATAAGTGATTTCAACAAATTTTCAGGATAGAAGGTCAATACACAAAAATCAGTTGTATTTCTTATTAACAATGAACAATTGGAAATTAAAAAATTTAAACACCATTTACAATAGAACCAAAAAGCATGAGGGATGCCTGGGTGGCTCAGTCAGTTAATTATCTACCCTTGGCTCAGGTCACGATCCCAGGGTCCTGGGTTTGAGCCCGCATCAGGCTCCCTGCTCAGCAGGAAGCCTGCTTTTCCCTCTCCCGGCTGCTCCCCCTGCTTGTGCTTTCTCTCTCTCTGACAAATAAATACTTTAATTTTGTTTTTTAAGATTTTATTTATTTGCAAGAGAGAGAATGAGAGACAGAGAGCATGAGAGGGAGGAGGGTCAGAGGGAGAAGCAGACTCCCTGCTGAGCAGGGAGCCCGATGCGGGACTCGATCCCGGGACTCCAGGATCATGACCTGAGCCGAAGGCAGTCGCTTAACCAACTGAGCCACCCAGGTGCCCCTCTCTGACAAATAAATAAATAAAATCTTTAAAAAAACAAAAACAAAAAGCATGAAATACTTAGGGATAAATTTAACAAAGTATGTGCAAGACCTATACACTGAAAATTACAAAACTGTTCTGAGAAAAATTGACTACCTAAGTAAATAGAGATACTGCATTAATGGATCAGAAAACTCAATATTGTTAAGATGTTAATTCTCCCCAAATTGATCTATAGATTCAATGTAATACCAAGTAAAATCTCAGCAAACTTTTTGTATAAACTGACAAGCAGGTTTTAAAATTTATATAAGGGCGCCTGGGTGGCTCAGTTGGTTAAGCATGTGACTCTTGATCTCAGCTCAGGTCTTGATTTCAGGGTGGTGAGTTCAAGCCCCACATTGGTAGCCTATGTAAGAATTCTTTTCCCAACCCAACTTTGCTTTTAGAAAAATTTAGGTTTAGGTCTATGCTTCATTTCAAGTTAAAATTTTTGTATGATATGAGATAAGGATAAACCTTTATTTTTGCTTATGGATATCCAACTGTTCCAACACCATTTGTTGAAAAGATTATCCTGTCTCCCATTAAATTATCTTGGGACATTGACCATATATATGTGGGTCTATCCCTGGACTTTCTATTCTGTTCTATTGATCTACATGTCAATCCTATGCCAATATCACACTCTCTTGATTACTATAGCTTTATAGTAAATCTTATAATCAGGTTGCATACATTCTTCCAATTTTGTTTTTTTTAATAAGATTGTTTTGGGCTATTCTGGGTCCTTTGCATTTTTATATAAATTTAATTTACTTATTTATTTAAGTAGGCTCCATGTCCATAGGCCACAGAAAGCACAACCCATGAAAGAAAAAAATTTTTTCATAAAAATTAAAATGATTGCTCTTTGAAAAACACTTATGAAAATGAAAAGACAGACCACATACTGAGAGAAAATATTTGCAAAACATATCTGATAGAGAACTTGTATCTAGAATATATATATATATATATTTTTTAAAGATTTTTATTTATTTTTTTGACAGAGAGACGGCAAGAGAGGAAACACAAGCGGGGGGAGTGGGAGAGGGAGAAGCAGGCCTCCCACCTAGCAGTGAGCCCAATGCGGGGCTCGATCCCAAGACCCTGGGATCACAACCCGAGCTGAAGGCAGACGCTTAACGACTGAGCCACCCAGGCACCCCTAGAATATATTTTTTAAAAGATTTTATTTATTTATTTATTTTAGAGAGAGAGAACACATGAGTAGGGGGAGGAGCAGAGGGAGAGGGACAACCCAGAGACCATGACCCGAGCTGAAATCAAGAGTTGGACACTAAACTGACTGAGCCACCGAGGCACCTCTAGAATATTTTTAAAAAACTCTTACAACTCAATAAAAAGAAGACTAGCAGTGTGATTAAAAAAAGATAGGCAAAATGTGTGAACTGGCAGTTCATGAAAAAAATGTATATGATGACCAATACACATATGAAAATATGCTTAACATCATTAATCATTAGGGAAAAGCAAATTAAGATCTTTCATAATTTTTTAAAAAATTTTTTAATTTATTTGACAGAGAGAGAGACAGCGAGAGAGGGAACACAAGCAGGGGGAGTGGGAGAGGGAGAAGCAGGCTTCCAGCAGAGCAGGGAGCCCGACACGGGGCTCGATCCCAGGACCCTGAGCTAAAGGCAGACGCTTAACAACTGAGCCACCCAGGCGCCCCTTTTTTTTTAATAATTAAAAAAAATTTTTTTAATTTATTGCAAATTAAGATCTTAATGAGATATCATTATACTAGATTGGCTAAAATTAAAGACTGATAATACCAAGTGATAGAATGTTGACCAACTGAACTCTGATATATTGCTGATGGGAGTGCCAATGCTCATATTGGAAAAGCTTGGCAGTTTCCAAATAGCAACTTTGGAAAAGTTTGACAATTTCTTATAAAGGTAAACATATATTTAACATATAAGCCAGGAACCCCACTTCTAGGTGTTTATGCAAGAAAGGTGACAACAAAAGTCTATATAAACGCTTGTATACAAATATTCATAGCAGCTTTATTCATAGTAGTCAAACCTGAAAGGAACCTAAACGTCCACTGATTAGTGAATAGTTAAATTAATTGTGGTATATCAATAAAATGAGTAAATCACTGATACACTAAACATAGAAGAATATCAGAAGAATTATGCCAAATGAAAGGATCAGAAACAAGACTACATATTGTATGATTCCATTTAATATGAAATTCTATAGGAATCAAAAATGTAATGATATAAAGCAAATCAGTGATTGCCTGGGATGACAGAAGAGGATTAACTACAAGGAGGCACAAAGAAACTTTTTAGGATGATAGAAATATTCTATATCTTAATTACGGTTGCAGTTCCATGACTGTTTACATTTATCAAAACTCATTGAATTGCACACTTTAAGTTAGTGAATTTTATTGAATGTAAATTATACCTCAGTAAAGCTGACCAAAAAAAAGTGGCTTGGTGTCAGTAAAAACTTCTCTGGAGAGACATACTCTTAACTCAGACTTCACAAGATTCCAGAAGATAAAGCCTAGCTGAACATGAAGTTACCAAATAGAAATTTCAAAACATAGAGGGAAACTCTAGCCTCCATCAATAAAGACACAATAATCAGCAAAATGAGGCACCCAAGGATGGCAGATACCTATTCAGTAGAGTGTATAAAATATAATCATTTAATATATACTTAATGATATATTCTTAAAATAAGTATATATTAAGACATACCTCAGAAGGAATTGAAAACTTCAGAACAAAAAACAGACATTGAAAAAAGACCAGAGCTTTGAAAACACTCTTTCCTCCAAGAAGGAGAAGAGAAATAGCATTTCTTCACAAATATAAATTCCAAAAAGGAAAATGTAATCGTTGAAATTTTTAAAATTATGGTTAGGCTTAACAGTTGATTAAAGTAGCTAAAGAGAGTGAAAGAATTGAAAAATTGATACGGGGAGAATACATAGAATATAGTATACAGAGATAAAGAAATGAAAAATATAGAAAGAGACATGGAGCAAGAAGATCTAATATATTCCTAATACTGATTCAGAAGCAGAGAATAGAATGAAATGGAATATCCAATGAGATAATGACTCAGAATTTTCCAAAATCAATGGATGACAGTGAACAAAGAGTAACATGGCTTAGAAGACCTCAAATGATAGTCCTTCTTAAACTTTTTAATTTTTTTCTGTCATCACTCCTCTAACTTTACACTTCACTCATTTGCTATGAGAAACAATACAAGAGGAAGAGCAGCTAGCTTGCTTGTGGAAATAGCAGAAGTTGTTTGTGTAATCCATTTCAAATCGGTGTTTTTCCTTGCCCCCTGAACTTTGTGCATGCTGTTCCCTCTACCTAAAATGTTTAGTTGCTGTGCTGTTACACATCAGGTCATATTTCCACCTCCCCCCCCCCTCACTATTCTGATTAAATAGCTGGAGTCTCCATTTTGTGGTTAAGGGACAGGTTATCTTCTTCCAAGAGTTTCTTTACTCATGATAAATCCACTAACCCCAGGCATTTACTCAGGCCTGTGATTAATGACCTCAAAGAAACCAGAGAGTCTGTTCCATTAGTGGGTCAGCCATGGCGAGTGGTCAGCCTGAGCCCTGAACTTGCTGAGGAACCTTGGGGACTGGAGCTCAAATGTCTACCTTTGAGACTGGGAGGATGCTACTCCTGCCACAGCTCCCTCGTCTACCACCGTAGCAGGAGGACCCTGGAGGCTCAGCACGGTGTTTGTCTGGGCCTGTGCCCAAGGACGTGTCACCACTACCTGTCCTCCCAGAACCTCAACAGCGGCTCTCCACAAACTCCCTACCCACTTCCTGTACCCCACACATACAAAGGTTGACAACAAAATGAGACGTCTCTTTGGCTTTTACTGTAGTTGACCCAAATCACCACAGACCCAGAATCCCAACACTTCGTTCTTCACATACACATGGAGCACAGAGCCAGCCCCTGTCCCCATGGCATGTCCCCAGGGCCAGGATTTTGGTCACCAAATCCAAATAATTCTACTTCCTTTTGTTTCCTTTTAATCTGTGCTCTGTTTTTCCTCCCTTCTGCAACCACCATGGCTCTGATCCTCAACATCTCTTATCCAGACTCCCACAATAGTCTAGTCTTCCAGCCCTCACTCATCATTCACACTGCCCTGCTTACCTTCTTGACAACTGCTGTACCCTTACGCTCCTGAATTCCTTTTAGCTGTCACCAGAGGGATCTTTCTACATTCAAATCTGATTATGGTCTCCTGATTCAAGTCACACATTATAGTGAGTTAGAGTCTGAGTTTTAAGGTCAGCAAACTCTGGTTCCATATTTTACTAGCTACTAAGCATTTTTGGCCTTTAGTTTCCTCTCCTATAAAAGAGAGAAAATAATAGCATCTATCTCATAAGATTATTTTGAGGATTAAATTATATAATGTGTGTAAAGTTCCTGAAACAAGGCCTGGCATTAGTAAATACTGCATGTATTGGTATCTCATTTTCCTCCTTTCTTCTTCCTAATTACCTATGATTAAGTCTAAATATTTTGTGAATAAATGTGACAACAACATCCCTAGCTCTTAAAGTAGAGCTGGCTCTCTCACACATAGTTTACCTATGAGTATTAAGCTCCTATCTCTGGTGTTCACCCAGAACATTCTTGTTCTTGCTGTCCAAGCATTTTGATCATTTCGCTTTTTACTCTCCAAATTTATATCAGACTTCTGGATCTTTCTGAAACCTATTTGAAATCCTCTCATCACCCAGCTAGTCTCAGGCCAAATCCCACTTGATTTTAATGTCACATTCTTAGGTGGTTCTGGTGTAGTTGGCATTCTCATCAGTCGACCCTGTCTGGGTGTAATCTAGACCAAACTACTCCCCCTGCTCCTCACCCCCCACGTCTATACCCCCAGTTCCACTTCAGTTTTGGGGACTAGACATAAAGTCCTCTGGTACCCTTCCCTGCCTTCTTTGCCATTTTCCCTCTTCTTACTAGCCATCCGTCCTTTTTGGTATCTTTGTATGTTTACCTGTGCTGTTTTCTCTCTTGGCCACATGGGAAACTCTCAGACCTGTTTCCAGCAAATTTTCATTGGTAAAGCCTTGCTTGATTCTCCCCCTTTTTCCCCTCCCATGTCTGATTGAAGTGGGCCCCAGGTGGTGCCAGACATGTAGTTGGAGGTCAGTGAATATTTGTGGAAAGGCAGCCCGTGAAGGCTGGTCATTACTTTCAGATTCCTGGCCATGCCCTTCCACCCAGCTTCTCAGATCTTTAGTATTTTCTTTGATTTTGTGAACTACTCTGATACATTTCAGATAAATTTTTTTTTTTTGCTTAAGTTAGCCAATATGTCGCTTACAATAATAGACTCCTAATTGATGCACACATACGTCGCTTTTACACTGAGAAAAAAATGTTTTTTACAATGGGAATATAAATAGATTTCAATTTAATCAGTTGTTCATTGGGCAGCTATTTTGAGTGAAGTGAGAATCTTCACATTTACCTATTATAGGAGAGTTGAAATTTGAAGAGGATTTTCAATAATGAAGTGGGAACATGAGAGATAGGAGGCAGAAAACTCTGGCCAAGACATGGGCAAAATGCACACAAGAAATGTCACATTAGGGGCCTCTTCAGAGAGTGCATCCAACTTAAGTTGAATTTAATCCCTCAATTGGCGTCTTTGGAGAGGTACCGCTCCCTGAATTTATGAGAAGTTAGGCACATTATCTTTAAAATGGTACTCTGCACAAAAGGGCTTCTCAAAATATCCACTGAAAATTATACTTAAAAAAAAAAATCAAGTTGTAAACAAAGAGTGAACTGAGAGATCCCTTCCTTGATTTGGCTCTGAAAGGAACATGAGATAGGGGAACAAAGATAAGACTTAAAAAAGGGGTGAGGGGGAAACTAGATAATCTGAAGAGGCATAGCACCTAAATATGTAAGGTGTAGATATATTCCTAGTTGTGCCTCCACCAGTGTGTGAGAAAGAATTAAATTCAATTAAGTTGTGGGGCGCCTGGCTAGCTTAGGCAGAAGAGCATGAAGCTCTTGATTTTGGGATTGTAGGTTGAAGTCCCACATTGGGTGTAGAGATTACTTTAAAATAAATAAATAAATAAATAAATTAATTAATTAATTAAAAAAATCAATTTAGTTGTCCTTTACTAAGTTGTAAAAATCTTAGCAGTATTACAGTTAGGCCTAGCTGCCATTAATGCTTGCTTTGGGGTCAAACATTGCTGTTTCTGCTCTTGTAAAACTTGCCAACTGTACTATAAGAAGCCTACGGAGGTCATATTAGACGTCTCTCAGAAATCTAGGGAGGTCATACAAGACCATGAGATGTTTCCTAGATCTTTGACAGATGACTCTTCTTCCTAATTCCTGCCCCAATTTTGTGTCATTCTAGGGCAGTTGTGCTCAGTTGAGGGTGCCCCTCAGAATTATTTAGAACTTTGTAAAAAAAAATATATGTTTATCCCCAGCACAGACCTACTAAATTAGAATGCCTGAGACTAGAGTTCCTTTTTGTTGTTTTCACTTGTTGGCTTTTAATTATTTTATGGAGATAAAGTTAGCATACAATGAAATGCATAGATCTTAAATGTTCAGTTCAATAAATTTTAACAATTACATACACTCAGTAACCACTATCCAAAACAAGCTATAGAACATTTCATTCATCCTCAAATTCCCTTATGTCCAGTCCAGTCTGCTCCAGCCTACCAGAGGCAACCACTCTTCTGATTTCTATCACTATAATTTAGTTATGAGATGCTAGGGTTTTTAGAAATACAGGTAAGTGGCATGAAGTATAGTTCATATACACATGAACCAACATGAATATATCTCAAAAACATTATAATAAGCACCCCCCAAATTGCAGAAAAATCCAAGACATTTGTTTCATTTATATAAATCATATACAGCTTAAAAGTAGGCAGAAACAATAACAATTATTCTTCAGAATCATATGTACATGTAGTAAAAATATAAAGATGTACATGGGAATGATAATCATTAATTTCAGGAGAGAGGTTGCCTTTTGTAGAGTGGAAAGAACTAAAAATAGGGAAGAACGCTCCGAGGGTTTTAACACTGTAATATTTTATTTCTTAAGCTGAGTAGGGGGACATGGTTTCTCTTTATATTATGATTTGTACCTTACTTTATGTCTGCAATATTTTATAATGAAATAATTAAAACTTCACAGAGGATTTTGATGTGCCTGCTCTTATAATCTCTAGACTCCAGGAATATTCAACATTTTAATAATTATATAAGTAAATATATTTCAAAGACTAGAATTAATTGTGCCATCTGTTCAAAGAGAACTTTTAAAAAATTTTTTATTTTAATTCCAGTTAGTTAACATAACCACTGATTGTTACATTAGTTTCAGGTGTGCAGTATAGTAATTCAACAATTCCATACATCACCCTGTGCTCATCATGACAAGTGCACTCCTTAATCCCCATCCCCTATTTCACCCATCCCCCAACCCTCTTCCCCTGTGGTAACCATCAGTTTGTTCTCTATAAGTCTGTTTCTTTGTCTCTCTATTTTCCCCCTTTGCTTGTTTCTTAAATTCCAGGTATGAGTGAAATCAAATGGAATTTGCTTTCTTTGACTGACTTATTTCACTTAGCATTGTACTCTCTAGCTCCATCCATGTCATGGCAAATGCCAAGATTTCATTCTTTTTTTTAATGGCTGAATAATATTCCATTATATTTATATACCACATCTTCATTATCCATTCATCTATTAATGGACATTAGGGCTGTGTCCATAATTTGGCTATTGTAAATAATGCTGCTATAAACATAGGGGTGCATGTATTTCTTTGAATTAGTGTTTTTGTATTTTTTTTGGTAGGTACCAAGTAGTGTGATTACTGTATTGTAGGGTAGTTCTATTTTTAACTTTTTGAGAAACCACCATTCTGTTTTCCACAGTGGCTGCACCAGTTTGCATTCCCATCAATAGTGCATGAGGGTTCCTTTTTCTCAACATCTTCCCCAACACTTATTTCTTTAGTAAAAATTCTTCTTACATTGCTGCTTAGTCAAACTTAAGATGTGGTTTTAACCTCATGATCCAGAATGGCTGCTTAGCCTCCAATCATCATATCCTCATTCCAGCCAATAGAAAGGACAAAGGGGAGAAGTGCTTATTCCCTCCCTTCGAAGATACTTTGTAGATGTTGCACACATAACTTCTACTTTACATCTCATTGTCTAGAATTTAGAGATGACCACACCTAGTTATATGGGGATTTGGAAAATGTAGTCATTATTCTGGCTGGCCCCATGCCCAGATGAAAATCAGAGATTTTATTACTAAGAAAGAAGAAGTGATATTAGTGAATCAAATATATAAATCTTATTATTTTATTATACATTACTATGTTTATTATACTATACTATATATACTAAACTGCTTATTAATATTATATAGTATATATAGGATGGGTGTTACATGTATTATATTTTTAATTTTAATTGAATAGCAGGAAAAAGTACTATAAATGTTTATCTTTAAAACAAAGCTCATTCAGGGTCCTGTGGGTGGCTTAGTTTGTTAAGCATCTGCCTTTGGCTCAGGTCGTGGTCCCAGAGCCCCAGGATCAAGCCCCACATCAGGCTCCTTGCTCAGCGGGGAACCCTCTTCTCCCTCAGCCTGCTGCTCCCCCTGCTTGTGCTCTCTCTCTCTCATTCTCTCTCTCTGAAAAATAAATAAATAAAATCTTTAAAAAAAAAAGCTTATTCAGGGTCACTTGGGTGGCTCAGTCAGTTAAGTGACAGACTTATGGTTTGGGAATCAGGTCATGATCTCAGGGTCATGAGATTGAGCCCCATGTTGGGCTCCTCGCTCACATTGGAGTCTGCTGGAGAGTCCACTGGAGATTCCCTCTCCCCATCCCAACCCCCTCTCATATGTGCACGCACTAAAAAAAACAAAACAAAAACAAAGCTTATTCATTTTTTTCTTTGTAAAAGTCTTTCTTGTTTTCTACTGTGAGCACGGACTCTAGAACAGAATGATAATGTTTAAATCATGGCTCCATAGTTTATTTGCTGTGGATGTTTAACTTCTAACAAGTCACTTTTAGCCACGATTTCTTCATCTGTCAATGAGGATAGTTAACAGTACCGAACTTATGCGGTTGTTGAAAAGATGATATGTATTAATACACATATGCGCATACAACAATAAGTGCTCAGGAGCGCCTGGCTGGCTCAGTCAGTAGAGCATGTAACTCTTGATCTTGTGGTTGTAAGTTCAAGTCCCACATTGGATGTAGAGATTACTTAAAAAGTAAAATCCTAAAAAGACAAACAAAAACAAAAAACCAGTAAGTGTTCAATAAATGTTAACTATTATTATTGTTGAAACTCTTAGAATATTCAAAAAATTAGAAAGAATAAGGAAAGGTAATCCATAATCCCACTTCCCCAAAACAACCAATATTAAAATGTTGATGTATTTACTTACAATCTTAAGTGCTATGGATATTTTACACAGTTGAAATACTTATGTCTATTATACGTATCCTTCTTTAGTCAGAATCCACTCCCCTCCCTTCTCCATTCTGCTTTGTGTCCCTGGATGTGAACCAGTAAGTACTTCATCAATAGGTTTTATTGGGTTTTTCTATATGGATTTGGCCAATAGGGAACAGAGTATTTCTATCTCCTTCTTTGAGGGATTGCTATGGGTTGGCTTTGTCCCTTTACTGAAGGTCCCAGCTCCTGTCAGAGCCTCTCTCTCTCTCCACGTAGCTACCCTTTCTGGGGTCTCTCTTTCAGGCCTGGGAATGATAGCCGTTGTTGACCCAAAGTCCTGCAGTAATCTTATTGATTTCTCTTAACCTTTTGTAAATAATCCCTTTATTAAATCCCCTCAAATTACCCAGTTTGAGTGTACTAAACTTTTCTTCTAGGACTTTGACTAAGACATAGGAGGATAAGAATCATTTCAGAAAGATTTTTTTGATAGCTGTAGAATATTCTATAGTGCCAATGTACCTTAACACTAATAGCAAAGTACTTAATATGCATGTCCAAAACCTTATAGACATTACTTTATTCATTCCTCAGCACCCCAGGGATTGGTATTTTACAGATGAGGAGACTGTGCCTCAGGGAAGTCTGAAAATTTACTTCCCTGAGGTCATAGGGCTGATAAGCAGCAAAGTTAGTCTTACTTCAGAATCTATATTCTTCGTACTAAACCCAGTGGTTCCAAAACCTGGCTAATTGTCAGAAGAATCTAAGGAATTTTTTTCCTGTGTCCATTCATAGAGAGCTTAATATTGTAGGTCCAGAGTAAGATCCAGAAATCTCTATTATTGAGAAAAGTTCCTTAGGGGATTCTGATAATCAGCTAGAGTTGGAAATAAATTATTTAATTTTAATATACTTATGTTTCCTTTTGTAGGATATTTGGATCATCTATACATTTTGTTATAAGAAGACTGCAGTAAATATGGTTATATGTAAAGCTTTGCCTGTATTTAGTATTGTTCACATAAGATAAGTCCCAGAAGAGTGATTAGTGAATCAATGATATAAATCTTATTAAGATTCTTGGGGCACCTGGGTGGCTCAGATGGTTAAGCATCTGCCTTCGGCTCAGGTCATGATCCTCGGGTCCTGGGATCAAGCCCCACATCAGGCTCCTGGCTCAGCGGGGAGCCTGCTTTTCCCTCTCCCTCTGCCTCTCCACTTGCTCATGCTCTCTCTCTCTCTCTGTATCTCTGTCAATTGAATAAATAAAACAAAAATCTTTAAATCTTTTTAAGATTCTTGAAATGTTTCATTCAAATATTTATTCATTCAGCTACTCAAATATTCACTTAAAAATTATGCATTCTTGGGGCACCTGGGTGGCTCAGTCAGTTAAGCATCTGCCTTCGGCTCAGGTCATGATCCCAGCAGAGGAGTCTGCTTCTCCCTCTCCCCCTGCCTGCCGCTCCCCCCTGCTTGTGCTCTCTCTCTCTTGCTCACTCTCTCTCAAATAAATAAATAAAATCTTTTAAAAAAATTATGCATTCTTTCTACAAATATTTATTAGACATTTGTCATGCACCACGCACTGTGCTGACAGTTTGATATACCACAGTGAGCAAGACACACACTGGGGGAGATGGATATTAATAATTACATAAACAAAATACTTAAATTATAATTGTAATAGGGTCTCTGAAGAAAAAGTAAAGGGGAATATAACCCTGTTTGGAGATGATTAGTGAAGATATTGCTGAGGAAATTACATTTACTTATTTATTTATTTTAAAGATTTTATTTATTTGACAGACAGAGACACAGTGAGAGAGGGAACACAAGCAGGGGGAGTGGGAGAGGGAGACACAGGCTTACCGCGGGGCAGGGAGCCCGATGTGGGGCTCGATCCCAGGACCCTGGGATCATGACCTGAGCCGAAGGCAGACGCTTAACGACTGAGCCACCCAGGCGCCCCAGGAAATTAACATTTAAATTGAGGTTTGACAAATGAGTAGAAAAGTTAACTATGCAAAGAGAAAGGAGAAGGCATTCTGGGCAGAGAAAAGTGGCATATATGAAGGCTCAAACATATAGGGGACCTTGGAAAGTTATGTAAAATTAGATTTATGTTATAAGATGGCTATGGATATACTGAGGTTTTGGAAATGTTAAGTTTTGAGATAACCAAATGTGGGACATCTTAGAGGAGATGTTGAAGCGGGAGTTAGAGATAAGGATCTGGAGCTCACAAGAGAAGTCTTTTGTAAAGAAATTAATTTAGTATTTGAAACCATGGAAATGGATGGAATGTACAGAAGTAGAGGACAAATGTATAGAGGGTCAAGAAAAGAGGGCTAATGACTGAGCCTGGAGACTCCAATGTCGAGAGACTGGATAAAGAAGTTCCAAAGGAGGGGTGCCTAGGTGGCTCAGTCGGTTAAGCTTCAGCTCAGGTCATGACCTCTGGGTCCTGGGATCGAGCCCCACATTGGGCTCCCTGCTCAAGGGGGAGTCTGCTTCTCCCTCTCCTGCTCCCCCTGCTTGTGCTGTCTCTCTCTCTCTCTCAAATAAATAAATAAAATCTTTAAAAAAATGTGTGTATGCTCTCTCTAAATAAAAAAATAGATAAATAAAATCTTAAAAAAAGAAAGAAAAAGGGTAAAAGATGTGAAGAGACTTTTTTACCAAAGAAAATATACTATACTGATGCAAATGAGATGTTCAACTTCTCTAGCCATTAGTGAAATGAAAATTAAGGCGATAATGAGATAAAACTACGCATCTATTAGAAAAGACATAATAAACAAACAAAAAGTAGTGACAATAGCAAATGTTGGCGAGAATGTAGAGAAACTAGATTGCTCATACATTGTTTATGGAAATGTACAATGGTATACCCACACTGGAAAACAAATTTGGCAGTTTCTTAAAAACTAAACATACATTAATCACACAACTCAGTACTTGCATGCTAGGCATTTATCATGAAGAAATGAAAATTAATGTCCACATATCAGCTGTACAGGAATGTTCATAGCAGCCTTATTTGTAATTGCCCTAACCTATAAATCACCAGAATGTCCCTCAATAGGTGAATGGTTAAATAAACTGTCATACATCCATACCATGGAATATTTAGCAATAAAAAGAAATAAACTGGTGATACATGTAACAACTTAGATGGATCCCAAGGGCATTATGATGAGTGGAAAAGCCAGTCCCAAAAGGGTACATGCTGCATGATTCCATTTATATAGCTTTCTACAACTGATAAAATTATAGAAATGGAAAATAAATTAGTGGTTATCAGAGTTTTTAGGGTGTGTATGTATGGCTATAAAGGGGTAGCACAGGGAGACATCTGTGGTAATGGAATAGTTCTGTATTTCAATTGCAGTGGTGGTTACATAATAAAATGGTATAAAACTATAAACACACATTGTACCAATGTCAGTGTTCTGGTTTTGATATTGCACTATAGTTATATAAAATGTAACTGTTGGGGGAAACTGGATGAAGCGTTCACAGGATCTCTCTGTACTGTCTTTATGACCTCCTGTGACTCTATAATTATTTCAAAACAAAAAAATTAAATATAACTATGCATAAGAAGCAAGTTTTTGAAGATATATTTATGTAAAATTTTAACAAAAAAACCCATGGTCCATATTGTTTAGGGCTACATACATTTATACCTGCTTCAATGAAATTAAATTATTTATTTTATACTGCCGAAGGATCAAATATTAAAACTTTGTATAGTTAAACCTAACGGTAAAATTCAGATACATACAAAGATGGTAATGATATATATCAGTTTTAGAATAAAGACTGCCTCAGGGAAAGTACAGAAAAGAGATGGGAATGAAGCTTTTGGTGGATCCAAAAATTAGGAAAAAATGAGAAGTTTCCTTGCAAAGGGTAGTGTTGGGTTGGTAGATGAAAAGATGGAATTCAGATGCGGGGCTATTGTTTGCTTTGTTTTGTTTGTTGTGTTTTGTTTTGTTGTAAAAGACTGCAACTTACTTGGATATTGAAGGAAAATATCCGGTACAGAGAAGTTGAAAATCCAGTAAGGGATGCCTAGCTGCTCAGTTGGTGGAGCATGCAACTCTTGATCTCAGGGTCGTGGGTTCAAGCCCCACACTGGGCATGGAGCCTACTTAAAAAAGAAAAGAAAAGAAAATCCAGTAAGAGATGGCAACTAGTCCAAATGTAAGGTGAAAAATCATCAAAGAGGGAATAATTGGACAGGTACTGGAAAGATTGAAGGTTATGCTTAATGCGTAGTAAAAGACTGAATGTACAAATGGACAATGGCCAAACCATATATGGCAATAGAATTCTGACCATAACCTCTGCAGCAATGGGCATGGAATGATCAGGACTTGGTCAATGACTGCTGGTCTCCCTATTAATTTATTTATTGGACCTCCCTTCCAACTCAGAACAAGAGAGAGCCACATGTGCTCCCTAAAGCAATCACATAAGATGTCTCATTTCTAGCTAGATGCCTCCAGCTTCCTCATGCCAACAACCACCAACCAGAGCATACCTGGAGCCTTTTTTTTTTTTTTTTTTTACTATAAAGCTTTCTTGCTTGCCCTGGAGTCTCTGCCAAAAGCAAGTGATTGTGGCTGACTCCTTTGCAATAGCAAGCTCTGAAAAAATAGCCTCTGTTTGTTCTCATTTAGGTAACATTCCTTTATGTCCACAGTAGAAAGGTTGAATTCATGATTTTGAAGGTAGACTTCACGACCCTTCAAGTGAGAAGCTGAGGTAGATTGAATCTATTGAAAGATGACGATGTCAGGAAACTGCAAAGACAAATTTTGGATGGATTGTCTTTGTAGATAATAAATGCAGAAAATTGGCTGGGTTTTTGAGGATGTGACTATGGCCAAAAGTACTGATGTCTTCAATAAATGAGGGAAAGTGGATGGGAAGTCAACAGTACCAAGAGATAGGCTGGGGTGGGGTGGAATAACACTGTTTTCAATACTGCCTTTAAGGTAGTCCTTCAAGTCTTCCCTTAAAGGAATGCCAGGTAGGCTGAGGACCAACACTGAAAAAGAGTAATGATCTCAGTCCTAATAGTGAGCGGGGGAAGCAGATATTAGAGTAAATGTGTTAACTGTCAGGGAACTATCATGGAAGCACCACAAGATAGAACCTAGTCAAGATTTTGAGGGCAGGAACTGTCAGAGATTTCCTGGAGGCAGTGATAATTCATACAGTGTCCTGAAGGATGAGCAGGAAAGCACAAGCATAGAGAGGGTTTCATTGCTCTGATTTTATTTCTGTACTGAGACTATATTGTCTTGATTACTATGGCTTTATGATAGGTCTTCAGAGGACAAGTTCTTCCATCTTACTCCTCTTCAGATTGTTTTGGTGCTTCTTAACCTTATTCTTTCTCATTTCAATTTTATTTATTTAATTTTAATTTATTTACTTGTTTGTTTGTTTTCAAGTAAGCTTACACCTAATGTGGGGCCTGAACTCACCACCCCAAAATCAAGAGTCACATGCTCTACTGACTGAGCCAGCCAGGTGCCCCATTTTTCATTTCGGTTTTAGAATACACTTGTCAAGTTTCATGAAAATCTGATAGAATTTAAACCTCTTTCTTCTTATTGAATTCTTATACATTCCTTAAGTGGCAGCTTTAAATTTTACCTTCCTCAAGAAGGCCTTACCTGCCTTCCTAGATAAAGTTAAATTTCCTTACTACGTATTTCCACAGCATCCTGTACTTCCCATTAATTAACACAAATCAGACTTATAATTCTTTACTCAAAGTCTGTCTCCTGGGCTGGAAAGTTCACAGGGACCACATCTGTCTAGTTCACCACAATATCCTCCAGCACACAGTCTAAAATAGTTCGTGCTTAAGCCACACTTTTAAAAATTTAAACTAAAAATGTAAATGGGTGTTAGTTGGTAGGGGGTGAAGGGCTGAGGTTGTGAGTCTTCAGCATGTAATATGTAAGGCAGGGATAATCAGTGGAGTGAGACCCCTGAGGAGGTTGAAAAACATGGTAAAGAGATAGGGGAAGAGATGCCTTGTCTATTTCACAGGAGAAAGATCAAAGAATCGTTGGTTGGTGAGAGTTAACAGAGTTCTCTTCTATTATTATTATATTCTTCTGTCATTATTTCTAATAATCTATTACTACTACTTCCTTTTCTTTCTAAGGTAAGAGATGAGGGGATTTGGTACTCATAAGGGAGAGGCAGCAAGATGGGAGATGGGAGAAGAGTGGGGGAGAGCGGTGAAGAATGGATGTGTGAACAGAATAGGGGAGCCAAAGAATCCCGGGGCAGGATTAAGGGCCTAGTGGATATTGGAGACCATGAATTCATACTGTTCCCAATCATATCAATCTGCACCGTATGGTTTTCTCCAGCTGTCCCTAGCAACACAGGTCCACCTACAGATGATATGAAATGTTGGATTGATCCAGGCTGGGATTTTTGCCAGACTGGTGCCAGTGAAGGACAATTAAACCAGTGAGTTCAAAATATTGGTCAAAAGTGGTTGATAAGAAGAAAGGGAGTCAGGGAGAGAGACAGACTATAGACTAAAAGGGCATTTTGGGCGCGCCTGGGTGGCTCAGTTGGTTAAGCGACTGCCTTCGGCTCAGGTCATGATCCTGGAGTCCCGGGATCGAGTCCTGCGTCGGGCTCCCTGCTCGGCGGGGGGTCTGCTTCTCCCTCTGATCTCTTCCCTCTCGTGCTCTCTGTCTCTCATTCTCTCTCTCTCAAATAAATAAATAAAATCTTTAAAAAAAATAAAAAAATAAAAGGGCATTTTGTCTGGTTTGTGACAGTTTTCTATTCCTGGTTTCCCAGCTATGTTTCCAACCCATGGGTTCAAGAGATTCCCCTCCATCACTATGGTGAATCTTCTTTTTTCACTGAAGGGAGTTGGAGGAGTTTCTGTTTCAAAATAGTCTTAACTAAGAAAATGTAATATAGACTCTTGTACTTCTCATACTGTGTTTTTGTGGTTTGGAGGTAACGTAGAGCCAAAGTTGATCAGTTTTTCAAGCATTTGGGGCATTTCTGTTGATCTCATCTAACAGCTCTATTGCATAAAGGGCTCAGAGTTCTGGCAGATGATTTTGGAGCCTCTGGGGCTTGGAGTCACCAGGAGAGTTTGCAGGGATCCTTGCCTCCTTGCCTAACTAATGCTATTCAGAAGCAGCCAGGACCTCATGCCTGGAGCTCCTGGGGTAGAAAGGCAGTTTCTTTGATTGGCTGCGGATCTTGTCCTGGGAAAAGAGGAAGGTGAGCCCTCTGTTCTTGGCTATAACCAAGATCTTTCCTGACTTGTTTCCTATTGCAAAGTGAATCACTCTTGAAGTAGGTCAGCAATGCCGCAGTCATCTGTCTCTTTCCAGGCTCTACCACTTCGAGATCATATCACTGACCCTTGTGTCTTTCTTCCCAAAGCCATCAGAGACAGGTTTACCAAAACATTTACCTCCAGTTTCCTACTTCATACAATGCTAAATACTAACAACATGGGGCTCTGAGGCTGCCTGTTTTGGGATTTACTTGATTGACATCTCTATAAGGCATTTAGTTTTAGTTTCCCACAACAGTAACACACAAGCAACTTTCATTCTCCTTTTCTCAATTCCTCCTTTCAATTTAACAAGCTGCTCTCAAGGTAGGTTCTAAAATGAGTCCTTGGTATGCAGAAAATGTGGTAATGCTATTAATTTAAATTCCATCAAGTGATATGTCATAATTTATTTAACTATTCCCCTCTGGTTGGACATCTAGATTATTTTTGCTATTTGATTTTATAATTACCCACTGTAAAGGATATCTTTATGCATAAAAGTTTTTCTGTATTTAGGAAAATGTGGGATTCCTCCTTAACTTTCTAGAGTTTTCAGTACCACTAGCATGTAATAATTGTGTACTGCTGAGCCTGAAAGTGTAGAATAATGATATTTAACACCTGCCCCCTTTTTCCCCCCTCTGCTTAGTTTTCTTTGAATCTCTGACCTCTGTAAAATGCCAGTGAATTCCATTTTCCACACTATCATTGCCATTTCTTTCCCATGGAGACCTCCCTCCTGGAGGTATTTGTCTTCCTACTTGGATCTGTACTGATTTCTTTCTAGACCTACTACACAGCAGTCATCTATGCACTCCCCAGTTTCCTTGATCTGATGACTTACTCTTTCGTCATTTACTCTCTTATTTTGCTGGAGTGTATCCTCTAATGTCATCATGCAAAGAAGTGTGCAAAGAAGATAAACATTGTGATACTATGCATGTCTAAATATATCAAAGTTAAAAACCATTTTTGAATTTTGAATTTTGAGGACAATGATCCATTGTCTTCTAGCATTCAGTGTTGTGGAGAAATTCAATATAATTCTAACTCTCAATCTTCTGTTTGTGGTATTTTTTTTTCTTTGAAAGCTTCTAGAATCATCTCTTTTTTTGGTGTTCTGAAATTTCAAGTTGACATGTCTTAGTGTTGCTGTTTTTTAAATTTATTATCTTGAGCACTCAGTATGCTTTTTTAAATTGAGATACAACCGACACATTAGTTTTAGTTGTACAACATAATGATTCCATAATTGCATGTTCAATATGTGTTTTTATTTTTTATTTTTTTAGATTTTTATTTATTTATTTGAGAGAGAGAGAGCGTGAGAGAGAGTGAGAGTGAGAGCACATGAGCAGCAGGGAGGGGTAGAGGGAGAAGCAGACTCCCTGCTGAGCAGGAAGCCCCATGAGGGACTCAATCCCAGGTCGCTGGAATCATGACCTGAGCTGAATGTAGACATTTAACCGACTGAGCCACCCAGGTGCCCTCAATATGCACTTTTAAACTGGAGACTTGGCCTTTCTTTTTCTTTCTTTCTTCCTTTCTTCCTTTCCTTTCCTTTCCTTCCTTCCTTCCTTCCTTCCTTCCTTCCTTCCTTCCTTCCTTCCTTCCTTCCTTTCTTTCTTTCTTTCCCTTTCAGAGACTTATTTATTTGAGAGAGAGAGAGCATGAGCAGGAGGGGTAGAGGGAGAGGGAGAAAGAATCTCAAGCAGACTCCACGCTGAGCACAGAGCCTGCTGCGGGGCTCTATCTCACAACCCTCAGATCACGACCTGAGCGTAAACCAAGAGTTGAACGCTTAACCAACTGTGCCACCCAGGTGCCCCATTGACTTTATTTCTGGGAAATATTCTTGTGCTATTTCCTTGATAATTTTGTTCCCAATGTCCTCTCTTTGGGGAACTCTTTTAGTTAGATGTTGAAACTCAGATTAATACTTTAATTTTGTTATCTTTTATATTTTACCCTCATTTTTAATTTCCAAAATCCCCTTTTGTTTCTAATTTTTCTCCCTCTCCCCTTTCATTTCTCTCCTTTTCCTTACTTCTGAGAGAATTTTATTCTTATTTCATGGGATTAAAATCTTATCTCCCTGATAAAATTAATTTACCTTTTGAAATTTTCTTCTACCATCTGCATTATCTGTTTCCGCTGAGTTCTTTTTCTTCCCCTTCGGTTTATTTGTTTTGGCCTCTGTCTTTATTGTTGGAAGCTTTCCTCGAAGATCTGGTGATCCTTGGATGTTTGTTCAGGTTTTTAAATGAATCACTGCAAAGCTGATTGGAAACTCTGTGTGAGTGGGCAGGTCTTGTTAGCTTGTGGGCTTATTTTTAGATTGAGGAGGTAGTCAGCCAGCTCTTGGGTGTGGGTGTGGGTGTGGTCCCCCAAATGTCAGTATGGGTAGGCATTTTCTCTGTAGCAATTTGGTTTATCCGGAGAGAGCCTCTAATCTGCTGCCTGAGAAGGAGAAGCCTGGCTGGTGGTGCTGTACCACAGGGTGAGGTAAGGGACTGAGGAGTCTCATGGTTCAGTAGGCAGTCTTTCATTAAAGCCTCACCCTGCCCTCTTCCTGCCTGGTGCTCCCCCAAAGCCTCTCAGGTTGTTTCTCCCCAGTAAAGTACTTGTGGGAGTTGGGGAGGGGTGGGTGCCTGACTGATGGGAGTGGAGGAAGGCTTGTGGGGCTACCTGCTTCTTTTCAGACACCCCTCATTGCTTTCAGTGCCCCATTCCTACCACTGCCTTCTAGGGGACAGGCTTCAGTTGCTAAGCCTTTCTGGAGTGAATTGTCTTGCTTCTTAAGAGCATTCTCCAACAAAGTTTGGCCTTTTTCTGCTCTGCTAATTTATTTATTTTTAAAGTTTTTAATGGTTTTATTTATTTATTAGAGAAAGAAAGAGAGAGAGAAAACACGATTGGGGGAGGGGAGGGGTAGAGGGAGAGGGAGAAGCAGACTCCCAGCTGAGTAGGGAGCCCGACATGGGGGCTGAGCCACCCAGGTGCTCCAACCCCTCTGCGAATTTAGTTTCTGTTCCTCCACCTGCTTTTTGTCTTCATGTGCTGTGGGTTGGGGCTACAGATATTTCCTAGTCTTGTTGAAGATGGGGTTTGTGTTTCTGTTTCTCGTTCTGACTGTGTTTGGAGATTTTCAAAAAAAGAGGTTAGAAAAATCAATGCTCAGCCATCTTGATTCTGGAAATTATGGAGGTGACATCATCCTAGCATTTGCCTTGATCACCACTATCCAAACTTACTTGCAAAAAATACAAGTATTTTGAAGGCAGATCTGTCTACCTATACTCTTTGCTCAGTGGCAATGCCAAGTAGTGTTATGCCTAGTTATATTGGAACCTGAAACAAAAGAAAAAATTAGTAATACTGATCCTATCTTTTTTTAAAGTTTTGATATTTTGGGGGTGCCTGGGTGGCTCAGTTGTTAAGCATCTGCCTTTGGCTCAGGTCATGATCCCAGGCCCCACGTCGGGCTCCCTGCTCAGCGGGGAACCTGCTTTTCCTTCTCCTGCTCCCCCTGTTTGTGCTCCCTCTCTGTCTCTCTCTCTGCCAAATAAATAAATAAAATCTTAAAAAAAAATAAAAACAAAGTTTTGATATTTTGTTCATTATGGGCGTGTTTGTACCAAATTTGTGTTTTAAAAATATTGCATTGAGGTATTATTTGTCTTGATTACTGAGTTTTTAAATTTTACACTCTACTTGAGTGACTTACTTGCTTCACTCTAATCCTGGTGGGGGGGAGGGAAGTGCATCACATTCCTTTTTTTTTTTTTTTATAGATTTTATTTATTTGAGAGATAGAGTGAGCGAGCGAGAGAGAGAGAGCACACATGAGCAGGGGCAGAGGGAGAGGAGAAGCAGGCTCCCTTGCTGAGCAAGGATCCTGATGCAGGGCTGGATCCCAAGACCCTGGGATCATGACCTGAGCCGAAAGCAGACGCCTAACCGACTGAGCCACTCAGGCGCCCTGGGGTATCACATTCTTCATCAGCTGCTGTCCCCACCATAAACCACTACAAATAAACATAGAATCTAAGTAAAAGCAGCCTGTTTGTTATGCAAACTTTCAGCTTCAAGGAAAATCCCACAGTCAACTTCCAACCCATTTGCCTTCCTTAGAGCTCCATAGTTACTCTTGAATTCTCTCCTTTGTTCATAACAATGGTTGGTCTCTTCTAGAAAATATAGGGCTGTGTCAAAGTGAGTTCCTCCTAGTATAATTGAGGTATCCGAGTTTTACTGATAAATGTTGCAAAATGTAAAAGGACAGATGTGGCACTGCCATAATAATGAGGTCCACAGCTTTTTTTACTAAGATGCCATGACATCAACAGAATCAGAAGCATTTCTTCTATATTTTCTGGGTGTTTTTTGCTAAAAACCTTGAGATGAAACAAAAGAAGTAAAAATTCTTCAGGTATTTCTATACCCATTATTAAATATGGACAAGTGTCAGAAAAGGATCCTCCCTTCTTTTTTTTTTTTTTTAAAGCTTTTATTTATTTTAATTTGAGATAGAGAGAGGGAACAAGCTAGGGGTGGGGAGGGGTAGAGGGAGAGAGAGAGAGGTAGAGAGAAAGAGAAGCAAACTCCCCACTGAGCAAGGAGCCCAGCTCAGGGCACGATCCCAGAACTCAAAGATCATGACCTGAGCCGTAGGCAGATGCTTAACCGACTGAGCCACCCAGGCGCCCCAGGATCCTCCCTTCTTAATTACAAGATTTTTGTTGGCTAAGTGGGAGATGGAGGAGGAAGGTGTTTTGGCTATGGAGCACTATGATGCAATGAGAGTGAATTTTTTAATTCTTTTTTATTCTTGTTTTAATTAGCTGTGGTGATGTAGGCGAGTCTTTTAGACCACTGCGCATTGCCACGTGAAGAACAGTCATGTTAAAGGTATGGGGCAGACAAATTTTCCTTTCTCCCCTTTTATGTTCTTTGGCTGGTCTGATAATCAAATTGACATAAGACAGATTAACAGGACAAAAAGAAGTTAAATTTCCTATATGCCAGAGCCCCAAAGATCTGAGACTCAAGGGCCTGTCAGGGAGTTGAGGCTTACATGCCATCCCCAGCTGAGGAATGGGATAGTGGCCTGGGGCTTCAAAGGGGAGGAGGGTAATTCACAGGACGATAAGAAAAGCCTGTTTCGTAATTAACTGTTGTCCTGCCACACAGGTAAGTCTTCTGGTAATAGCTCCCTTTCTGGACCAGGCCCCCTATCAAAATTCTTTTAGGTAGTTGAGGGGGGGTAGAAGTTTGTCTTGGGTCTTGACTGACTTCAGCTCAAAATAATCCACATGCCAAAGTGGCACATTTTGGGGTGGCATATTCTGCTCCCCTTCAGTCCTGCCTTTGAAACTTCCCCAAGAAATTTCATAGTCTAGAAGTTGGATTGGTAGATTGTTCCATCTCATCGAACTAGTCTGTTCGTCCTGAGGGTAGGTCACTTCACTTAGATAGTTGTGTCTCATTTCAGGAAGCAGAGATGTGGGGGGCTCCCAAAGTTAGACCTGTGGTTCAAACAATCAGGTATTTAATAGAAGACAGTTCTGTGGAAACAAAAGAAAAACAATGGTTAGTAATTGGAGCAGATTATGATCTCAGAGTCTGGGTTCTGAAGGCAGCCAATTGAGAAGCTTACTAGATGTCTGGCTTGAAGCATCTTCAGATGGAGTACGGGCTGGCGGTGACTCTCCTGGTTTGTAGTTTGAATGCCTGTAGTGATCTCTCTGAGTAGCTGCACAGCAACAGACATGAAGACTGTCCATACATGAGGTGTTGTGGTGGTTTCTCTGAAGTTTATAACAGGTTGTTCAGCTTTAGCTTACATGGCTTTGGGGAAAAGGTGGTTTTAGTTTTCAATAGTTACCAATCAGAAGGGTGAGAGGAAATTGAAAATGTTAGTTTGGAGATTTGTGGCCATATATTGGAGGAAACTAGAAGAGTTCAGGATCTAGTCCAGTGTATAGGTAGAAAACAAAACCTCAAAGACAATTAATAGCACTAGAATTTTATATCCACAAAGGTGTTTTACTGAAACATAATTTTTCTCTCTATAATCACTCCCACTTTTATCAAGGATAACCACAGTAAGACTAATTTGTTTGCAAATTAAGTCTAGTTTCAATAAACTTGGCCTGATTATTTATATAAGTGCCGCAAGAATAGTGATTTATCTTATAGGCTCTTTTAAATCTGCTTTGCTGGAAATTTTCATATGGAATCTCAGATTGGACTTTTATTTATTTATTTTTTTTTTAAAGATTTTACTTATTTATTTGAGAGAGAGAGCATGAGGGGGGAGGGTCAGAGGGAGAAGCAGACTACCTGCCGAGCAGGGAGCCCGATGCGGGACTCGATCCCGGGACTCCAGGATCACGACCTGAGCCGAAGGCAGTCGCTTAACCAACTGAGCCACCCAGGCGCCCAGACTTTTATTTATTTTTATTTGAGAGAGTGAGCGAGAGAGAGAGCACAAGAGAGAGTGAGCACAAGCTGGGGGAGAGGCAGAGGGAGAGGGAGAAGCAGGCTCCCCACTGAGCAGGGAGCCCAATGCGGGGCTCTATCCTAGGACCCTGGGATCATGACCCGAGCTGAAGGCAGACACTTAACTGACTGAGCCACCCAGGAGCCCCAGATTGGACTTTTAAAAGCCTCTTAAGGCTAGAAAGCCAAGCCACATACTCACCATCTGACTTCACCTGCAATACCTATAGATTTGAGTAAATTACTTTCTTTTCAAGGTCCCCAAAATATTCTGAGGTTTCTGAGACTGCCAGGAAGTGGCCTTCCTTACTCACCTGGTAAGGCTGTCAGGAACTCTGTAAGCAAGGTATCAGGCCAAGTTTTCCAAGGGGCTTTGTTGGCTCCATAAAGTCAACCTTAGTCCCTTAAAGCTGTCTGGTCATATCTGATTCCATGCACATTCTCAAAATAGACATTCCAGCCAAAGCCTTGGTAATATAAGCAATATTTCCGTTTCTGTCCTGTAACAAGGACAACAGACTCTTACTGAATTTATGCAAGTAACTATATTGCCATGAAAAGAGGACTCAAGAGTTTCTGAGTTCTGGGGGATCAGCTAGGGAGAAAGGGTAAATGCTTCATCTTTGTTACAAAGGTATATTTACCAAACTGCTATAAGTAATAGATCGCTTAAGATTAAAGGTTTCCTTAAATCTGGAAAAACAAGACATTAAGGAACCAGCAATGTTTCAAACAAAAAGTCATAAAAAAATTATAATCATCCTCCTTAGTTCATTCAGTGCCGTTTAATTAATATTTGCTCTGCTTGGTCCAGGTTTTTCATTAGTTTTGGAAATTCTTATCCAATTCAGTTTATGATCAAAGAGTTATCAGAAACCTGTACTTGTCAAAGTTCTTTCCATGAATCTCCTTGAAGATGAAGAACTCGCAGGAACACTATTACAAAAGCATCAGAATAAAACAATTGTAAATGACAAAAGACCTAAAAATGGCCATGGTTAAAGATCTGATGAGATTTCATTATAATGCAATTGACAAGGAAATGTATTTATTTCTTTGATATACATTTTAAGATAATAACTAGAATTATGATAACATTATACCAGAACATATCAGATTTCTAGGCATTTCATACAAGATCAGGAATGCTTATATTAATAACATATATCCACGCAAATATAATCTAAGAAGATTTAGCATCAGTTTTTTGACAGTGCTTCCCATTAAATTTAACATAACAGATAAGCCTAATTAGTGTAACATCTCTCTTTCTGTTAGGAGAGAAAACAAATCTTTGAGATGTTCCAGGAGCCCTTTGGAAAATCCTGAAGTTAGTTCAAGGTCAAAAAGACTTCATTTAGAATTTGATTTTCTGAAGTTTTTCAAAAATATCAAAAAGTTTTAGAACATTTCTTCAAGTAGGATCATAGATTACTATGAAATAATACTTTGTCACCCATTTAACCATAGTGACAAAGATTCTGCAGAGAAATACAAAAGAAAATTAAATAGTTGTTAAAAAAAAA
>NC_138370.1:148530984-148554324 GCF_054177405.1 Leptonychotes weddellii | reverse complement strand
TACATGTCTTTCTCTGTTTGACTTATTTCGCTCAACATAATACCCTCCAGTTCCATCCACGTCGTTGCAAATGGCAAGATCTCATTCCTTTTGATGGCTGCATAATATTCCATTGTATATATATACCACATCTTCTTTATCCATTCATCTGTCGATGGACATCTTGGCTCTTTCCACAGTTTGGCTATTGTGGACATTGAAAAGCTTAACTCTTTTAATAGAGAAGATTCAGCTTGCTTGCTTGCTTGCTTTTCTTTTTTCTTCTTCTTTCTTTTTTTTTTTTTAAGATTTTATTTATTTATTTGACAGAGAGAGACACAGCGAGAGAGGGAACACAAGCAGGGGGAGTAGGAGAGGGAGAAGCTGGCTTCCCGATGTGGGGCTCAATCCCAGGACCCTGGGATCATGCAGACGCTTAACCGACTGAGCCACCCAGGCACCCTCTTTTTTTTTTTTTAATAAGACTCTATTTTGGGGACACCTGGGTGGCTCAGTCAGTTAAGTGTCTGCCTTCAGCTCAGGTCATGATCACAGGGATGGAATCCTGCATCAGGCTCCTTGATTAAAATGGAGCCTGCTTCTCCCTCTGCCTAACACTCCCCCTGCTTGTGCATGAGCTCTTTCTCTCTCTCTCTGACAAATAAATAAGTAAAATCTTTAAAAAAAAACAAGATTTTACTTTTAAGTAATCTCTACACCCAGTGTGGGGCTTGAACGTACAACCCCAAGATCAAGAGTTGCATGCTCTACTGACTGACCCAACCAGACACCCCAAGGTTCAGCTTTTTGAAGCAAAAATTGAATAAAGACAACATGAGAAATTATTCTGACAAAAAGAATCTTTGTTTTCTAGACAGATTATTTTAATATGTAAAGAAAAACATTTTATAATTTCCTATTAAGAGCAGGCCAGTAGTCTAAGAAAATTGTCCTTTTAACAGAGAGAAAACTAAATTCTAATTTAGTACTAGCTTACTTTTCATATTGAAATTCATTCACTTAATTAAATTCATTTCAATCTTAGCCAGTCCTGGCCATGCATAAAATTTCTTTCTAAAGATTCCTTTTCCACAAACCTTCTACAATTTTTCAGATTTTATGTTTTTCCCTCTTTCCCATTTTGAAATTGCCATTCTCTCTTAGGACAAAATTACTTTCTTTTCTCTTAACAAAAATCCATTTCTCTTCCTCATACCTCTTTTATTGAAAACACACACACATACATACACACAGATACACACACATACACAAGAAAACGCACATTCTACTTTACTTGCATCCCTAGATATTTACCCTATTATTTCTAGGAAGTTTAATTACATATATTGGAAATTTTTTTACAAGAGGTAACATTTTAAAAATGTTTTAATTCCAGTATAGTTAACATTCAGTGTTATATTAGGTTCAGGTGTATAATATAGTGATTCAATAATTCTACATATTACTCAGTGCTCATCATAATAAGTGTACTCTTTAATCCCAATCACCTATTTCACCCATCCCCCCACCGGCCTCCCCTCTGGTAACCAACAGTTTGTTCTCTATATTTAAGAGTCTGTTTTGGGGGCCCCTGGGTGGCACAGTTGGTTAAGTGTCCAACTCTTGGTTTCCACTCGATTCATGATCTCAAGGTCATGAGATTGGGCCGCACATCGGGCTCCACACTCAACACAGAGTCTACTAAAATTTCTCCCTCCCTCTCCCTCTGCCTCTCCCCTCGCTTGCTGTCTCTCTAAAATAAATCTTTTAAAAAAAAGTCTTTTTTTTTTAGTTTGTCTCTTTTTTTCTTTGTTCATTTGTTTCATTTCTTAAATTCCACATATGAGTGAAATAATGGTATTTGTCTCTCCATGTCATTGCAAATGGCAAGATTTCATTCTTTTCCATGGCTAATATTCCACTGTGTGTGTGTATGTATATATATAATCTCTTTTTTATCCATTCATCTATTGATGGACACTTGGGTTGCTTCCATATCCTGGCTATTGTAAATAATGCTGCTATAAACATAGGGGTGCATATATCTTTTCGAATTAGTGTTTTCATATTCTTTGGGTAAATACCCAGTAGTGGAATTACTGAGTCATATGGTAGTTCTATCTTTAATTTTCTGAGAAACCACCGTTCTGTTTTCCGCAATGGCTGCACCAGTTAGCATTCCCACCAACAGTGCATGAGTTTTCCTTTTTCTCCTCATCCCTGCTAACACCTGTTACTTCTTGTATTTTTGATTTCAGCCATCCTGAGAGAATTGCAGTGATACCTCATTGTAGCTTTGATTTGCATTTCCCTGGTGATGAGTGATGGTGAGCATCTTTTCATTTATCTGTTGGCTAATTGTATGTCTTCTTTGGAGAAATATTTGTTCATGTCTTCTGCCCATTTTTTAATTGGATTATTTTTTGGGGGGGTGTTGAGTTGTATAAATTATTTATTTATTTTGCATACTAACCCTTCATCAGATACATCATTTGCAGATATCTTCTCCCATTCAGTAGGTTGTCCTTTAGTTTTGTTGATTGTTTCTTTTTGTTGTGCAGAGTTTTTATTTTGATGTCATCCCAATATTTTATTTTTGTTTTTATTTTTCTTGCCTCAGGAGACAGATCTAGAAAAATGTTGCTTCAGCTGATGTCAGAGAAATTACTGCCTGTACTGTCTTCTAGGATTCTTGTAGTTTCAGGTCTCACATTAAAGTCCTTAATCCATTTTGAATTTATTTTTGTGTTTGGTGTAAGAAAGTGGTCCAGTTTCATTCTTTTGCATGCAGCTGCCCAGTTTTCTCAACACCATGTGTTAAAGAGACTGTCTTTTTTCCTATTGCATATTTTTGCCTTCTTTGTTAAAGATTAATTGACCATATATTCATGGGTTATTTCTGGGCTATTTTGTTCTATTGATTTATGTGTCTACTTTTGTGCCAGTATCATACTGTTTTGATTATTATAGCTTTGTAATGTATCTTGAAATCTGGGATTGTGATACCTCCAGTTTTGTTTTTCTTTTTCAAGATTGATATGGCTATTCAGGGTCTTTTGTAGTTCCATACAAATTTTAGGATTGTTTGTTCTAGTTCTGTGAAAAATGCTATTGGTATTTTGATAGGGATTACATTAAACCTGTAGATTGTTCAATCCATGAGCATGGAATATCTTTCTATTTGTGTCATTTTTTTTTTAAGATTTTATTTATTTATTTGAGAGAGAGAGAATGAAAGAGAGAGAGAGCACATGAGAGGGGGAAGGGTCAGAGGGAGAAGCAGATTCCCTACTGAGCAGGGAGCCTGATGTGGGACTCGATCCAGGGACTCTAGGATCATGACCTGAGCTGAAGGCAGTTGCTTAACCAACTGAGCCACCCAGGTGCCCTATTTGTGTCATTTTGAATTTCTTCAGTGTTTTGTAGTTTTCAGAGTACAGGTCTTTCACCTCTTTGTTTAAATTTATTCCTGGGTATTTTATTATTTTTAGATACAATTATAAATGGGATTGTTTTCTTAATTTTCTTTCTGCTGCTTCCTTATTAATATATAGAAATGCAACAGATTCTGTACATTGATTTTGTATCCTGCAACCTTACTGAATTTCTTTATCAGTTCTCATAGTTTTTGGGTGGAGTCTTCAGGGTTTTGTATATATAGTATCATGTCATCTGCAAATAGTGAACAGTTTTACTTCTTCCTTACCAATTTGGATAACTTTTTTTTTTTTTCTTGTCTGATTGCTGTGGCTAGGACTTCCAGTACTATGTTGAATAAAAGGGGTGAGAGTGGACAGCCTCGTCTTGTTCCTGAACTTAGGGCAAAAGTTCTCAGTTGTTCACCTTTGAGTATGATGTTAGCTGTAGGTTTTTCATTTATGGCCTTTATTATGTTGAAGTATGTTCCTTCTAAACCTACTTTGTTGAAGGTTTTTATCATGAACAGATGAGGTACTTTGTAAAATGCTTTTTCTGTATCAATTGAAATGATCATATATTTTTTATCCTTTCTCTTGTTGATGTGATGTATCACATTGATTGCAAATATTGAACCAAACTTGCATCCCAGGAATAAATCCCATTTGATCATGGTGAATGATTTTTTTAATGTATTACTGATTCAGTTTGCTAATATTTTGTTGAGGATATTTGCATCTATGTTCATTAGAGATATTGGCCCGTAGTTCTCTTTTTTTGTAGTGTCTTGATCTTGTTTTGGTATCAGGGTAATGTTGGCTTCATAGAATGAATTTGGAAGCTTTCCTTCTTCTATTTTATGGAATAATTTGAGAAGAATAGCTTTAACTCTTATTATTTAAATGTTAGGTAGAATACATATATTAGAATTTTTTTAACCCTTAAAAACCTGCATTTTTAGTGAAAATAAAGAATTGAACAATTATGAACTGCCTTTTGTATTAGCATTCTGTGGCCTGGCAAGTTTATGATTACTTTTTATAATTTTTGGAAACATATGCTTTCTCATAGTAAATTTCTCAGCATGGCACAAAACATGTTTATGAATACATCCAAATATCTTTAGTTCCTGTGTAAAAGGAAGCAAAAAGTGGGTAAACCTATGTTCAGTAATTAATATTTAAGTATTTTATCTTAGTTGGAAATGATCTGGATATTTAATGAATTTAACTCATTCTTTAACTTAACCTAGCAAAATTTAAGGCTTCAGGTTACCAAAAATATTTGGGGGAAACTATTTAAAAATTTCACCTAAGGGGCACCTGAGTGGCTCAGTTGGTTGAGTGTCCAATTCTTGGTTTTGATTCAGGTCATGATCTTAGGGTCTTGGCATCAAGCCCTGTGTTGGCTCTGCACTGAGCATGGAGTCTGCTTGAGATTCTCTCCCTCACCCTCTGCTCCTCCCTCCGCTCACAAGTGCAGACGCGCGCTTGTGAGCACTCTCTCTCTCTAAAATAAATAAATAAAATCTTTAAAAGAAGAAGTTCATCTAAAACTTTTTTATCCTACTTATATCTATTTAATTTACTTGTTCTTAACAATTATGCTTAGCCTATCCACACAAACTTCTTGAGATATTAGACAGTCAGCCATCACACCAACCTCTTTTTCTTGCAGACAAATTTTGTAAGAGCTAACATGAACTCATTTGATCTTTAGTAACCCTAGATAGAATAAAAGTATTATATTTAATGCAGCTAACCCTAAATATGTATCTATTTTAACTAAACTAAGCAACTTAAACTGGCTTCAGTATATTTTCCCAGATCATAAGAACCTGAAAAGCATTTGGGTTAATTTTTATTCTATTTCTGAAAATTTTTAGGAATACTTAATTTATATAAACAGATTTCTTTAAGCCAATTAAATGAGTTCTTTTACAGATTAATTTTAGTATACCATCTGGAGGTAGGAAAATGCCACATATTTATAACACATGTGTATATATAGACATACAAATAGACAGAAACAGAGATGTTATAGCTTCCGTTTTAAAATTACTGCCATGAATCAGGTACAATAATATAAAACTCACTAGTTATAAGAAGAGTTGGGTATAAGTCATATTTCTGGTAGATGGAATAAATTTATGCTACCTGCTCAGATGGTTAAAGCTTTTTTAAAACCAATATTTCTGGAGAAGACACTTAAAGCCTTTTTCATTTGTCTAAGTTTCAAATGAGCTTTCCCTCTTTCATTCTTCTTCTGATAAAAATTACTTCCCTCAAGTTTGTACTTTATAGAAATGGCCTAGATAAGTTAACATTTACATCACACAAAGACATAGAAAAAGAATACATGCTTCCCCAAGAAGGACTTTGGCTTTGTGAGGCCAGTATTTATAAACCTTTTGACATAAATTGGGGAGATTTGGAAATCCGTAAAAAGGAGTAGGTAAATTTTGAACTGCTTCTAGAGAGGTATTTGTAGTTTCCCAAAGATTTGTAAGATAAGGACAGTTGCTCTCAATTCTTCAAAGAATTAGGTTGCAGCCTAAATGACATCCTAGGTCAATTCACCCATCCAACTAGTTATCTTTGATTTGCTTCACCATTCAATCTTGGGCCACTTTACCTTAGGGGGAAAAGGCTCTACCATTGCGTCTGTCAGCCCCTGAACATCGATCTTCAGCTGATCATTGTAGGAAGGCCTAGGAGAAATTCTGGTCATCTGCTTCCTCTGTCAATGGCAGCAGCGGCGGCGTGGAGGGGTTCCTCAGGGAACTGTCTGGTTTGTTTTAACTACAGTATAACTATGGGTGGGAAGAACGCCCCTTAGCAGATAATCAAGGTCCCTGTGAGTAGAGTTGTGAACGGCCACTGATCTTTCTAACTCTTCTCTAAATTCGGTAGGAACTTTTGAAAATGGAGATAAAGTGGGGCTTTATAATTTAAAAGATCTGATGCTGTCCAGAGGACATGGATTCTTTGTAGTGGGGGTCCAGGATACATCCACAAAGGACATTGCATAGGAAGGTCTGAAGCTGGCAGAACCAGATTACAGAGCACTGGAAAGTAGAAATTGTGAGAAACAGCAAAGTGAGCCCTGTCTCAGATGCTTCTACTAAATTCAATTTCTGGCTTTCAGCATTTACATGAGTACCTATATATACCCTGGGCCTGAAGATTAGGTTGAAGTGCTCTCTGCAAATCTTGTAGGGAGAGGGAAGTTAAAACAGGCAGATGGGGCCAGATTTTAAGAAGGGGAATTTACACTGGATGTGGACATTATTTTTTGTTCTAATTTCTGTTCTTTCATCTTGTTAAGGGAGTCTCTAAGCCTAGCTGTAATACTCCTTTGTGTCGTCTCTTTAATTTGGTCTTTCCATCAGTACTGATAATACAATTGTTTAGAATGAGAGCTCTCTAAAATTTTTTTCTTTCAAAAATAGCCAAGGGGAGCCTGGGTGGCTCAGTCCTTAGGCGTCTGCCTTCAGCTCAGGTCACAATCCCGGGGTCCTGGGATCAAGCCCTGCATTGGGCTCCCTGCTCAGAGGGAAGCCTGCTTCTCCCTCTCCCACTCCCCCTGCTTGTGTCCCCTCTCTCGCTGTGTCTCTCTCTCTGTCAAATAAATAAATAAAATCTTAAAAACAAACAAACACACAAACAAACAAAAACAAAAATAGCCAATTCAGAGGATTCATCATCTGGCCATTGACAAATAGAATCTTCATCTCAATAGTGACTTAAACCAATATGCCTTTTTACAGCTCAACCAAGAACGTAAGAGGCATTTCAAAGGGCAGTGCAAAAGATACAGCCCTCACAGGATCCAGGAAGTTCAGTCCCAGAGTTAGCCTAAGAAAGCAGAGGCATTCATTGTCACAGGTGGTAAGAATGGTAGAGTGAAAACAGTATCTCCGGTTTTCCACAAAAAACAGATACTGTTTTTCCACAAAAAACAGTATCATCCAGAGATGCCACTGGTCACAGACTTGCTATCTGTGACACAGGCAGATGCTACTGGAATGGGACTTTTCTAGCACTACCAAGGCAATGAAGCTTGAGATGACAAAGGCGCCTTATGGACTAGACTCCTTATAACACAATCTTCTGAGAGCTGGCATAGTCGGACAAAGGGAATCCTGCCTCACACTGGACCCAATTCAGCTCAGGTCAGACCCAGTATGGTTTTTCATATTGGATCCACAGCCTATTTGGTTGTCTGCAAGATACATATTGGTACATGCATCCTGTAATTGTTGGAGACCAGACAGAATATTCTCATTCATCATAAAGCCAAGCTCTCAGGACATGGAACATGATGACAGAAACAAAAGAAAATAATGACCATCTCTGGGAGGAAAGGGATCAATAGAAATCAAGATTACTCATACCAAATCTTTACCAGAGTCACTACACCCAAGGAACTTAGTTCACACAAGTATTTTCTCCTGCTAGTCTATGTTTAGAAAAAGAAAAGAACACCTGGCTGGCTCAGTTAGAGGAGCATGCGACTCTTGATCTCAGGGTTATGAGTTTGAGCCCCACGTTGCGTGTAGAGATTACTTAAAATAAAATCTTAAAAAAAAAAAAAAAGAAAGAAAGAAAGAAAAGGACTCTTGTCACTCTTGATTCCAACAGATCCTTCAGGCAGAGATTTGGGAGACTGACATGTAAGGACTCTTACCTTCTGCTGGCTTTTTTCAGGGATCCTAGGATTTCTCAGTTGCAGCAGCGCCAGAGTGAGCAACGTCTAGCCGGTGGAAGTCCCTTTATGATTGCCAACTGTAAGAGTGGAAAAATTTCTCCTTCTTCTCTTTTAGGTTCTTCAGCGGGTCTGATAATCAAATTGACATAAGACAGATTAACAGGACAAAAAGAAGTTAAATTTTCTATGTGCCAGAGCCCCAAAGATCTGAGACTCAAGGGCCTGTCACGGAGTTGAGGCTTACATGCCATCCTCAGCTGAGGAATGGGATAGTGGCCTGGGGCTTCAAAGGGGAGGAGGGTAATTCACAGGACGATAAGAGAAGCCTGTTTGGTAATTAACTGTCGTCCTGCCACACAGATAAGTCTTCCAGACAAAAAGTTGTCTCTGGCAATAGCTGTCTTTCTGGGCCAGGCCCCCTATGGAAATTCTTTTAGATAGTTAAGGGAGAGGTAGAAGTTTGTCTTGGGTCTGTTGGGTCTTGATTGACTTCAGCTCAAAATTACCCACATGACAAAGTGGCACATTCTGGGGTGGCATATTCTACTCTCCTTCAAAGGCTTTCTCAGTCCTTGTGTGCTTATAGGAAATTATAACCATTTTGGGGTGCTCTGTCTATAAGCCATAGAGGCACCATGGTTGAGGCAGTGGTTACCTCACCTTACTTGCCATATTACACCCTTGAGAAAGATCTAGAGAAGTGCTACTCAGAGTACAGTGTACACTGTGGGCTACAGTTCTTTTTTTTTTAATTTAAATTCCAATTAGTTAACATATAGTGTAGTATTGGTTTTAGGAGTAGAATTTAGTGATTCATCACTTACATATAACACCCAGTGCTCATCCCAACAAGTGCCCTCCTTGATACCCTTCACCCATTTAGCCCATCCCCCCACCCACCTCCCCTCCAGCAACCTGTTTGTTTTCTATATTTAAGAGTCTCGTATGGTTTACCTCCCTTAGAGTTAGTTCTTGAACTAGTATTACCTGTGTCCAGATAATCATAGAAATTGAGAACAAGCATTTAGAAACTTCTATAGCAGTTTGACAGAATAATGTGTCTGTTGAATTTAATAATAAAAATGTCAGCTTGTATTTTGCTGTCTGTTTTTTTTTAAAGATTTTCTTTATTTATTTGAGAGAGAGAGAGAGTGAAAGCAGCGAGAGGGGGAGGGGAAGGGAACACAGTGGGGGACAGAGGGAGAGGTAGAAGCAGATTCCCTGCTGAGCAAGGAGCCTGATGCAGGGTTCGATCCCAGGACCCCAGGATCATGACCTGAGCTGAAGGCAGATGCTTAACTGACTGAACCACCCAGGCTCCCCTGGAGAGAATTCTTAAGATTTAAAAAAGAGTCAAATTCTTCATGACACTGAATTTCCAGTGGTCTTGGATATGATATCAAAAGCACAGACAAAATGGCAAAAATAGACAAATGGGACTACATCAAACTAAAACTGTTGTACATCAAAAGACAGAGTCAAAAGAGTGAAAAGGCAACCTACCAAATGGGAGATAATATTTGTAAATCATATACCTGAATTATCTGACCAGGGATTAATATCCTGAATGTATAAAGAACTCCTACAACTCAACAACAAAAATATCAAATAACCCAATTAAAAAATGGGCAAAGGATTTGACTAGACATTTCTTCAAAGGTGATGTACAAATGGCCAATACACATATGAAAAGATTATTGGCATCACTAATCATTAGGGAAAAGCAAATCAAAACCACATTGAGATATTACCTCACACCCATTAGGATGGTCACTATTAAAAAAAAAACCAAAAAACAAAAAACAAAACCCAGGAAATAACAAGTATTAGCAAGGACATGGAGAAAATGGAACCTGTTGGTGGGAGTGTAAAATGGTGCAACCGCTGTGGAAAACAGTATGATGCTTTCTCAGAAAATTAAAAATAGAACTACCATATAATCTAGCAATGCCACTTCTGGGTATACATCCAAAAGAATTGGATACAAGATCTCAAAGAGATATTTTTCACACCCATGTTCATTGCAACATTATTCACAATAACAGGGAAGTAGAAGAAGCCTAAATGTACATCAACAGATGTATGTATAAAGAAAATGTGGTATAAATATATACATAGTGAAATACTGTTCAGTCTTAAAAAGGGAGGAAATCCTGTCACATGCTGGAACATGGATGAACCTTGAAGACATTATGCTAAGTGAAATGAGCTAGTCACAAAAAGATAAATATTGTATGATTCTTTTTTTTTAAAGATTTTATTTATTATTTGACAGAGAGGGAGAGAGCACAAGCAGGGGGAGCAGTAGAGGGAGAGGGAGAAGCAGACTCCCTGCTGAGCAGGGAGCTGGAGGTGGGACTCGATTCCAGGACCCTGGGATCATGACCTGAGCCAAAGGCAGATGCTTCAACAACTGAGCCACCCAGGAACCACATGCTGTATGATTCTTTTTTTTTTTTTTTTAAGATTTTATTTATTTATTTGACAGATACACAGTGAGAGAGAGAACACAAGCAGGGGCAGAGGGAGAGGGAGAAGCAGGCTTCCCGCGGAGCAGGGAGCCCGATGCGGGGCTCGATCCCAGGACCCCGGGATCATGACCTGAACCAAAGGCAGACGCTTAACGACTGAGCCACCCAGGCGCCCCTGCTGTATGATTCTTATATAAGATATCTGAAGTAGCCAAATTCATAGAAACAGAAGGCAAAAGGTGGTTACTAGGGCTGAGGGGAGGGGATGAGGGAAGTTGTTGTTTAATAGGTATAAAGCTGGCTTGTCTTTTATCTCCTTTATATTAGTTATTTTTGCTGCATAAAAAATTATCACAAACTTATAGTTTAAAACAACACACATTTATTATCTCACATTTTACATCAGTCAGGAGTCTGGCTTGGGTTCACTAGGTCCTCCGGTCAGGGTCTCACCAGGCAGAAATCAACGTGTTACATTGATACAATGGCTACAATCTCATCTGAGACTTAGGGTCCTGGGGACTTAGGGTCCTCTTTGAAGCTCACTGTGGCTGTCCATAGAATTTAGGTCCTTGTGGTTTGTGATTAAAGTTGCGTTTCTTGCTTGCTATTAACTGAGGACTGTTCTTATTTCCTAGAGGCTGCTCTCAGGTCCTTGCCACATGGCACCCTATCATAAAATGACAGTTTGCTTTTTCTTCAAGGGACCAGGAAAACAACCGTCTGACAGTTCACCTTCTTTTAAAGGGCTCAGTTGATTAGGGCAGGCCCATCCAAGATAATCTCCTTTTTTATTAATTCAAAGTCCAATTTGGTTATCTAATCATAGGAATGATACTCCATCATATTCGCTGGGCTCACATATACAAGGCATATACATTAAAGGGCAGGAATCTTTGGGACAATCTTAGAAATCTTACCGAGGGCGCCTGGGTGGCTCAGTCGGTTAAGCGTCTGCTTTCAGCTCAGGTCATGATCCCAGAGTCCTGGGATCGAGCCCCACATCAGGCTCCCTGCTCAGCGGGGAGTCTGCTTCTCCCTCTCCCTCTGCCTGCCGCTCTGCCTACTTGTGCTCTCTATCTCTCTGTCAAATAAATAAATAAAATCTTTAAAAAAAAAAAAGCATTCTTACCGAAACTTCTTCCTTTTATTGAAAGTCATCAAATACCAAGCAGGACTTGTGGCATAAAATAACCTTGGAGTGGAGAAAAAAAATTGTGTGATGATGTTTCTCTCTTTAATTGGACATAATGATAATAAGGTAGTTTATTCTCATTATTTATTCAAGTTTTGCTGGAGGAGAAATAAAAGGAAATAGGTTGGTTTGGCCCACTTAAAAATTAAGTAAGTGTTATGTTATTTATTTGTTCTCATTTCAAGTATTACATGTATTTTTAAATGTTTTCTATAAGCAGGGAAACACTTTTTAAACTTAAAAAATATTTTTTGTTGGATTAGTTTATGATTTCACATATAAATAAACTATATCCTTCTCCATGTTTAGTTAATGATATTTCTGAAATATGACACATTGCTAAAATAATATTCTTTCCAGTATTTATTTATTTATAAAAGATTTAATTTATTTATTTGTCAGAATAAGAGAGAGGGAGCACAGGCAGGGGGAGCGGCAGGCAAAGGGAGAAGCAGGCTCTCTGCTAAGCAAGGAGCCCGATGTGGGACTCAATCCCAGGACTCTGGGATCATGACCTGAGCTGAAGGCAGACCCTTAACCGACTGAACCACCCAGGCATCCCTCTTTCTCGTATTTAAACCATATTTTCTAACAAATAAAAATTGGTACTCAAAACAATTTATATCCTTTGCAGATATATTCTTTTTAGAAATATTCTTTTATTTCCAAAAGTCAGAAATTTATACATTTTAAGTTTTGTTTAAAGTACCTACTATATGAGAAAAATCCATCTCTAATGTTTCTTATTCTATAGTTGCAATGTGTCCTGCAAAATGTTACTATTTCAACATGATGGAAAAAATACTAAAATAAAGATGGGACTAGATTGGGAATTTTTAAAACCATTTTGTTTCAGAAATTTTATATTAAAATGGATGAAGAAGTAAAGATTTAATGCCACAAAAGGCAATATGGAAAATTCAAAATTTTCCTTAACCCTTTCATGGCACACGTTATGTCACATATATTTAAGAGAAACTTATA
Source organism: Leptonychotes weddellii (assembly GCF_054177405.1). NCBI lineage: Eukaryota > Metazoa > Chordata > Mammalia > Carnivora > Phocidae > Leptonychotes > Leptonychotes weddellii. The sequence goes on along the minus strand of NC_138370.1, from coordinate 148,541,568 downwards.
AAGTAATAATAATAGTAATGACCATGCAACACAATATTCTATTGGAAAGAGTATTGGCTTTTTAAGAAAAACCATGTTTTTTTGAAATATCATTCACATAACCATAAAATTCACCTATATCAAGTATACAATTAGTATAGTATAGCATATCCACAGAGTTGTGCAACCATCACCATAATCTAAGTTTGGAACATTTTCATGTTCTAAAAAAGAAACTCCTTTTTTTAAAAAAAGTTTTATTTATTTAAGTAATCTCTACACCCCACCTAGGGCTCACACTCATGACCCCAAGATTAAGAGTCACCTGCTATTCTGACTGAGCCAGGCAGGCTCAGTTTCAGGCTCAGTTTCTAAAAAAGAAACTCCTTACCCATTAACAGTCACTCCCTATTCCACCCTTCCTTAGTCCTAGGCGACCACTAATCTACATTCTGTCTCTACAGATATGCCTATCTATTTTTTTTTAAAGATTTTATTTATTTATTTGAGAGAGAGAGAGAATGAGAGACAGAGCACATGAGAGGGGGGAGGGTCAGAGGGAGAAGCAGACTCCCTGCCGAGCAGGGAGCCCGATGTGGGACTCGATCCTGGGACTCCAGGATCATGACCTGAGCTGAAGGCATTCGCTTAACCAACTGATATGCCTATCTATACTTTACATATAAATGGAATTATATAATATGTGGCCTTTTGTGTCTATCTTCTTTTACTTAGCATAATGTTTTCAAGGTTCATCTACGTTGTAGCATGAATCAATATTTCATTCCCTGTTATGGCCAGGTTTCGTGGTTCCATTGTATGGATTTACAAGATTTTATCTATCCATTCATTACTTGATGGACATTGGCTTGTTTCCATTTTTTGTCTATTATTACTAATGCTGCTATGAATGTTCATGCATACATTTTTGAGAGGACAAATTGTGTTTTCAATTCTCTTGGGTATATACCTGGGAGTGAAATTGCTGGATCATATGGTAACTCTATGTTTAACTTTTTGAGGAACTGCCAGATTATTTTATGAAGAACTGCACTATTTTACATTTGCAACAGCAATGTATGAGGGTTCCAATTTCCCTACATGCTTTCCAACACTTTTTATTGTCCATATTTTTTATTGTAGCCATCTTAGTGGGTATGGAGATTAATGGCTTTTAAGTCAATCAGAATAATATGTCCAGGGCACCTGGGTGGCTCAGTTGGTAGACTCTTGTTTGTTTGTTTGTTTGTTTAAACAATATGTCCAAAATGCAAATACAACCAACTCACTCCCATTCAATGGTCTCCATTATTTTTTCCAGAATAAATTACAAAGTTGTAATATAACATAGGTGGCCTTCCATGTTGCTATCCCTACCTCCCTATCTCTTTAGCCTCCTGTTCTGCCTCTCCCCTTCTTTGCATTTTATACTCTGGCCATACTGAATTGCTTGAAGTTTTCTGCATGCACTTTGCTACCTCTAACCTCTGAAACTTTGTTTGGGCATTTCTCTCTGCCTCTATTCCCTGCCACTCAACTTTTCTTTGCCCAATTTATATACATGCTTTGAGATTCTACTCAGGTTTTCCTTTCTCATGAGCTCTTCTCTAAATTCCCAGATGTTATTACTTTTTTCTACTAGGTATTAACTTATTAATACAACTATCCTATGACACAGGAACTATTATTATCCTAATTTTATACATAAGGAAACTGTCCATTAGAAAGAATGAGAAACAGAGATGTTAAGTAACTTGCCAAAAGTTATACAGTAAGGGAGTGACACAGATCAAATTAAATTTCATTCTTCTAGGCTCTCATAGCAGCCTTGCACACATGGGTTCTTTATCTCATTGCTTTTATATTATCTCCCTAATATGCCCTTAATTCAATCATTCATTCATTTAACTATTCATTCTCTAAGTATTTATTTATAGTTTAACATATGTCAGGCACTATGGCAGGTGCTAGGAACACAGTGTTGACAAATTAGATTCTATATGGGGCCTCACTGAACTTAGGGTGTAGTGGGGTATACAAATAATTTGATTAAATGGGTGTGTGCTATGGTAGCAAGTAGCAGGGAGACATAATCAGTAGTTAAGGAAGCCTGGAAAAATTATTTTGAACTGAGAAGGATAAGGATCATGAGAAGTTAGTGAGGTAAATATCTTATGATGTTTGGCTTAGAGATGATGGGTAGCATGTCATATTATATCTTTTTTAATCCCCCAAATTTAGTGGCCTAAGAAACAGATTAAACTATTATCTCCTCATAGTTTCTGTGGTCAGGAATTTGGAAGTGACTTAATTAGGTGGTTGTGGCTCAGGGTCTCTCACAAAGTTGTCATCAAGATATTGACTGGGGCTGCAGTCATCTGTACTTTTAACAAAGTTTGACTGGAAGATCTGTGAGATCCTCCACACAGCAATGGGCAGGAGCCTCAGTTCCTCACCACAAGGGTCTTTCTCCAGCGCTGCTTGAGTATTTTTGAAATATGACAACTTTCCCAAGAGCATGTGATCCTAGAGAGAGAACAAGGAGACCACAATGTCTTTCATGACTTAGTCTTGGAAGTCATGCAACATCACTTCTACAAACATTCTATTCATTAGAAGTGAGTCACTAAGTCTATCCCATATTTAAGGAGAAGAGAATTAGGTTACAACTATTTGAAAGGAGGAGTATCAAAGATTACATAAACATATTTTAAAACCTCCACACATGTTTGGAGAAATGACAAAAAAAAGTTTAGCATGGTTAGAATTAGAGTAAAAGGAGAGTAATGATGGTTGAAGAGAAGATTAATGACCCATGACATTGGAAAAATGAGCTGGGCCCAGAGTTCTTATTGCTTTATTAATCTTAGTGATTTAGTTTTTATTTTAAGGGCAGTGGGAAGCCATTGAAGAGTTTTTATTTGTTTAAACAGCTTTATTGAGATATAATTCATAAACCTTATAATTAGGAACACCTGGATGGCTCAGTCGGTTAGGCATCTGCCTTCGGCTCAGGTCATGATCCCAGGGATCATGGGGAGCCTGCTTCTCCCTCTGCCTGCTGCTTCCCCTGCTTGTGCTCTCTCTCTCTCTGACAAATAAATAAAATATTTTTTTAAATCTTAAAAAAATAAACCATATAATTATTCATAAACCATATACATCATCCATTTAAAATGTTCAATTCAATGGCTTTTAGTATATTCACAGAATTGTGCATCTATCACCACAATCAAATTTAGGACATTTTCATTACTCCCAAAAGAAACCTGTACCCCTTAGTTGCTATCCCTCATCCCACTTGTCTCTATGCAACTGCTAATCTACTTTTTGTCTCTATAGATTTGCCTATTCTGGGAATCATATAATATGGAATCATATAATATGTGGTCCTTTGTGACTGGCTTCTTTCACTTACCATGATTTCAAGTTTCATCCATGTTGCACCATGTGTCAGTACTTCATTTCTTTTTATGGCTGAATAATACTCCATTGCTTGTATATAGCACATTTGGTCTATCAGTTGATAGACATTAGGGTTGTTTCCACTTTTGGGCTATTATGAATAATGTCGCTATAAGCATTCACATTCAAGATTTTGTGTGAACATGTTTTCATTCTCTTGGGTATATACCCAGGAGTGGAATTGCTGGGTCATATGATAACCATATGTTTAATTTTTTGAGAACCTGTAGACTGTTTTCCAATTAGGTGCATCATTTTACATTCCTGCTAGCAATGTATGAGGGTTTCCAATTTCGTGAATTCACATCCTTGCTAACACTTGTTATTGTTCATCTTTTTGATGACAGCCATCCTGGTGGGTGTGATGTGGCATCTCATTATATTTTTAATTTGCATTTCTGTTTTAAAATGTGGGTTTTGTTATTATTCAAATATGGCAAGGTCAACAGACCAGATTGCCATTAAAAAGATAGCTGTCATACCACAGATCACAAGAGGAGGGGTTACACCAAGCCCTGCCTGAGGATGCCAAAAGGGGAGGCACCGGGTTAGGTCAGGAGGAGGGTGGAATGTGGGCAAGAGCTTTTATTGCGGTTTCTATGGGAAGAACACAGGTGAGGCAGGTAAGCAGGGTTAGAATTGGCTAGGCTGAATAATTTCCACAGGCTCTGCAGTGGCGTAGGAGCTGCTCCTAGTTGCCTGGTACCTGGCCTTGGGGTAATTAGGGTAGGGAAATACTAGTCTGGAGTGTAAGAGCCTGATAAGGGAGTGGTTGGGGGTATGGGCTCTGGATTGGTTGGTTTGCATATAAAAAGCATATGCAGGCAAGTCCCTTAACTATCTAAGGGTGGATAGCCCTGGGAGGGACAGGTGCTTCAGCATCAGCAAGACCCCCCAAAAATGTCAAAGCCTCAAAACACATGGTTAATAAAATTCCACTGATGGCTAATGATGTTGAGTATCTTTTCATGTGCTTATTGGCCATTTGTATATCTTCTTTGGAGAGGTGTCTGCTCAGATCCTTTGCCCATTTTTAAATTAGGTTATTTTTCTTTTTATTATTGAGTTGCAATAATTCTTTATACATACTAGCTACAGGTCCCTTATCTGATATATGATTTGCAAAAAAATTCTATTCTGTGGATTGTTTTTTCATTTTCTTGATGTTATCTTTTGAAGCACAAAAGGGAGAGGTTTTTTTTTTTTAGATTTTTAAAATTTTTATTTATTAATTTGAGAGAGAGAGAGAGAGAGCAAGAGGAAGGAGGAGAGGCAGAGGGAAAGGGAGAAGCAGACTCCCCGCTAAGCAGGGAGCCCGATGCAGGACTCGATCCCAGGACCCTGGGATCATGACCTGAGCCGAAGGCAGCCGCTTAACTGACTGAGCCACCCAGGCACCCCTAAGGGCTTTTTTTTTTCTTTTTTTTTAAGGGAGAGTTTTAATAGGAAAGTGACCTAACCAGATTTACATTTTAGGAAGAATACTCTACAGGACAGCTAATTGTGTGTGGGTGAGCAAAGGGTGTAATACAGAAAAATCATGAAGGAAGCCCAGGAATCTTTGGCTTGGAAACTTTAGGACACATTGCAAGTGTAATTAAAGGAACACTAGAGATGGATTTTCCTCATTAGCTGGTACTTTAAACAAATTTAAATATATACATTTCTAACTTCTGGAGCTGAAAGAAATGCAATCTAAATGGAACATAAAAATAGTTAATTATTTTTTATTGAGAGAAACCAGGAGGTGATGTTTAGATGTAAGGAGTTCATTGCTACAAGAAAAATAAGTGTTTTCCTGGTCTGGAATAATTATAAAGGAAATTTCTATTTGATTTTAGACAAGTATGATTCAAATACTAGAAGGTCTGTCATTTTCAGCAATAAGTATCACATTTCAGAATTACTACTGAACAAAATATGAAACTCAATATGAAAAATGATTAATTCATTTATATCTGAAGTCTTAAACTAAATAAAGGGAAAGAGAGTGTTAAAAAGTGTCTGAGGGGACACATAGGTGGCTTAGTTGGCGAAGCATCTGCCTTTGGCTCAGGTCATGATCCTAGGGTCCTGGGATTGAGTCTCGCGTTGGGCTTCCTGCTTAGGGAGCTTCTCCCTCTCCCTCTGCCTGCCGCTCCCCCTGCTTGTGCTCTCTCTCTCTCTCTCTGACAAACAAATGAATAAAATCTTTAAAAAAATAAAAATAAAAAGTTTGAAAATAGGCTTATTAAAAAAAGAAAATAGGTTTATTGAGGAAAATCAGGTCTGATGACAGGTTAATAACTGAACATGTTATGTCTGAAGTTCCTCTGAGATATTCAAGTATGGATTGGCTCAAAGGCCTTTGGATATATGATTCTGGTGCCTGCTGGAAATATCTAAGTTGTAGTTCTAGATTTTGGAGTCATTTTCATACAGATGGTAACTAAAAAACGTTGGCTATATTGAGATAATTCAGGGAACTGGACAGTAAGAATGGAAGGAGGTGCTGAAAAGAATCAGGGAAGCATCACCGCTGAAGGCATAAAAAGAGGAACTTGGAAAGAACAAGAGGATTAGCCAGAGATGTAGCAGGAAAATGGGGAGAGTGTCTACCCTAGGTGTCAAGGGAAGAGAGAGCTGGACAGTGTGAAATATTTTTTTGAGAGGTCAAGCAAAATTTTGTGTGCTGAATATAGGAATACAGAGATTAGAAGTGATCTTAGTAAGAGTAATTTTGGGGGAGCAGTAAAGATGGAAGTCTGTGCAATGAGTTCAAGAATGAATATAAGTGGAGAGAATGTAGATAGTGAATATAGAACTATTCAACTGCCTTCAGTCCTAAGGATTGTAGTGGAATGAGAATGTGGGATGAGAGAACAGTGTTTTTCATTTAGGAGAGGGCTTCGGTGTTTAAATGCTGATAAGAGGAAGGCATTAAAAAGATATTTAAAAATATATTTAGTGCCATTTCATTACTTGTTTTGTTGTTTCTGGAGATTTTCTCTGTTCCCTTCCTGTTTTTGTCACTTTTGGTCTTTCCTTTCTACTCAGAGTCCCTCCCCTTTACTATTTCTTACAGGGCTGGTTTAGTGATCATAAACTCCTTTAGTTTTTGTGTGTCTGGGAAAATCTTTCTCTCTTCTGAGTGGCGACGTACACCTGAAACTAATATTACTAAGTAATATGTTAACTAACTGGAATTTAAATAAAAACTTTAAAAAAGATGAAATCTACTTACACTTTAATAAATGAAGATGTTAGTTGAAAAAAGATATTAAAAATACAAGTGAACAGTATATGGACCAGATACTGTAAGACTAAAGACAAAAAACCTACACAAATACTGTGCTGAGTAAATCTGTTTCTCACATTGGTATGAGTTAACATTTATAATTACTTTATGTGTATATTAGGATTGAACATATGAGTAAATATATTGTAGATAATGAGAGCCAGGTTTCTCATTATTGGAGGAAGAAGAAATTACAAATAAAGGAAGAGAAAAGGCTAGAATAAACTTTGTGATCTGGAATCAATGGTATCATAAAAAACTCATGGATAGAGCGCCTGGGTGGCTCAGATGGTTAAGCGTCTGCCTTCGGCTCAGGTCATGATCCCGGGGTCCTGGGATCAAGTCCCGCATCGGGTTCCCTGCTAGGCGGGGAGCCTGCTTCTCCCTCTTCCTCTGCCTCTCTCTCTCTCTCTCTGACTCTCATGAATAAATTAAAAAAAAAAACTCATGGATATAGATATATATATATATATATATATAAATAGGTGTGCATAAGTGCATTAATATACATGCATGTAATTCCTTAGCTCTGTTCACTAAGAGGGCCTCTGTTCATTAAGATACCCTAGTAGCAATTAGCACATCTAGCACCCAGATTGGTTCCTAAATGCCATTCTTTAATAAAGGGAACCAGGGGGGCTCCTTGGAGAAGTTGTTGATTCCAAGGAGCCTGGAATAGCTTCTGGCACAAGAAAATAAGGAAGTGCTTAAAAAAGGAAGTGAACATGTCAAAAGGATACAGAAACTAGCCTGAAGGAGCTCCCAATGGCTGGAGTTGAACAATTTGAGAAACAAAACAATGATAATATTGAATTATAACCCATAGAATAAAATAAATATCCGTAAGTCCATACTGACATAAATATAATTACGCAAATAAGTTAGGGAGAAGGCATAACTATTCCTCACAGGAGAATTCCAATTTGTAAGTGTAGAATGAATAAGGGAAATATACAATTTCTCTTAGGCAAACACAACAGTAATAATTGTTGCAGGCAAGATCCACTGATGCATGTTAGAATCAATGAGTAACATTTTGAGGAGAAAGAGGATTTTTGCATAGTCTCAAAGTACCTCAAGATTTTTATCGATACAAAGGAAAAAATAGTAATTTTACTACCTGGTAGATGTCAGCTTAACTAAATGATCAAGATTAATACCATCAGTAGTAAGATGTATTGACATCATGTAACCCCTGATATGATGCATTGAGAACACAGTATCACTTCTAGGTATTTTTGCCAAAAATGTGTAACTTCAATCTAATTATTAGAAAATATCAGAGAAACCAAATTGATAGACATTCTACAAAACGACTGCCAATACTCATCAAAAGTGTCAAGGTCATGAAAGACAAGAAAAAATTGAGTAACTGTCATAGTCTGGAGGAGACAGAGGAAACCCAATAACTAAATACAGTATGGGATCCTGGATTGGATCCTGGGACAGAAAAAAAAAAAAAAACAAAGGCAAAAACCAGTAATATCTCAATAATGTCTATAGTTTAGTTAATGGTATTATATGTTCACTTTCTGTTTTTGAACATCATACTATGGTTATGCAAATTGTGAATATTAGAAAAAGCTTGGGTGAAGGGTATACATGAACTCTGCACTATTTTTGTAATTTTTCTGTAAGTCTAAAACTATTTCAGAACAAAAAGTTAAAAAAAAAAAAAGAATAAAAGTGAGGGGTGGGATCTAGAGCACAGGGTAAAAAGTACTCCTGCTTAGGAGGAGGTATGCCTCTCCCATGGAACCAAGAGGGCTGGTGAAAAATATGAGTGGTCATGGAGGTAGGTTTACTGAATTGATGTCAGGAAACTGGTGGAGTTCTTCAAGGAAAAACCAGGGCTGTCCCCTCAATGTCCACCACAGGGCTTGTCATAGAGTAGGGATACAACAAATGTTTATTGAACTGAACAGGCTTGGATTTGAGTCATGATTATATGATTTCTAGGTATGACCTTAGGCAAGTTCTTTACTCTCTGTGCCTTCATTTTCTCTGAAAATGGGGATTATAATCCCAGTTGTTGAGTTAGAAATTAATATATATTTACCAAAATCTATTTCCTTTTCTTCCTGGGCACACAGCTAGATAATGCTTCAGCCTCCAATTATGTTAGATACCTACTGACTCACACATCACTGGCTTTCAATATATATTTAATGAAAGATTATAACTATTAAAATGTTCCATTATAAACTTTGTTGTGGGGCCACCTGGGTGGCTCAGCCGGTTAAGGGTCTGCCATCAGCTCAGGTCATGATCTCAAGGTCCTGGGATCGAGCCCCGTGTCAGGCTCCCTGCTCGCAGGGAAACTACTTCTCCCTCTCCTCCCTGCTCATGCTCTCTCTCGCTCTCTCTCTCTCTCAAATAAATAAATAAAATCTTAAAAAAAAAAGCAAAAACCCAAACTTTGTTGTATTACCAGTTACTCTTTATCTTGATCCAAGATGGTATCTTGTCTGGCCATCGAGGTGGTAAAGGCCAAATGAAAATTTAATGGATAATTTGTTGTAAAGAATATGATTTTTTACACAGATCTAACTGATAATGATTAATTCTTCCCTAAGTATGAGCCATGGAAAAAAGCCATGTATTCTTAATCCTCTGACATTGGATAGAACTGGAAGGAAATAACAATTGTGGAAAAAATTTAGAGTATTTCTTCCTTTTTTTTTCCTCACCACTCACCTAATTTGAGGACACACTTTTTTTTTTAAAGATTTTATTTATTTATTTATTTGACAGAGCGAGACACAGCAAGAGAGGGAACACAAGCAGAGGGAGTGGGAGAGGGAGAAGCAGGCTTCCCGCCAAGCAGGGAGCCCGAATGGGGGCTTGATCCCAGGACCCTGGGATCATGACTTGAGCCAAAGGCAGACACTTAAAGACTGAGCCAACCAGGCGCCCCTAGCACACAGTATTATTAGAAACAGTATGAAGGCAGAGGGGTATGTTGTGATTAGAGAATGGGAAAAATGAATTGCAGCTAACAAAAACTTGCTGACCGCTGAGGTGGGGTCCTCTGGGGTTGTAATACCTTAGATTAAGCCATCAGTGGTTTAGATTTTGAACCTCGATTTTTCTGGTTCAGTTAACATGGTCACATCACTTAGATGAATTAAACGAATCCACGGATTCTCATGCCAAACAATTTCTTGTGAGAATAATATGTAAATCAGAATGCTAATTTACTAATTTATGATGATACATGAAACCAAAGAGCAGATTGTATGTTTTATCAGCTGCTTGATGCACTTTCTTTGTAGGAAAATCTATATGGAAAGCCATATAGTTATAATCAGAAAGTTTTCTGATAAACAGGAATCTGGAGCAAGAAGAGTTAGATGTGTAATCTTAAAGGCCGGGATTATCACATTATGATAACTGAACACAACCATTTCAATGGTAAGGACAGACTTGCTAAGGGAGGGTTGCTTTTTCTCTACTGATATTTTTTTTTATTGTGGATTGAGCTAGGATGTATAACTCCTAGCTTCTCACTATCCCTTTACCCATCCCAGGGAAGAGAGAGTGATATCTGATTGGTAAATTTGGGAAGAATGACCTAGGCATCTTGCCTCATTTCCTCTCTTTTTCTTGAGTAAGGCTGCTCTCAGAGAGCACACACTTTTTTCAGGATTTAAGACTTACTCGGGGGTGCCTGGGTGGCTCAGTCGGTTGAGCGACTGCCTTCGGCTCAGGTCATGATCCCAGGGTCCTGGGATCGAGTCCCACATCGGGCTCCCTGCTCTGCGGGGAGCCTGCTTCTCCCTCTCCCACTCCCCCTGCTTGTGTTCCCTCTCTCGCTGTGTCTCTCTCTGTCAAATAAATAAATAAAATCTTAAAAAAAAAAA
>NC_138370.1:148497717-148530884 GCF_054177405.1 Leptonychotes weddellii | reverse complement strand
ACTTACTCGGTTCAGTGTGTTGCCTAGGGCCAACTTCTCCACTGGACACAGTAGGACCAATGTCTAGGGTCTAGCATACTTTCAGATGTCCCTAAAATGTTTTGCTTTAATTTAAAATCGGAAGGAAAAAAATGAACTTGTAGGTTAAAGAAAATTTCTTTTTAAAGATTTTATTTATTTATTTGAGAGAGAGAACGAGAGAGCACAAGCAGGGGGAGAGGCAGAAGGAGAGATAGAAGCAGCCTCACTGAGCAAGGAACCCGATGCGGGACTCGATCCCAGGACCCTGGGATCATGACCTGAGCCGAAGGCAGATGCTTCACTGACTGAGCCACCCAGAAGCATCTGCCTTCGGCTCAGGATCCCAGCGTCCTGGGATCAAGCCCTGCACTGAGCCCCACATCGAGTCCCGCATCGGGCTCCCTGCTCAGCGGGAAGCCTGCTTCTCCCTCTCCCACTCCCCCTGTTTGTGTTACCTCTCTCACTGTGTCTCTCTCTGTCAAATAAATAAATAAAATCTTAAAAAAAGTTTAAGGGGAAAATGTTTAATATATATATGTTAATATATATAACATATATATATTAATTCAACATCTTCATTATCCATTCATCAGTCAATGGACACTTGGGCTGTTTCCATATCTTGGCTATTGTAAATAATGCTGCAGTAAACATAGGGGTGCATATATCCCTTTGAATTAGTGTTCTTGTATTCTTTGAGTAAATACCCAGTAGTGAGATTGCTAGATCATAAGGTATTTCTATTTTTAACTTTTTGAGGAACCTCCATACTGTTTTCCACAGTGGCTGCACCAGTTTGCATTCCTACCAACAGTGCACAAGGTCTCCTTTTTCTCCACATCCTCGCCAACACCTGTTGTTTCTTGTGTTGTTGATTTTAGCCATTCTGACAGGTGTGAAGTGATATTTCATTGTAATTTTGATTTGCATTTCTCTGATGATAAGTGATGATGAGTATCTTTTCATGTGTCTATTGGGCATTTGTATATCTTTGGAGAATGTCTGTTCATGTCTTCTGCCCATTTTTAATTGGATTATTTGTTTTTTGGGTGTTGAGTTTTAAAAGTTGTTTATGTATTTTGGATACTAGCGCTTTATCGGATAATGGCATTGCAAATATCTTCTCCCATTCTTTTTGATTGATTGTTTCCTTCACTGTGTAGAGCTTTTTATTTTATTTTATTTTGATGTAATCCCAATAGTTTATTTTTGCTTTTGTTTCCCTTGCCCCAGGAGACATATCTTGAAAGAAGTTGCTATGGCTGAAAGAAGTCAAAGAAGTTACTGCCTGTGTTCTCTTCCGGGATTTTTATGGTTTCAGGTCTCACATTTAGGTCCTTAATCCGTTCTGAATTTATTTTTGTGTCTGGTATAAGAAAGTGGTCCGGTTTCATTCTTCTGCTTGTTGCTGTCCAGTTTTCCCAACACCATTTGTTGAAGAGACTTTCTTTTTCCCATTGCCTTTTCTTTCCTGCTTTCTGGAAGGTTAATTTACCATATGATTGTGGGTTTATTTCTGGATTTTCTGTTCTGTTTCATTGATCTATATGTCTGTTTATGTGCCAGTGCCATACTGCTTTGATTACTACAGCTAATATAACTTGAAGTCTAAAATTGTGATGTCTCCAGCTTTGCTTTTCTTTTTTAAGATTGCTTTGGCTATTTGTGATCTGTTGTGATTCCATACAAATTTTAGGATTGTTTGTTGTAGTTATGTGAAAAATGCTGTTGGTATTTTGGTAGGGATTGCATTAAATGTATACATGGCTTAGGGAGGGTAGTATAGATATTTTAACAATACTTTTTCTTCCAATCCATGAGCATGGAATGTCTTTCCATTTCTTTGTGTTGTCTTGAATTTCTTTCATCAGTGTTTTATAGTTTTCAGAGTAGAGGTCTTTCACCTCTTTCGAACAGATTTTCTTGCAGCAACCCATCAAAACAATGAGAAATGTCTATGCTCTATCATGAACAAATGTTCAATGTAGGACATATTTTGAAACACCTATATCTATAGGGGACTCAAAGCAAAATCTGGAACTGTTTTACATGTTTAAAAAGCACTTATGGAGTGCCTGGGTGGCTCAATTGGTTAAGCGTCTGCCTTTGGCTCAGGTTATGATCCCAGGGTCTGGGGATCAAGCCCCACATCCAGCTCCCTGCTCAGTGGGGAGCCTGCTTTTACCTCCTCCCCTGTCCCCTCCCCCTGCTTGTGTGCGCTCTCTCTCAAGTAAATAATCTTTAAAAAAGAAAAACACTTATGGGGCACCTGGGCAGCTCAGTCGGTGAAGTGTCTGCCTTTGGCACAGGTCATAATCCCAGAGTCCTGGGATGGAGCCCCCCACTCGGGCTCCCTGCTCAGCAGGGAATCTGCCTCTCCCTCTCCATCTGCATCTCCCCCAGCTCATGCTCTCTTTAGCTCTCTCTCGCTCTCAAATAAATAAAATCTTAAAAAAAAAAAGCACTTATGTTAGGTGATACTATTACATTCAAAGAGCAAGTTGGAATTACAAATAACATTTTTCTAGGAAAATAATTATATTCTTAGTTTTTTTTCCTTACCTAGTTTACTTGATTAAAATTCTGTATGGGGTGCCTGAGTGACTCAGTTAAGTGTCTGACTCTTGGTTTTGGCTCAGGTCATGATCTCGCGTTCAGGGGATAGAGTCCTGCGCTGGGCTCTGTGTTCAGTGGGGAGTCAGCTTCAGATTCTCTCTCCCTTTCTCTCTGCTTCTCCCCCTGTTTGTGCATGCTCTCTCTCACAAATAAATAAATAAATAAATAAAATCTTTAAACAACAACAACAAAAAAAACCCTATATATTTCTTTGAGTTTTAGCTTTAAGGCAATTAAAATTTTAATTCTCAAAATGATTGAAGTTTTTAGTTAACTTCAATTTAAAATTCACTGATGATAGAACTAAAGCATTATTACTTACAAATGAATAAAAATAAGTTAGAGAACATATATAATCCTTTCAGTTCAGTTAGAGAGTAAACTAATATTTATCAAGCTCCTCACCCGATACGTATCAGGCATTTCCTTAGATATTTTCATCTATATTGTCTCATGTGATTCTTACAATGGTTCTCTAAAGTTAGCATTCTTATCCCTGCTTTACAATTGAGGAAACTGAGGCTAGGAATAACTAATTATCTTTAGAGCTCATATATTAATGACATGGCAGAACTAAAAATGAGAACCCTACAACCATTTAAAAGCCAATATTATTTTCCATTTTACCATCCTACTCCCCTCAGTAAAAATGACAATGATGATCCTTTATATGTATATGTCTTAACTCAGAAAAATTGTCATAGTCTCCTTAAAGATGGGGGCTGTGTCTTTTACTTTTACAATATCCCTAAATTCTCAAGAAATATTAGTTAAAAAAAGAATAGCTCCTGATATATATTTACATATTTATTTATTTATATATATATATTTAAAGATTTTAATTTATTTATTTGACAGAGAGAGAGACAGCGAGAGAGGGAATACAAGCAGGGGGAGTGGGAGAGGGAGAAGCAGACTCTCCACTGAGCAGGGAACCTGACGCAGGGGCTCCATCCCAGGACCCTGGGATCATGACCTGAGCCAAAGGCAGATGCTTAACGACTGAGCCACCTAGGCGCCCCACCTGATATTTAATGTTATTTAATTTTTCAGTGGGATTTCAATGATACAAATAAATTGTGTTCTTCTACCCCTTAGTGTATATATGCAATTATTCTGACTTACTTTACAGCCGATATAATTTCATCATCCTGTATAAATTCACCTTATATAAGAGGTGTATAGGGGCGCCTGGGTGGCTTAGTCAGTTAAGTGTCTGCCTTCGGCTCAGGTCATGATCCCAGGGTCCTGGGATGGAGCCCCCAGCCAGGTTCCCTGCTCAGTGGAGAGTCTGCTTCTCCCTCTCCCTCTCCTGCTCACGGGCACTCTCTCGGTCACTCTCTCTCTCTCACAAAAAAAAAAAAGGTGTATAAACACAAATGAAGCATCTTTGCTATAATTCTTGGAATGTGCATTACAATACCAGGCTCATACAAAATATATTTAACTTCATCTGTAGGCTATTTTAACTCTAGGAGTTGTTTTACAAATATTATTCTGGACCTTCTAGGACTTTCCCAAGTTCTTCCCATCTTTTCAATTCTGGGAAGGATGTTATAAAATAAATAGTACTATCCATAGATTTGAAAACATGTTAAAAGAAATGGATACCACCTCCAGAAAGGTTTAGCCTCAAAGTGTTAAGTAGTCCTGGGTCTTGGAAATTTATATTTGAATATGCTCGAATAATTGCGCTGGGAATGGTGCTCTTCTTGCTCTGTTTCCTAATGCTTTTCCTTTCAAAATACAAATCAGCTTAAACCAAACCAACAAACTTGTCCTACAATCCTCAAACTCCATCCTAATAATTAGCAAAATTGAAGAAATCGTCTTTCAGAAATGCTATCACCAAACATTCACTGAGAAGTCTCAGCTCTTAGGCAGGATCAGAGAGGAAGGTCTATTAAGTGGAATGTGCTACTTGGCCCCAAGCCCAGTTTATATTTTCCATCAGCAAACACTACTTTTACTTAGGGTGAATTTCTTTTAGAATGCCTGTTGAGGTTGCCCTCTCTCAACTTGAAAGAGGTGAGGTTTTTTTGCGTGTGTTTCTTTTTGTTTTTTTAATTTTTAAATAGTACAATCAAATTTTGAGAACCCAAATGGATTTCATTATAGATAATGTTACATTTCATTTTAACAAGCATTTACAAAAAACCTACTAAATAGTTAAACTCTGTTGGACACCACTATTAGAAAACACCTCAAGTTAACCTAGGCCCAAAAAGGGCGGTTTATTTTAATAAAGGGAATGTTTTAAAGAAACCAAGGAGAGGCATGCAGCTAGCCCTGGGAAAGACTACAACCAAATCGTTGAGAGCCCAGATAGTATTTTCTTTCCATCTCTCAATCTCCTTTGTCTGCTTCATTCTTTCTGGGACAGATTCCTTTCCTCCCCAGGCTTCTTGCAGAATAGATCTGCCCCCAACTCCTGAGTTAACCCCGTACAGGCTTAGCTGCACAAAAAACTGTATCTCTCTAGAATATTTTATTCTTACTTAAATATTTTTAAAAAATATTAAATAGATTCTTTTGTTTCAAAAAGGTACAGTGAAAAGTCTTTTCAGCCCTTTTCCTCTAGTTACCTATTTCTGTTTCTCCAAGGCAACCAATGGAACCAGTTTCTTCCAGCTCCTTCCAGACCTATTTAATGTATGTATGATAAAACACATTTATCTATCTTTCTGTCTATCTATCTAGGTATTCTTCTCTCCCCATTTTTTCCCACTAATGGCAGTATAACACATACACATTTTCACCAAACAGTTTATTCTGAAAAATGTAGTTATCAGCATTTAGAGAATGCCATAGGATTCAGTGTTGTAATGTAACATATTTCACCAGTTCTCTATTGATAAACATCTAGGTTTCCCCCATTTTTTTGCTATTACAAATAATGTAGCAATAAAAACTGGAACACACACACATTTAAGAGTAATTTTTCTTTTTCTGTGAACAATCTTTTTCATGCTTTGTCTATTTTTTTCTATTTTATTGGTATTTTTCTTATTGATTTCTGGGTATTTATATATTAGAGAAATAAGTCATTTGTCTCTGATTTGAATTGCATTTTTTTCTTGTTTATCATTTGATTTTACTGATGATGCTTTTTGTCTTTGTCCTAATTCTAAAATTTCCCAGGAAGGGCTAACTGGATAAAGACACCTACTCTTGGTTAATTCACTGTGGCTGGGGAGGTAGAGTCATTTTTTTAAAAAATCCTGGAGTGCACTTTATGGAATGGGGGTAAGTAAAACTAAGGGGAAATTGTGAGTGAGGAAGTACCCTAAAAGGGGTCCACTACATTTCAATGTGTAAAGAACTGGGGATACGTCTTCTTGCCTAGGGAAAGAGGGCTCACAGCTTAGCAAAGATACACAACGACAAATAGTCACCATAGCAATCGGGTAAGAGAGGATATATAAATTGCTGTGGGCATAGAGGAAGAAGCAGCTCATTATGTTTGGAGTATCTGGGAGAACTTTACGGGAGAAAAGGAATTTGAGCTGGGTTTGTAAAGACAGAAATAAGTGAAAATGAATGATTGCTGGCCAAGGGCTTAACATCATTGAAAGTAGGTTATATTGGGAGGTGTATGATGGTCACAAATGGAAGAGTAATGTGACTGACAGAAAGATGTCCCCAGGAATGGTTACGGGATGTAATATTTCCTTATTGGTAAATGATATGAAAGCTTAACACTTACATAAAGCTGGAGCTACCACAATATGCTTCTGGACTGAAGAGTGGCTTCCTGTAAAAATCCCCCACAAAGACAGAACTGTGGTTGTTATCATACCCACAGGATTCTCCCAGGCATGAGAAAGCTATCCTTGCCATTCTGCAGTTCTGGTTCTCCTAGGGTTTTTTGTTTGTTTTTAACCCTCTCTTTGCCAATCCCATTTCTACCTTCCCTGTCAACTTCAGAGACTGCCTCATGCCTGCCTACTCATTTATGGAGAAATTGGGTAAAACAAGGATAGATTTCTCAAGGGCATTCCTCGGTGTTTCTAGGCTTGAGGGTCTATTTGAAGTCCATTTCTGTAGGATTAGTGGCAGGATTTGGACGCATGGGCTGAGGGGCTGGGATTTTATCTTCAACCATATAAATGAGTGTTTCTTCCCAAAACATGTTATAAAATTTTATGCCCTGAGAGGCTCTCCATGGATAATGATTTTTGTCAAGTAAATTTGGAAATATGTAACACTATTCCTTTTATAATGTACAATGTCATATTAAAATCTCTGAGAATTTATTCAAAGGACAGAATGCAATGAGAAGCCTTCCAGTTTAAAAGAAAATGTATAATTTGCCCTTCATTTACATATTTTCTCACATAATGTTTCTTACAATTATGAGAAAAACTAAAATAGTGGGGAGCTGTGAAGTTTCTGAGACACAGGCAGGTTCAGTTTTTTATGAAGTTTTCACTCAGCCTGCAATGGCCTCGTTCTCATTTTTTTGTTTCAGTTTGCTTATTTTTTGGTATTGTTCTTTGGTTTCTCAATAGTAGGTTGACTTTTTTCTCCTCATTCTGCCCCCCACCAAGCTTTACTGAGGTACAATTGATAAAATTGTATATACTTATGTGTGTACAACGTGATTTAACATATACAGTGAAATGATTAACACATCCATCACCTTACATGGTTACCTCGTGGGTGCATGTGTGCATAGAATACTTAAGATCTATTCTCTTAGCAAATTTCAATTCTCAAAAGTTATCTTCTCTTGGTAGATGTTGTTTGTTAGTATTCTACTCCTTCCTCAGGATATTTGTTTCCTCATTTAAAAAATTTTTAAACACCACTTTATTGCCTGCCTTTTATAGATAAATAATTGCACAGAAAATAATTATTCTTCGTGATTGAGTCCACTAATAACTGCAAGTAATAACTATCTTCTATTGAGTCTTTACTTTTTACATGGTTTCATTATTTTAATTAATCAGAAAGTGAATATAATGAATGCATTTGAGAGATGAGAGAATGAGTTTTAGAGGGCTTAAAGTAATTTTCCCAAAGTCACAGAGCTTGCAGCTCTTGTTGAGCGTGGTAAAGCAATCCTTTATGAAGTCCACTGATACTTATTTACTTTAGATAACAGCAATATTACCCACTATCCAGTTTCCACCAGATTTAAAGTTGAAAAACACAGGGGTTCCAGCATACATTGGTCCTACTTTCTTTTAATGAAGTTCTTTCAACAGTGCTATTCTAGGGGCACCTGGGTGGATCCGTAGTTCTGTCTGACTCTTGATCTTAGCTCAGGTCTTGATCTTGGGGTCTTGATCTTGGGGTTGTGAGTTCGGGTCCCGTGTTGGGCTCCACGCTGGATGTGGAGCCTACTTAACAACAACAACAACAAAACAATGCTATTCTAAGTTTAGTTGGGAATGAAAATAAGTATTTATCAGCTACGATGTAGAGGAGGAAAAAATCCTGAGACAGATTTTCTTTGATTTGCCATATGCTGTGTTATAGAGTAATGCTCACTCATTCTTTCATTCAGCAAATATCCATGGAGTGTTTTGTACAAGGCTCTGAGTTTGGCAGTGAGGAATAAAAGATTGAATGGGAAGTGGAAACTATCTTCAAGGAATTGATGAACTACTAAAGGAAATTATAAATATGTAAATAATTATAATTAAGCAGAATGCTCTGAGTCAAAATCAAAGTACAGGAATGTGAAAGCAGAGATTAGTTTTGATTGGGAGGAAATCATACTTATGTTCTAAACATAAACATCAACAAGCAGGTTTAGTATTTAGCCATTAAATAGGCCAAAGATGGCTTTAGACAAATATAAAAGGTTTATTTATGATGCATTGGCCATTTTATAAAAATCCAAGACATTTTCTAAAACAGAAACTATTATTTCCTTAAAGGCCATCTTTCATATAAAGAAATGGCAGGGCTCATCTTATTTATAGTATTAGGTTATAGGCATTTTATCATTCTTCAGATTCATCTGGCATTTTAGAGAATTAAATATTTTAACTAATTAATTGTAATGTAACCAATTGGAAGATTACAGAGAGCAGAGTGTGATCAAGAGTAGCAATTTGGCATTTAAGGTACATCAAGATAATCATTCAAAGATTTAAATTTCTTTTTTTTTAAAGATTTTATTTATTTATTTGACACAGAGAGACGCAGCAAGAGAGGGAACACAAGCAAGGGGGAGTGGGAGAGGGAATGGGAGAGGGAGAGTGGGAGAGGGAGAAGAGCAGGGAGCCCGATATGGGGCTTGATCCCAGGACCCTAGGATCATGACCTGAGCCGAAGGCAGATGCTTAACAACTGAGCCACCCAGGTGCCCCTTAAATTTCTTCTTTGAAATTAATATATGATATTGAATGAGAATGAGCATGATAAACAATCTATTTATCCAATGTTTTAACCCAATGCTGATGTCTCACCTTTTGAAAGATGTGTTGTACTTTTCCTATTGGCTTAGAATTTAAACCAATAAGGAAGGAGAACATTTTTATAAATATTCACAAAGGAAAGCTGGCATTGTGAATGTCGAGTAAAGATTGCTTTGTTCTTCATTTGAGTCTGACTTTCAGAATTTTGTAATAATGTAATATCAATATTTTTCTTTTATTGGTGTACTAAGCACTCGTTTTTTAAAAATTCAGGCTGGATGATGTCTTGGCTTCAAATATATTTTCCCAATGTTAAGAACACTTTATTTCTTATTGTTCAGACAAGAAGTGATGAATCTTTAAAATGTTCAAAGGAAAATCAAGAATTTAAATGTATTTTTATTACCATGGTGAACATATTTCATACGAACAAAATTGATACTAATTTGCTAGATTTGTTTGAAGTTCATAATTACTAGGGTTCTTTCATTTCTAAAGTGGCATATATCACTGTTATTAGTCTCTTTTAATTGCTGTTCAGAGGCAGAGTTAATGTTAGGTTCTCAGCAATAGCTATTTATATCTTGATATTCTGTGTACTTTATTAAAATTTTTGTTTTGAAATTTAATAAAAACGTTAGTAAAGGTTTTTGTATTGTAATTTCTTAATATTGGGACTCAAGGATCTCTAATAATACAAAAAAATACAAAAGAAAAAAAAATCTTTGTGTTTTTGTGTAGTTGGTTTCATTAGAAAATTTACCATCCTGAGGTGTCTGCTTAAAAATTTCTGATTCTAAAAAAACCCCACTAGAATGTTTTCATTGAGTGTGAGTAGGTATTCCAGTTAGACCCAGATGAAGATAAAAATCCACTTGAACTTATCCCAAATTTCCACTCAGTTTAAAGCAATTACTACAACACGGACAGTCTGTCTTTTGGACGCAAAGAAATACTTTGTCAGGACGCTATTTTGTTTCTCTATGAAAAACAATGAAGGTGGAATAAAAAGTAATTGCAAAGGGAGTAGAACAGAGGGAAAAAAAAAAAAAAGGATCAGCAAGACCACCATCACCACCAGAAAGCAAGGGTGAAAAATTCATGCACCTGAAAACATTGATTTCACGTCAGAACACAGAAAAAACCAACTAAACAAAGCAGAGTTTAGGGGAAGAAACGGAGCAGGCGTAGGAGAAGGGCTAACAGTTAAGTGATCGCAAAAGGGAAGAAAACCTCGTTGCTTTTTCTTGGCATCTGAAAACCGAAGCTCTAACTGGAGGGTAGAGGTCAGTGCCTGCAGAACCGCATTGCAAACAAACCCACGGTCTGGTGCTTCCGCAAGCGTGGTCGGACCGACGTGGGCAGCGCTGGTTGGGAGCCGACAGTCTCCGTCCCGGCCGCGGCCGCCGTCAACTCCTTTGTCTCCCGCCGGCGACGCGGCCGGCGCGCCCGGAAACCTCCGCGGGCAACGCCGCGCGCGCAACTGCCGGGTTCGCGCGCCCGTCGCCGTGGCCCTGCACGCCCCGAGTCTACAGCCCAGTGAGGCAATGCTGAGGCGGTCTAGCTCGCCCCGCCGTTCTTCCCAACTTGCCGCCGGGACCCGCGCGCTGGCGGGCCCGCCCCGGCTCTTATTTCCTCCCACGCCTCGACCAGTACTGAGTACGACCCTGTGTTTCTGTTTTGCTTTTTGGGTTGGGAGGGTGCAGAGGACTAGAAACAGCCGTGGTTTCCCGCGCCCTTTACTTCGGCAAAAATTTGGGGCCCCTTATTGATAACGTTCACGGGCTCGAAACAGCTCCCGCCTTCCCCGAAAACTCGACACACTGAAAAGGGCTTGCTCCTCCCTGTGGCCGCTCCACCAGGAAAGGGGGAGACAGGATTTCGGGGGAGCTTTTTGGTGGTGGTGGTGGTGGTGGAGGGACGGGTCCGATGCGGCAGAATCGGCCAGGCCCGGACTCGCTCTCCTGAGGGAGCGGGAGAGGCGGGAGTGCCCGCGGGCCGGGTCTCCGGAGCCGGCCCCGCGGGGCGGGCCGACGCGCCATGGCGGAGCTCGGGGACGAACCAGAGGTCGCGGCGGGGAGCCGGCTGGTGTGGGGGAGGCGGAGGGCGGTGAGCCACCTGAACGACGTGGCAGCCATTCCCTACTTCCCGAGACCCCTCCCCATTCGGCCGCCCACCCGCCCTCTCGCGGCTGGCGGCGGCGAGGCTGCTCTTCCCGGGCCGGACAGAGAGCGGCAGTGTCTCCCCGCCCGGCACTCGCCGCGCGTGTCTCCCCCCCATACCCCCCCCCCCGCGGCCGCCGCTGCTCTCCAGCCCAGCGCCGCGCCGGAGAGCGCAGTGGCGGCGGCGGGAAAGGGCTGCGGACTCGCGGCGCCGCGTCGCGCACTCGACGACGCGGCCCCGGCCTCGACGCCCTCCACCCGCTCTCGGAGCAGGTAAAGGCAGCGGGTGGTAGGCGGGGCGGCGGGTCCGGGAGGGAAGGGATCCCGGGGCCCCGAGCCGAAGCGAAGGGCCTGAGGCAGCGGCGGGCGGCGCTACGACCGAAGCCCAAATCCCCGAACGTGGGGGCCGGCGCGGGCCGCTTCCAGTCCGGCCCGCGGGCCTGGCCGCCTGGACGGAAGGGAAGTGAGGCGTCGGTGAGAGGCGGGTCCTGGCGTGCCGCCCGAGGCCGGGCGAAGGCGGGGGCCGCGGCCGCTTTCCCGGCCTCCCAGTCCCGGGCGGGCCTCCAGGCCCCAGACACACCCCTCTCGACCCCCCGGAGCTGCTTCCCTGTCGGTTCCCGCCGGGACTTGACCTTGTGCCCCTCCGAGCACCTTCGGCGTTTCCCAGGCGGAGCCTTCTCGGAACTTCGGGACACCCTCCCGAGCACGTAGTCCTAGCAAAGCCGTTTATTTACTCACTTCTTCATATCCAAACACAACCTCTCACTCCACACGTTACGATTTTGGATACTGTGGGGAGACATCCCGGGTCCCTGGTATTTGTGCCTCTTTGACCCTCGTCCGCACCCCCTCCCCCACCGCAACTTTGATCCTCTCTGGGACCTTGCTTGAACCCTTCTGTCATCCGGACCTTCTCCGAGATGTTCGTTTGGAAATCCGTCCTCGATAGAGTGAGTCATCTGACCGGGGGCACAGTTTATTCCTTAGGCTCTTTTGATTAAAACAGTCAACACTACCCACCCCCCGCTTCAGAGAGCTAGAGTAATAAAGTGTAGATGCCAGATCACGCTTGGTGTGGCTTATAAAGAATCTTCCTTTTCGCAACAGCCTTTAGAACTAGGAATCTGGTATTTGTGGCAGGGACAGGTTTGTACACATTCTCGCCATGCAGTGGTTGTAATGTCTCCATAGCGCAGTTCCGACTTGAAGGCAGGATTGGCTGGTTTTTCTACTCAACATCTTTCAGCCAATCAAGAAGCGCTGCTTGCCTGGAGACTGGTTAACTCAGAAAAGGTGGGGATTGGTTGAGCGCAGAGAAGAAAATCCTGGTGATCAACCTGGTCTCTGGGAAAACAATGACTGATGTGCAGATGCCTCTCTTCTCTCACTTTTTTTTTTAATGTTATCTTTTCATCCCAGCATCAGCTTTTTCGTTCCGTTTTTATTATTTCTGTGGTTTTTCTTTCAAACACCCAGCTCTCTTTTGTAACTCGTTCGAACCATCTTTCAATTTTCAATGAAAGAATCCTTACACACTTTTAAGAAATGTAAACGTCATGTGTTTTGATGCTCGGCTTGTTCAGTTTTCTAACACTGTTCGTTTTTAAAGGTCAGAATTTAAATCAATAATTTTTAGTTTCTATGCTAGATAGAGCCTTTATCATTTAAGTGGTTCTGCCAGAATAAGGGGGCTGCAGTGGTGGAGATGGTGGGAAGAATAGGGAAGAAATGGCTGCTTTTGTATGAGGAGCCTACAATTTAGTTCATGAAAAAAGACTAGTATATTAATGAAAAAAAAAAAAGTACAAAATCCCAGTGCAGAAAACCAGCATACAGTACTGACGAATGTCAGTTTGTGTACCTGTTGACTTTAATAGCTTTTAGGGGAAGAGTAAAGAGGACCAAGTGTTGGACTAAATAGAAAAAGTGGGCTTAAGTTATCAGAAGAATATTTTTCCTTTATTGAAGTGGGTTTAGTACCTTGTACACAGTAGAGGCTAAGTAAATATCAGTGTAGGTGCATATTTTTTTAAACAATATCTGAGGATTTTCCTTCTTTTAAAATCTCCTTTTCTGTCTTCATGATTATCCATGGTTATGCTTGTCTTTTGATATGCAAAACAGTAACCATTTATTAGTCAATGTGAATTTTGGGAAACAGCTATCATTTTTGCCTTTCTTCCCTTCAGTTTTTTATATGCAAACTCATGCTGTCAGTCTTGTGAAGAATATGTCAGGCCAGATATTGAATCTTAATAGATCCCTATTAAATGCCTTCAGAAGTAGTTTTAGGAATTAAAGAAGAGATTGACATTTTATTTATTTATTTATTTATTTTTGAGATTGACATTTTAAAAAATATTTACCATGCCAGGCAGTGAATAAGTCAGAAGTCATTATCGGCCTAATCACCTTCATCCTTATAGTAATAAAAGTGGCCACCACATATCTGTTTATGTATGTGCATACATATATATATATGTATATATGCATGTGTGTGTGTGTGTGTATGTATGTATGCCAGGCACTGTTTTAAGCACTGTATATATGCTGCTGTATTTAATTTTCACAGTTCTATGAGATTTGCACTATTATTGGTACTGTTTCACAGATGAGGAGACAGACAATATGAGAAATGTGAAGAAAGTTGTCCCAATATAAGCCAGCTGGTATTTAGCAGAGCCAGGATTCAGTCAATTCTGGATCTTTGTGACCCAGAACCTTACTCTTAGCATATTCTTTTTGTGGCCCTCTGAAACAAAACCTTTGATATCAAGTAAATCATGACATTTCCAAATATCTACCATTCCTCCCATCAGTTGTAAGATGGATTATTTTATGTACCTCTACAAAACCAAAAAAAACAAAAAAGCAAAAAAACTCCAACTGTGATATGCCATTGATTTTAGGATGGTCCTTACTGCAGAAATGTAAAAATGTCTTAAAATTGATGAAATAAGGTATATTAGTTTGTCACATAAACATTTTTTCCTTCTACATTACAGTTCAATTTACTTATGTAAGATCATATACAGATTTTTTTTTAAATCATATACAGATTTTAACATTACTCTGAATTTTGGTTTATTGAATTTACTTTTAAGTAAGTACCTTCCTACCCACTGTACTAAAGTTTTAAAATATGTCTAGGTGGGCAGACTGTTGGAAGAATCTCAGCCTTGTTCTCCAGAAACTATTTTAGTAGTACATCTAGATTCAGGTTAATTAATTTGTGCTATCCAAACTCACATAACTGAAAATTGAAAAAAATCATTTCATTAATTTCCATGGAGGAAGAAACTAGCTATGCCAGCTAGGTTTTTATGACTATTAGTGCAATTAGTAGCAGGAAGAACCTACATGTTGCACTTGGCTGAGCACTGGCTCTGGGTCTATCAATTCCGCTAAACCTCACTAGACTGATGGTGGACACTATTTTTCTAAACATGGATTGTTCATATCCTTTGATCATGTGTTACATCTGTTTCTCTTAAAATTTTGAGAATGGTCCAAATATATGGTTATTAGTGTCTTTTTTCTTGAAAATATTTTTCTCTAGCTTGTTTTACTTTTTGGTTATTTTATTTGTCAGAAGTTTAAAATGTTCATACATGAATCCATCGTTCTTTTCCTTTGTCATTGCTTCATATTTCCAAATTAAAAAATTTCATTGTTCTACAGATGTGATAATCAGTTTTTTCTAATATTTCTAAGATTAACTTTGTAATCAGAATTTAGGATAAATTCTAAGCATAAATTTATAATTCTAAGGTGATACCACCTTAATTGTTTTACAAATTACTATTAAATCATTTTACCACTATTAAAAACTTTAATCTTGTTTTGGAAAGCCTATCTTATTACATGTAAATTTTGAGATATAGTTAGGACTTTTTCTGGACTCTTGATTTCTTACAATAGTTCCTCAATCTTTTATTGAATTTTTGTGACTGTACCATTTCATAATGCATAATATGCATTAGTTTGTTTTTCAGTGGGCTCCATGCTCAGCATGGAGCTCAGTGTGGGGCCTGAACTCACAACCCTGAGATCAAGACCTGAGCAGAGATCAGGACCTGAGCTGAGATCAAGAGTTGGTCGCTTAACAGACTGAGCTACCCAGGCACCCCTTCATAATATGCAGTAGTATTTAGGGGCACCTGGGTGGCTCAGTTGGTTAAGCGACTGCCTTCGGCTCAGGTCATGATCCTGGAGTCCCAGGATCGAGTCCCGCATCGGGCTCCCTGCTCAGTGGGGAGTCTGCTTCTCCCTCTGACCCTCCCCCCTCTCATGTGCTCATTCACTCTCTCAAATAAATAAATAAAATCTTAAAAAAAAATATATACAGTAGTATTTAGTAGAGGGAATTTCCCCATGTTACTTTTTTTAAGAAAAACATTTTTATATATCTTCTATTCATTAAATTTAAGAGTTACTTTGGGAAACTGACATGAATGATATTTACTTTTTTTTTGTTCTGAAGCAGGGTATCTTTTTAATTAATTAATTAATTATTTAAAAGTGGAGCCCAACGTAGGGCTTGAACCCACAACCCTGAAATTGGACCTGTGCTGATATCAAGTCAGTTGCCTAACCAATTGAGCCACCCACACGCCCCAAAGCAGGGCATTTTTTTTTTTTTTTAAATTCTGTGTTTGAATTTTATTTCTTCTGCCTGGAGTGTTTTACTGTTTTCTCTGTCCTCCTCCCCCTAACCTTTGAACCTTTGATATATTTCCAGTATACACTTAACTGCTATGCTGAGCTCCTTCTTCCCTCCCTCTACTAACTGAGCTTCACTGAATCTTCCTTTTTTTCCCCTGCTAACACTGGTCCCAACCTAATTACTTTAGGTATGTAGGTATTAAATAAATATTGGCATGAATAGAAGAGATATTTTACTTTTAAAAATATTTCTCTGTTGGGGCGCCTGGGTGGCTCAGTCGTTGGGCGTCTGCCTTCGGCTCAGGTCATGATCCTGGAGTCCTGGGATCGAGCCCCGCATCGGGCTCCCTGCTCCGCGGGAAGCCTGCTTCTTCCTCTCCCACTCCCCCTGCTTGTGTTCCCTCTCTGGCTGTCTTTCTCTCTGTCAAATAAATAAAACCTTTAAAAAAAAAAAAAATTTCTCTGTTTACCATCTGTATTCTGGTAATTCTCTGTCTCCAACCCAAAGCTCTTTTCCTGATAAGTGGACTCATGTATCATCTATCTTCATGACATGTCCATTTGTATGCTACCATCAGTACTAAGCATATCCCAAACTATAGTCATAAACAACTTTCCGTCTCCCATCCTCAAACCAAAAATACAGAATAGACTGTTTCTTTTCAGTCTTCTTTCTAGGGGAAGATTAAATGAGATAATGTATGTGTGGTAAGAATTTAGTAAATAGTAGACATTGTGAATAATAACTTGGCAGAAACATGGGCTATTCCTTGTCCTCTCTTTTTGCTTTCACATTCTGATTGATCACTGAGCCCTGCTGGATTCTTTCTTCTTAATATTTCTTGACTCTGTGCCTTTTCCCTATCCCCAAGGCTACCATCCTGCTCAAGGTTAGCATCATCTCTCTCATCAATCCCCTCCTAAGTGGTTATCCCTGCTTCCAGTCTTGCCTTCCAATCCTTCCCCCCCCCCCCCCGCCATTTTAGCCAGAGTAATCTATCTGACACAGCTGAACATATAACTTCCCTGCTAAAAAACCTTTTTGTGACTTTTCATCTTTAGGATAAAGTCAACTTCTTAATTTGGCTTTCAGGATCCTCATGATCTGGTTTCTATTCACCTCTTCATCTTCATCCCTTCTCACTTTTTCCCTTTGCTTTCAATGTGCTAGTCATATTCAGTTACTGGCATTTCTTTCTTAAAATGCCAGGTTTGTTAAATCTAAGCCTGAGTACAGGAGCTTCCCTCTGTCTGGAATGCCTTCTCTGGTTCCCTGCTTCCCTCCCCTTTGGTTTTGTTATCTCATACTTGTCTTTCAGGTCTCAGTCAAGATGATACCTCTATGGGGAAGCTTTTTTTGATATCTCAAGGCCTGGTTTAATGTTTGTTCCATGTCTTCTGTTTGTTTCCCTAGCCAACTCTGTATTATCACATTGTTACAGTTTGCTTATCTGTCATCTCACCATGTAGTGGTTAGGGTGTAGTGAAAGAAAGAGGTGAATTGACTATCTTAAAAAATGATGTGATTTGCATGGAGGGAATTAAGTAGTTATTTTGGGGTTTACCTAGTAGGGAAGAGAAGGAGACACTATATATGTTAGATGAAAATTTTCTTTCTTTTTTTTTTTTGAAGATTTTATTTTTGCAAGAGAGAGGGAGATGGGGGTGTGGGGGCGGAGAGGAGAGCACATGCACAGAGGGAGAAGTAGACTCCCCGCAGAGCAGGGAGCCTGATGCTGGACTCCATCCCAGGACCCTTGGATCATGACCTGAGTTGAAGAAAGATGCTTAACTGACTGAATCACCCAGGCGCCCCAGATGAAAGTTTTCTAAGTTAGGAAAGGCATACTAGGTAGGCCCTTTTATAGCGTCAGTGAAATACATCTTTACATAAAATTTCCATATATTCAGTTTCTCTGTTTGTTAGGACTTTTTGGATTGCAAGTAACAGAGATACAGTTTGAAATAGCCTGTTTCAAGGGAAGAGTTACTGGCTTAATAACCATATAACAGAAATTGTATGGATAGAGATGGCCATAAAGGCTAAGGTAGGAACTTGCCCATAGGTAGGTCCTTCCTATACTTAAAATCTGTGCATACTGGTGCCGTTTCTCCCATTGTGGATATGCTTCACATGGTGGGACCTGGTTCCTGCCAGCACAGGCTTATCTATTTAGAGCCTTATGTACAAGGTTTTAGGTAGATTTGGTCACATGTCCATCCCTTGACTGATTCCTGCAGCTGAGGAGATGAGGTGCTATGCTTAGTTTAGATCATGTGATGTGCTCGTTTATGTGTCAGGAGTCTGTTTTCTTTTTTTTTTTTTTTAAAGATTTTATTTATTTATTTGAGAGAGAGAGAGAGCATGAGAGGGGGAGGGTCAGAGGGAGAAGCAGACTCCCCGCCGAGCAGGGAGCCCGATGCGGGACTCGATCCAGGGACTCCAGGATCATGACCTGAGCCGAAGGCAGCCGCCCAACCAACTGAGCCACCCAGGCGCCCAGGAGTCTGTTTTCTAACAGACCAGGGGAGGAGAAGGAGTTCTGGGCGGACACAAAGAATATTCATTATAATTCTTAACCATTCTTCTGATTATAAATTTATTTTCTTAGGTACTTTATTTGTGAAAAAGAGATACTCAGTATTACATACGTGAGTATTCCAGGTACTAAAGTGGAAAGTCTAATATTTTGTTTTTTTAAAAAATTATTTATTTATTCATGAGAAATAGAAGGAGAGGCAGAGGGAGAAGCAGGCTCCCCGTGGAGCAGGGAGCCAGATGTGGGGCTTGATCCCAGAACCTTGGGATCATGACCTGAGCCAAAGGCAGATGCTTAACCGACTGAGCCACCCAAGCACCCTGGGAAGTCTAATATTAATTTTAAAGAACTAATTTGGCTTTTTGGTTTGTGCTGGCATGTAACAAATATTTATTGAGCTCTTGCTTGCTAAATAACACATTACCTGGGAGATGCTTATCAACTAGTGGTCTAAGCAAGTAAATACAGAGGTGCTAAGATAGAGGTATATCTAGGGTGCAGTGGGAGCTGTGTCTAAGTCAGACTTTAGGATAGCAGAAAAACCTTCTGAAGGAAAGTTAACTAAGCCAAGAAATACGGGTTGGGTGGAAAGGTGTAGAGGGACTTTTGGGCAGAACATTTGTGAAGCACAGAGGTGTGAAATGTCCTACTTTGTGTGGGGAAACAAATAATTAGATACAGAAATAATAGAGAGTACCTGAGGAGGAATAGAGGAAGAGGAAGCTAGGGGTACATAAGAGACCAGATCATAGAAGTCCTTGAGTACTTTCCCTAGGAGTTGGAACTTGATCTTGAAAACTGTAGAGTCATTGAAGGATTTTAAGCTGGACCTCTCAGGCTTGAAGGGCCTATGTAATATCCAAGTGGCTATGACTGTTAGGCAGTTAAGTATATTGGAGTTTTGGAGAGAATTCTGGGCTGGAGTTGTAGTTACAGGTATTGAAACCATGGGTTTAGATGGGCCTAGAAAAAGCTGGTGGAGCAGAAAGTTGGAGACAGAATCCAGGGGAACCAGGACATTGAAAAGACAGAGCAAAAGGGAAGAAATCAATGGAGACTGAGAAGGGGCAGCCAGAGAAAAACCAGTAGGGGGAAGATTGCTTTGGATTAAGACGTCAACAGGAAGTGGGAATTTGAAACAACAAATGTAAATTATTATTTTACAAAACAGTGTAGGGAATACTAGGAATTTGGTTAGTCTCAGTTAAGAAATCTCCTGATGCTTATCAACTCTGGGTGTATTGAGAAAATTAAATTCCTTCCTCCCTCTCTCCCTCCCTCCCTCCCTAAGATTTTATTTTTCGTAATGTCTACACCCAAAGTGGGGCTCGAACTCACAACCCTGAGATCAAGAGTCACATGCTCTACTGATTGAGCTAGCCAGGTGCCCCAAGAAAATCAAATTTCTAAACCGTTTTTCCAGTGCAGGAATTTGAACTTTTAGACTTTTTAAAGGCAGAAAGGAGAGGATGGAGGCTTTTTGGTAGGTGATGGTTCATAGGAAAGAAGTGGTTGAGTAGGGGATGGATATAGTATATGTACAATCCTAGTAGATAGTATTTTGCATATAGTTTCTGGAGCTAAAGAGATCCAGGAGATCTATTCTATCACAGGACCCAAAGTTGATAATTGATTATGTAGTTGTAACTAACATAATTCACTTCTCAGGATTTCTATTTGTGATTTTCTTTTCTGTTCTATTTCTGACTCTAACTCTCTTCATTAAAAGATTTTATTTATTTGTCAGGGAGAGACTGAGAGAGAGAGGTAGGCAGAGGGAGATGCAGGCTCCCTGCTGAGCAAGGAGCCCGTTGTGGGACTTGATCCCAGGACCTCTGGGATCATGACCTGAGCTGAAGGCAGGCACTTAACCGACTGAGCCACCCAGGCATCCCTGACTCCAACTCTCTTCAGTGAACATTTTCTTTCCCTGCTAAATCATCTTCTCTTATTTTTTTCCCTTTGTAGTTTTAACCCCTTACAGGTTTTTTTTTTTTTAAAGATTTTATTTATTTATTTGACAGAGACACAGAGAGAGAGGGAACACAAGCAGGGGCAGTGAGAGAGGGAGAAGCAGGCTTCCTGCCGAGCAGGGAGCCCAATTCGGGGCTTGATCCCAGGACCCTGGGATCATGACCTGAGCCAAAGGCAGACGCTTAACGACTAAGCCACCCAGGCACCTCCCTAAACCCCTTATAGTTTTATTAAAAAAACTGGTAAACAGGGGCGCCTGGGTGGCTCAGTTGGTTAAGCGACTGCCTCCGGCTCAGGTCATGATCCTGGAGTCCCGGGATCGAGTCCCGCATCGGGCTCCCTGCCCAGCGGGGAGTCTGCTTCTCCCTCTCCCGCTCCCCCCTCTTGTGCTCTTTCTCTCTCTCACTCTCTCTCTCAAATAAATAAATAAAATCTAAAAAAAAATAAAATTGGTAAACATATAACATAAAATTTACTATCCTAACCATTTTTAGATGAACAGTACAGTAATGTTAACTATATGTGCATTGTTAATACAATAGATCTCTAGAATGTTTTCATCTTGTAGAACTGAAGCTCTAGTCCCATCAAACAATTCTCCTTTTCTTCCTCTTCTTCAGCCCCTTGCAACCATCGTGCTACTTGCTGTTTCTAAGAGTTCGACTACTTTAGATACTTCATATAAGTGGAATCGTACTGTATTTGCATTTTTATGACTGGATTATTTCACTTAGCATAATGTCCTCAAGGCTTATCCATGTTGCAGCATATAACAGGATTGCCTTCCTTTTTTGAGGCTGCGTATTATTCCATCATGTGTGTTTGTGTGTACACCATGTATTCTTTATCCTTTTTTCTGTTAATGAACATTTATGTTGCATGGACATTTTTGGTTGCTTCCACTTCTTGGCTATTGTGAATAATGCTTTAATGAACATGATTGTGCAAATATTTCTTTGGGATCTTGTTTTCATTTCTTTTTGATATATACCCAGAAAGTGGGATCGATGGATCATAATCTATTTTTAATTTTGGAGGAACCTCCATATTGTTTTCCATAGCAGCTGCACATTTTATTTTTATTTTTAAAATTTTAAATCCAGTATAATTAACATCCAGTGTGAAATTAGTTTCAGGTATATAATATAGGACTCAGCAATTCTATATATTACTCAGCGGGTGCACATTTTACATTCTCACCAGCAGCAAGCAAGGGTTTCAGTTTCTTCCCATCCTTACCAACACTTGTTCCTGCCCCCTTTTTTTTGGTGGTGGCCATCCTAACAGGTGTGAGGTGATATCTCATTATGGTTTTAATTAACATTTCCTGATGATTAGTGATGTTGAACATCTTTTCATATGCTTGTAGGTCATTTGTGTATTAATCGCCTATGGAGAAATGTCTGTTCAAGTCCTTTGCCCATTTTGAAAATTGAGGGGTTTTTTTTTTGTTTGTTTTGTTGACTTGTAAGAGTTATTTATATATTTTGGATATTAACACCTTATCAGATATATGGTTTGCAAATATTTCTCCTATTCTGTAGATTGCCTTTTTGCTCTGTTGATTGTTTTCCTTTGCTGTGCAGAAGTTTTTTTTTTAAGTTTGATGTAGTCCTGTTTGTTTATTTTTGCTTTTGTTTCCTGTGCTTTGGTGCCATAACCAAGAAGTCATTGCTAGTCCAATGTTATGAAGCTTTCTGCCATGTTTTCTTCTAAGAGTTTTATGGTTTCAGGTCTTATGTTGAGGTCTTTAACCCATTTTGAGTTAATTTTTGTATATGGTATCAGGTAAGGGTCCAGGTTCATTCTTTTGCATGTGGATATCCAGTTCTTCAAGCACCATTTGTTGAAAAGACTATCCTCTCCCCATTGTGTAGCCTTCGTATCCTTGTCAAAGATCACTTGACTGTAGGGGTACCGGGGTGGTGCAGTTAGTTGAGTGACTGACTCTTGGTTTTGGCTTAGGTCATGATCTCAGGGTCATGAGATCGAGACCCACGTCAGGCTCCATGCTCAGTGTGGAGTCTGCTTGGGATTCTTTCTGTCTTCCTCTCCCTTCCCTTTTGCCCCTTCCCCCACTTGTGCTCGCTCCCTCTCTCTGTCTCTGTCTCTCTCAAGTAAATAAAGATTACTTGACTGTGTATGTGAGGGTTTATTTCTGGGCTCTATATTCTATTGTAGCTGTTCTTCTGCTTCTTTATGCCAGTACCGTACAGTTTTGATTACTGTAGTTTTGTTAATATGTTTTGAAATCAGGAAACCAATCAGGAAACAAAGACTTTAGCTTTGTTTTAATTTCTCAAGGTTGTTTGGCTATTCAGGGTCCTTTTCTTCTTCTTTTTTTTTTTAAGAGTGTTTATTTGAGAGAGAGTGAAAGTGATCACAGAGGGAGAGGGATCATAGAGGGAGAGGGAGAAGCAGA
Organism: Leptonychotes weddellii; assembly: GCF_054177405.1. NCBI lineage: Eukaryota > Metazoa > Chordata > Mammalia > Carnivora > Phocidae > Leptonychotes > Leptonychotes weddellii. The sequence continues at coordinate 148,508,113 of NC_138370.1, read as the reverse complement.
CTTGCCGCTGAGCAGATAGCTGTTGCGAGCGGATAGCCTGTTGCCCCAATTCAAGGTCCTTTTCTTCATTTAAAAAAATTAATTTTTTTAAAGTAGGCTCCACGCCGAATGTGGGGCTTAAACTCACAACCCTGAGATCAAGAGTCATATGGTCCACTGATTGAGCCAGCCAGGAGCCCCTCCTTCAGTTTTATCCTTTAAGATTTCTTCTTTCAGGGGCACCTGGGTGGCTCAGTCAGGTAAGTGTCTGCCTTTGGCTCACATGATCCCAGAGTCCCCTGCGGGGGCGGGGGGGGAGTGGGGAGTCTGCTTCTCCCTCTGCCCCTCACCCCACTCTTGTGCTCTTTCTCTCTCTCTCTCAAATAAATAAATAAAATCTTAAGAAAAAAAGATTTCTTCTTTCATTTTCTTCCTTCCCTTTACTTATAGCACGATTGAATTTTTCTTCTCAGAACGCATATGGATAGATAACCAGATACAACCTTTACTCTGCTTTATGAAAACTTGGCATATTTGAATTAGAAGTTTCAAATTAAGTGTTGGTATTTGGATTAAAAAAGGATTTTACTTTGTAGACTAGACAAACAAGTTTACTTGAAGCATGGTACATTCTAAAAACTTTTACAAATGGAAAATACTTAAGCATATAGAAAAGTAGAATAGTACATTGAACCCACCTTCTAGATTCAAATAATTATTAGTAATTTTGCCACATTTAGTTTACATATCTGTGTATGTATGTATAAATTTCCTGCACCATTTAAAAGTAAATTAATGGTGGCAAGTGGAATTTGTTTTTTGGTTTTTCCTTTTCTTTTTTTTTTTTTTAAGATTTTGTTTATTTGAGAGAGAAAGAGTGGGTGAGAGAGAGCACAAGCCAGAGGGAGAGGGAGAAACAGACTCCCCGCTGAGCAGGGAGCCCAACGTGGGGCTCAATCCCAGGACCCGGGGATCATGACCTGAGCTGAAGGCAGATGTTTAACCGACTGAACCACCCAGGAAAAGCCACCCATGGTTTTTCGTTTTTGAGTATTATACATTTATGTTATAGGTGTATATATTTTGGACTTTGCTCAGTTTTGTTTAAGGGTTTAGTTTGAAATTTGCTCTTTTAAAAAAATTATAAGAAGACATATTATCTTTAGTATATATCCCAGAAAAAGGATATTCTCTGATACAGCTGTAAAACCATGATTATTCCTAGCAAAATTATCATAATTCCCTAAAATATAATACTCATACCATAGTCTTATTTTTCCAGTTGTTCCCAAAACCTCTTTTATTGTTTTTTGTTTTTTTTTTAATTTAATTTTTTTAGGCAGAGAGAGGCAAAGGGAGAGGAAGAGAAAGCATCTTAAGCAGGCTCCATGCCCAGGGTGGAGTGTGACGTGGGGCTTGATCTCACAACCTGGAGAACATGACCTGAACTAAAATCAAGAGTTGGATGATTAACTGACTGAGCCACTGAGGCGCCCCTTTTATTGTTTTTTTTTTTAATACCAAATTCACATCAAGAGCTACCTATTGCATTTAGTTATCTCTTGAGTTGTTTTTTTTTTTTTTTATAGAACTGCCTCTCTTACCTATCTCTTCACCACCCTCCCTCTCTTACTCCGTGATACAGATTTGTTAGCTCTGTTGAGAATGTCTGACATTTTTTGTATTGCTGATCGTTTACTCATGGTGTAGTAGAACTTTTTCCTCTATCCCCTATATTTTCTATAAACAGGGAGTTAGGGGCTGCCTAGGTGACTCAGTTAGTTAAGCTTTGGACTCTTGACTTGGGCTCAGGTCATGATCTCAGGGTTGTGAGATCAAGCCCCACGTTGGGCTCTGTGCCGAGCCTGGAGCCTGCTTAGAATTCTCTCTCCCTCTCCTTCTGTCTCCCCGCCGCCGCCCCCCCCCCCATATTTAAACTTGGAGTTATATCTAAAGGTGTTTCAGATTTAGGTTAAAGATTTTTGGAAGAATACTAAATAAAAGTGATGCTCTGTATTCATATTGTTTCATATTAAGCGCACATAATGTTTAGTTGTCCCATCATTCTGATGCTGTGTTTCATCACCAGGCTGAGGTGGTGACAACCAGATCATTTTATTGAAGTTATCTTTTTCTTTTTGCATCTGTAAATCATCTGTGGATGGCACTTTGGCTCCGGGTAAATCTCTATCAACCTGTTTCACCTAATGATTTTAGCCTTCATTGATGATTGCTGATTCTTGTTCAGCTACTCGTTAGAAATATTAAGATTCTGTTGTCCTTTTACATTCCTTTTGCATAGTCATCTTCTATGAAGAAGTTTCCCTCATCAATTTGGGCTATTTTGTTATCTTGAAATAATGTTCTACCTGGAGAATAAATGCTTAGTTTGTTCCTTTAATATAACCATTTCCAGAGGGTTATAGTTACCTCTAGTGGTGGCAAATGAGGTTGGCCTTTTTTGTCTTTTTTTTACTTTTGTGCCTTTCTCTGTGGAATATCATATGTACTTAGGTTATAAGTATTACATGTTTTGAACTTTGATTTCATTTAGGATTATAGTTTGATATAGATTTGCCTTTTATTATATATATAAAATGTATTTTTTTTTGTAGTAAGAAGACACGTTGAATAACAGGAAGAGCTGTAGAGTTTGTAGATATCAACTGTGGCCTTAATAAGCACGTTCTTAGCATCAATGTTGGACAGATGGTAAGTATTATTAAAGTCATAGAGGATGAATATTTTACACATAGGTTCTCAAGCATTTTTATTTGAGTGATTAAAAAAATCTCTCAGAAGGAAAATGTAATCACGGATTTTGTTACTAGAATTTCTCAAAGAGCTTGTGGTTGTGTAAAACAACTATATTGTAGTCCTGTTCCCCCCCTTTTTTTTAAATTCAGCTTCCTTTCAGATTTTTTTTTTAAGATTTATTTATTTATTTGTCAGAGTGAGAGAGAGCGAGAGAGAGAGAGTGCACAAGCAGAGGGAGTGGCAGGCAGAGGGAGAAGTAGGCTCCCCACCAAGCAAGGAGCCCGATGTGGGACTTGATCCTAGGACCCTGGGATTGTGAGCCAAAGGCAGATGCTTAACCGACTGAGCCACCCAGGCATCCCTGCTTTTCCCCTTTAATATTTCCTCTTTAATGTTGTAGTTTCTGTTTCTAAAATGCATCTTCATATTTTATATATTCTCCATTTGCAAATATTATTTGTGCACCTATTTTATGTATGGGACTATGGCTATCTGTCAGATTGGAGTATATATCATCATCTATGTTATCAAGGAACATGGCTAATGGGGAAATAAACACATACAGATGAAAATATGTTGGGGGGCACCTGGGTGGCTCAGTCGTTAAGCGTCTGCCTTCGGCTCAGGTCATGATCCCGGGGTCCTGGGATCGAGCCCCACATTGGGCTCCTTGCTCAGCGGGAAGCCTGCTTCTCCCTCTCCCACTCCCCCTGCTTGTGTTCCTGCTCTTGCTGTGTCTCTCTCTGTCAAATAAATAAATTAAATCTTTAAAAAAAAAAAAGAAAATATGTTGGTAAAACCAACAATGTGAGGCTCTAAAATAACCAAGCAAGACTAGTACTGGCAGTAAGTAATGAGGGATTATAGAAAGTGTTGAAGAACTCTAAGAATTACAACTTCCTGGATTCTTTGGCCAAGATATGTATATTATTTAGCAACTGGCTTTTTCCCTTAAGAATATGTCTCAGAGGTCTTTCTGGTTTCTACACACATCTGGTTTCTTCATTCTATCTTAAACTGTTTAATAGTTGCCTAGTATTCTAAAGGGTGATTTTTACCATAATTTATTTAGCCATACTCTTATCCACTGATATTTAGGATGTCTTCAATGATCGATTATAATAGTTCTTATGTCAGATAGATACACTTTAAGATTATTGGTTACCTTAACTTGATTACATTTTCTATAAATGCTATTTTTTTTTAGTGACACACCCTTTGGTACCTTGATCAGATTTAATATTTATCTTACTCTTATCACAGTGGTGCACTTAAAATCATTTTGTAGGTGACTTAATCCCCAGTAAAGATGGATTGATTGGTTTTGGTAGCATTTGTTTCTGAAAGAGATGTTTCTTGATCTTGTTTGGGATGATACAATGTTTTGAGTCCCGTGGCTCCCATATATATATTCCTTATAGAGAGATGCTTTTTGTTTTTCTTTTTTTGATGATTTTAAGGAGCTAAAGTATTATTAATAAATTTGATTGTTAGTATCAATTTTCTTAGGCCTGTTCTTTCTAGATGGTTGATATTGCATATATTAAATAGAATATCTTTCTTGATTTTATAGAAATTTGTTATTCTGATATTTTTCTGTAAAGGTTATCTAAAATTAGTAGTCTTTATATAAATATAGCAGATTTATTCATAAAATGACATGGTAAATTTTTTTAGTGAGTGTTGTGTTGATGATGTAGCTTTCAATAGGAAGGTATTTTTTGAAGTGGTGTTTATTGGTATATTCACTCTAATGGCAGTACTGACTATTGCCATACCACTGTTAGAGTTCATGTTCACTCTACTTTTATAAATTTCATGTTAACCCAGAATTTTTTTTTTTTAATGTTTAAAAGAACATATATCTTTATCTGTTGAAACAAAACAAAACAAAACTCAAGTTGATAAGGCCTCTGCGTACCATGCGGGAATATTTTGATGATAATTAGTGAGCAAGTATATATTGGTTAGGTTCTCTATCAGGTTAAAATTAAATAATAGAGGTAGAAGAGCTTGGAAAATGTGTATATGAAATTTAAATATTCATGGTCTCATTATTAACAAAAATTTATATTATTTATTTTTAAGTTCTTCATTTGAGCCAGTTCTTTCACATTTCTCCATAGTATATCAAACCTTACTTACCCATCCTTATTTCCCATATCCTTTTAGAATACACTCTCTAGGTCAGGTATGTATGTGAAGAAGCTACATAACCTTGTTTAAATTAGTGTATCAATAAGGCTCTCTTTATGGAAAAAGGAAGATGCATAAGATCAGTTGATAAAAGTTGAACATTACTCAAGTGAATAAATGGGATTGAAATAATCTGGATATATAAAATAAAACTGGTACTTGGGTGGTAGTGTATGTTTTTATAGCAATTCCCCATTATACTAAATATTGGTTGGACACTTAAGCTACCTACATGTTTAGATCTTTTTCCATATAAATAGACGCAATGGAAAAAGGTGGAAGGGATGTATGGTTTGCCAGCTGGAGGAAGTATAGGGGAAGTCTAAGATTCATCTTTGATAATAGTGATTTTTTTTTCCCCTGATTATTGAAGTATGTATATATTATAGATTATTTGGAAAATGCAAAAGTAGTATATAAAAAGAGTAGTATGCTAAAAATAAAGTTACTTGTGGGGCACCTGGGTGGCTCAGTTGGTTAAGCGTCTGCTTTCGGCTCAGGTCATGATCTCAGGGTCCTGGGATCAAATCCCCCATTGGACTCCCTGCTCAGTGGGGAGTCTACTTCTCCCTCTGCCTCTGCCCCTCCTCTCCTTGTACTCTCTTTCTCAAATAAACAAATAAAATCTTAAAAAAAAAAAAGAGTAGATGTATAGATCAGTGAAATAGAATTGAGAATACAGTAATAAACTCTTATAGTTATGGTCAGTTGATTTTTGACATGGGTGCCAAGACCATTCATTGGAGAAAGAATAGTCTTTTTTTTTTTTTTTTAAAGATTTTTATTTATTTATTTGAGGGAGAGAACACGCGAACCGAGGGGGGCGGGGAGCAGCAGAGGGAGAGGGAGAAACAGACTCCCCACTGAGCAGGGAGCCCGATGCGGGGCTCAGTCCCAGGACCCTGGGATCATGACCTGAGTCTAAGGCAGATGCTTAATGGACTGAGCCACCCAGGTGCCCCAAGAATAGTCTTTTCAACAGATGGTACTGGGACAACTGGATATCCACATGAAAAAGAATTAACTTAGACCCCTATCTCATACCACATACAAAAATTAAAAATGGATTAAAGACCTAAACGTAAAAGCTAAAACTTGTAAAACTTTTCGAGGAAAACATAGGCATAAATCTTTGTGACTTTTGTTTCAGCAATGGTTTCTTAGGACACCAAAAGTGTAAGTGACAAATGAAAAATACAGATAAATTCGTCAAGATAAAAAATGTTTGTGCTTCAGAGGATACCATCAACAAAGTGAAAGGATGGGGCGCCTGGGTCCTTTCCCACAGAATGGGAGAAGATATTTGATAAAGGACTCCTATCCAGAATGCATAAAGAACTCTTACAGCTAAATAATATTGACAGTAACCCTTACTTTTAAAAATGGGCAAAGGATCTGAATAGATATTTCTTTAGATAAGATATACAAATGCTAATTGAGCAATGTAATGATGGTCAGCAACATTAGTCATTAGGGAAATGCAAGTCAAAACTACAATGAGGAAAAAAAAAAAACACCAACCAAAAAAATACAATGAGATACTGTTAGGATGGCCATAATCAAAAAGGTAGATAATAACAGGTGTTGGTGAGGATATAGAGAAATGGGAACCCCCATATATTGCTGGTGGAAATTGAAAATGGTGCAGCCACTTTGGATAACAGTCTGGCACTTCCTTAGAAGGTTAAACGTAAGAGTTATCATATGACTTGAATATATTTTGAATTTAGAACTGGCAAGATTTGCTGAATGATCAGATGAAGTGTGCAGGAAGGAGGAGGCAAAAATGACTCCTAGTTTTTTGGCCTCAGCAACTAGAAATTGCCATTAGCTGAGATTGGAGGATTATAGATAGGACAGGTCTGCAATGGAAGATTGAGATCACTTTTAGACATGCCTGGTTTGAGATGTCTATTAGATATACAAAGTGGAGGTATTTAGTGGGTAGTTTGTGTGTCTGGGGTTAGGGAAGAGGTGCAGTTTGAAGATGTAAATTATTAGCATTATGTTAGTGTTTAAAGCCATGAGACTAGGAGAGGTCACCAAAGAAGTGGGTAAATCAGGGAAAAGAAGAGAACCTAGGGCTAAGTCCTGCAACAGGTCATTTTTTCCAAGTTGAATGATGAGAAAATTCTGATAGTGGCCCTGTTCTTAAAAGAAGATAATATCCTTAGAATGTTCTTTGAGGGAGGGATTTATCAGCTGTGTAAATGCTGCTGATAGGTCTAGAACATTAAATTTAATTTTTATTTTCTAATTGCTGGTGTAGAGAAATACAGTTTAGCAATTTTGCTAAATTATCTGGGTAATCCAAAAGATAATCTGTAGATTCTTTTGGATTTTATGTGTACTCAGTTGTATTGCCTGTGAATAATGATAGTTATATTTCTTTTTTTCCAATCCTTACAACATTTATTTCCTTTTCAAGTCTTAATGCACTGGCTATGATCTCTGGTACCATGTAGTACTGTAGAATAGAAATGGTGATGACAGGCATCTTATTTCTGATTACAGAGGGTAAACTTTTAGCATTTCCTAATTATGTATGAAGGGGGTGTGTGTGTGTGGGTGTGTGTGTGTGTGTTTTGGACATGCCTTTATTCCCTTCTATTTCATGTAGAGTTTTTATCATGAGTGGATGTTGACTTTTTTCAAATAGTTTTTCTGCATATATTGAGTTGATTATTACGATTTTTCTTCTTATTTTGGTAATGCTGGGTATTGAATTGAATAATTTTCAAATATTAAAACAACTTTATAATCTGAAAATAAATTCAGGTTGTGGTACATTATATTTATAACTAATATAATTTTTATATTTTGTATAACATCACTCATAATTTATGTATTACTACTGTAATATTTTGCTTGGGAATTTTGCATCTATTTTCATGAGTGAAATAGGCCTGTAATTTTTTTCTTTTAATATCCTTGTAAGGTTTTGGTATCAAGGTTAGATTGACCTCATAAAATGAGTCAGGAAGTGTTTTCTCTTTAGTCTCTAGAAGAGTTTGTGTAAGATTGGTATTACAGATTATTTAGTGGAATTTTCTTATGAAGCCACCTCGACCCTAGGGTTTTCTTTGTGGGAAGCTTTTAAGTTCTAGATCCATTTCTTTAATAGATACAGGACTGTTAGATCTTGTTATTTCAGATATGGTATGATGTGTGTTTTTTAAAAATGTGCATTCCATTTAAAACTTAAAATTTATTGGCATAAAATTGTTTATGATCTCTCTCTTTTTAAAATATGTCTTTGGACTTGATAATGATGTCCCCTTTTTCATTTCTGATATTGGTAATTTGTACCTTCTCTCTCTCTCTTTTTAAAGATTTTATTTATTTGTCAGAGAGAGAGAGAGAGAGCATGCACAAGCAGGGGGAGGGGCAGACAGAGGGAGAAGCAGGCTCCCCACTGAGCAAGGAGCCCGATGCGGGGCTTGATCCCAGGACACTGGGATCATGACCTGAGCTGAAGGCAGCCGCTTAACCAACTGAGCCACCCATGCATCCGTTCTCTTTTTTTGATCACTCTTGCCGGGGATTTGTTCTTCTTAATGGGGTGTTATTTTGTTTTTTTTGTTTTTAAGCTAGTTTAGATTTCAAAGAACCGTCTTTTGATGTTGTTGATCCCATTTACTGTGTATTTGTTTTCTATTTTGTATTTGCTGTTTGTTATTTCCTTTCTAGTTTCTTTGGGTTTGATTTGCAGTTTTTTCTCCCCCTCAACTGCTTATTGAATGTTTAGACAGTTGATTTTTCACCCTTTCTTTTTTTCTAATATATGCATTTGTATGCAGCTTTTTTTAAATAAAGATTTTATTTATTTATTTGAGAGAGAGAGAGAGAGAAAGTATGAGCAGGGGGAAGGGGGAAAGGGAGAGGGAGAAGCAGAGTCCCCGCTGAGCAGGGAGCCTGATGCTGGGACTTGATCCCAGGGTCCTGGGATCATGACCTGAGCTGAAGGCAGATGCGTAACCAACTGAGCCACCCAGGCACCCGCATTTGTATGCATCTTTTTCTGTGCATGACTTTAGTTATAGCTCACAAGTTTGGATATATTTATTTGGTTAAAATATTTTCTAATAATATTAATTTAATGATTTTTGTTTTTTAAATTTACATTTATTTTTTAAAAAGATTTTACTTATTTAGAGAGTGCTTGTGGGGTGGAGGGAGGGGAGAAGGGAGAGGGACAGAGATGGAGCGGGAGGGACAAGCAGACCCCTAGCTAAATGCAGAGCTGAGCTAAGCACAGAGCCGGACCTGGGGCTTGATCTCACATCCCTGAAATCATGACCTGAGCTGAAATCAAGAGTTGGATGCTTAACCCACTCAGTCACCCAGGCGCCCTTTAACTATAATCTTAAATTGATGTTAGAATTTCACTAATATAGTGGAATTCTTCTTTGACTCAAGTATAGGAGTCTGTTTCTTAATTTTCAAACAATTGTGTTTTCTAGTTATATTTTAGTTACTAATTTCTTAGACACAGCGAGAGAGGGAACACAAGCAGGGGGAGTGAGAGAGGGAGAAGCAGGCTTCCTGCTGAGCAGGGAGCCAGATGCAGGGCTCTATCCCAGGACCCTGGGATCATGACCTGAGCTGAAGGCAGACGCTTAACGACTGAACCACCCAGGCACCCTATTAGTTACTAATTTCTAATATAATTCCATGTATACTTGAAAATAAAGTGTATTCTGTGGTTATTTGGTCCAGTGTTGTATAGATATTAAGGCAAGTTATTTATTGATCTCCTCTGTCCTTATTGTTCAGCCTTTCTTTTTTTTCTATTTTGTTGGGGGTGCTCCTTTTTCTAATAGTTACAGAGGGAGTGATTTTACCAGTTGAATACAAGCTTAGAATTGTAGAATTGTTGTATCTTCCTGGTGAATTTTATCATTGACTTTTATCATTGATGAGTAAATGGTGATTTAGATAAGAGCAATTTTTATTTTCTTTAGGAAAACAATTTAATATTTGACAAAAAAAGAACAACATAAATCATAGTCAGGGAAAATCAGAGCCTTTCTAGGCTTCTTTTTCATTTATTTTAGTTTAGAATGGCTTGTACTTTTTTTTAACTTTTTTATTGTTATGTTAATCACCATACATTACATCATTAGTTTTTGATGTAGTGTTCCATGATTCATTGTTTGTGCATAACACCCAGTGCTCCATGCAGAACGTGCCCTCTTTAATACCCATCACTAGGCTAACCCATCCTCCCACCCCCTCCCCTCTAGAACCCTCAGTTTGTTTTTCAGAGTCCATCGTCTCTCATGGTTCGTCTCCCCCTCCGATTTCCCCCCCTTCATTCTTCCCCTCCTACTATCTTCTTTTTTTTTTTCTTAACATATATTGCATTATTTATTTCAGAGGTACAGATCTGTGATTCAACAGTCTTGCACAATTCACAGCGCTCACCATAGCACATACCCTCCCCAATGTCTATCACCCAGCC
>NC_138370.1:148454349-148497217 GCF_054177405.1 Leptonychotes weddellii | reverse complement strand
CTCAGTTTGTTTCCTGAGGTTAAGAATTCCTCATATCAGTGAGGTCATATGATACATGTGCTTTCTCTGATTGACTTATTTCGTTCAGCATAACACCTTCCAGTTCCATCCACGTCGTTGCAAATGGCAAGATCTCATTCCTTTTGATGGCTGCATAATATTCCATTGTGTATATATACCACATCTTTTTTATCTATTCATCTGTCGATGGACATCTTGGCTCTTTCCACAGTTTGGCTATTGTGGACATTGCTGCTATAAACATCGGGGTGTACGTACCCCTTCGGATCCCTATGTTTGTACTTGGGGTAAATACCCAGTAGTGCAATTGCTGGATCGTATGGTAGCTCTATTTTCAACTTTTTGAGGAACTTCCATACTGTTTTCCAGAGTGGTTGCACCAGCTTGCATTCCCACCAACAGTGTAGGAGGGTTCCCCTTTCTCCACATCCCCGTCAACATCTGTCGTTTCCTGACTTGTTAATTTTAGCCATAGAATGGCTTGTACTTTGAAATGAATATGGGAGAAGGTACCAGAACCTTTTGGTTGCTTAAGATACCTAAAACTTTTTTTCCCTTTTAAAAAAAATTTTATTTTTTTGTTCAAGTATAATTAACATACAGTGTTATATTAGTTTCAGGTGTACAACATGATGATTCAATAATTCTGTGCATTTCTCAGTGCTCATCAATATAAGCATACTCTTAATCCCCGTTATTTTACCCATCCCCTGACTTACCTCTCCTTTGGCAACCACCATTTTGTTTTCTGTATTTAAGAGTCTGGCTTTTTTTACCCCCTTGGTTTATTTGTTTTGTTTCTTAAATTCCACATATGAGTGAAATCATATGATATTTGTCTTTCTCTGGCTATTTCACTTAGCATTATACCTTCTAGGTCCATCCGTGTTGTTGCAAGTGGCAAAATTTCATTCTTTTTTATGGCTGAGTAACATTCCACTGTGTATGTGTGTGTGTGTATGTGCATATCCCACATCTTTAATCATCTATTGATGGATACTTGGGCATGGAGACTTGAATTCATGACCTTGTCATCAAGACTTGAGCTGAGATCAAGAGTCAGACGCTTAACGAACTAAGCCATCCAAGCGCCCTTATGTTTTGGCTATTGTAAATAATGCTTTAATAAACATAGGGGTTCATGTATATTTTTGAATCAGTGTTTTCATTTTCTTTGGGTAAATACCCAGCAGTGGAATTATTGGATCATATGGTAATTCTATTTTTAATTTTTTGAGGAACCTCCAAAAAGCTCAATACCCAAAAAACAAATAATCTGATTAAAAATGGGCAGAGGACCTGAATAGATATTTGTCTAAAGAAGACATACAGATAGGCAACAGACAAATGAAAAGATGCTCAACATCATTAATCATTGGGGAAATGCAAATTAAAACCACAATGAGATATCATTTTACACCTGTCAGAATTGCTGAAATCAAAAAAATAAGTGTTGACGAGGATTTGGAGAAAAAGGAACCCTTGTGCACTGTTGGTAGATAAGAGCAATTTTAGGGTAGTTGTAGAAATGGTGGATGCAAAACCCTCTTTATGAAAGAATGGAAGGAGAAAAATTGAAAACAGTTGCTGTATGTGGTACATATTTTTCCCTAATTTTGTTTCTGATACATAGGTCTTTTACATTTAAATGTGGCTAGATGTGTTAGTACTTTTTTTCTTTATGACTTTCTCTTTGTACTTTTTTGCTTCCCAAGATGGGATATTCACTTGCTCCATGGAACTTATATTCCTGAACAGTGCTGTCCAATAGAACTTTCTGCACTGATGGAAAAGTTTACTATTTCTTCTCTCCAATATGGTAATCATTAACTGCATGTAGTAATTGAGCATTTGAAATGTGTGTAGTATGACTGATGAAATGAATTTTTAATTTAACATGCTTTTTTCATAATTAAACTTTTTGTTTTGAGATTACAAATTCACATGTTCTAATAAATTATGCAGAGAAATCTCCTGTGCTCTTTACCCAGTTTCCCCGATGAAACATCTTTGCACAACTATACTATGGCATCACAACCAGGATATTGTCATTAAGATAGAACATTTCCATCACCTCAAGAATCCCCCAACTTACCCTTGTATAGCCACACCCACTTGTCCTCCTCTCCCATCCCTTCCTTAACTCTTGGCAATCATTAATTTGTTCTCTATTTCTGTAATTTTGTCATTTCAAAAATGTTATATTAATGGGATCATTCAATATATAGCCTTTTGGGATTGGCTTTTTTCCACTCAGCAGAACTTTGGAATTTCATCCAGGTTGTTTTTGTATATCATCAGTTTGTTCCTTTTTATTGCTAACTAGTATTTCATGGAATGGAAGTATAATTTGTTTATCCGTTCACCCATTGAAGGACATCTGAATTGTTTTCTCTTTTTCAGTTATAATGAATAAATCCGCTATAAACTTTGTTTATAGGATTTTGGGTGAACTTAATATTTGATTTCTCTTAGATAAATGTCCAGAAATGCAATTGCTGAGTTGTTATATGATGTTACGTGTTTAGTTTTTAAAGAAACCTCCAAACTCTTTTCCATAGTGGCTGTACTATTTTTCATTCCTAGCAGAGTGTATGAGCCATCCTGTTTCTCTGTATCCTTGCCAGCATTTTGTGTTGTCATTAGTTATGTTAGCCAGTTTGATAGATGTGTAAGTAATAGCTCATTGTATGTAGTTTTAATTTGCATTTACTTAATGCCTAATGATGTTGAACATCTTTTATGTGCCTATTTGCCATTCGTATATCCTTTTGGTGTTATGCTTTTTGCCCATTTTCTAATTGAATTGTTTGGTTTTTACTGTGGAGTTTTGATAAGTTCTTTATATATATTTCAGATACTAGTCATTTGTTGGATATATGGTATGCATATATTTCCTCCAATCTGTAACTTGTCTTTTCATCTTCTTAACAAGGTCTTTCACAGAGCAAAAGTTTTTAATTTTGATGAAGTACAGTTTATCTGTTTTTCCTTTTATGGATCATACTTTTGGTGTTTTGTTTAGCTCTAGGTCCTGGAGATTTCCTCCTGTTTTTCTTTTTTTTCTTTTCCTAAGATGTTTATAGTTTTATGGATTTAAGTTCTTGATCCATTTTTAGTTAATTTTTCTATAAGTGTGAAACTGAGGTCTAGGTTTATTTTTTTAATCTGTGGATGTCCACTTGCTGCAGTTTCATTTGTTGAAAAGACTGTCTTTTCTCCATTAAATTGCTTTTGCACCTTTGTCTAAAGCCAGTTAGGCATATTTATGTTGCTGTATTTCTGGGTTCTCTCTTTGTTTCCAAATCTATAATCTGTTTTCAGATCTATATGTCTGTCCCTCTACTGATACCATACAGTCTTGGTTAGTGTAGTGATATAACAAATCTTGAAATTGAGTTGACTGATTCCTCTCTTTCAAAATTGTTTTAGCAATTCTAGTTCCTTTGTCTTTCCATTTAATTTGAGAATAATCTTGTCCATATCCACAAAAACTCTGTCTGGGGTTTTGATAGGAATTCTGCATATCAATTTGGGGAGAATTGACATCTTTACTATGTTCAGTTTTCTAGTCTGTGAACATGCTGTGTCTTTCCATTTATTTAGATCTTTGATTTCTTTCATCAGTGTTTTATGTTTTGCTCTTCTTTTTCTAGGTAATAGTGGTGGGGGCTTAGATTATTGATTTGAGACTTTTCCTCTTTTGTGATTTGTATGCATTTGGTTATAAATTTGCTATAAATTTCTGGCATTGCTGCTTTGGCTGTGTCCTACAAATTTTGATGTGGTATATTTTCATTTTCATTCATTTCAATGTATTTTTAAATTTTTCTTGAGACTTTTTCTCTTTGACTCATGGATTATTTGGTATATTGCTTAAGTTCCAAGTGTTTGGAGATGTATCGGTTATCTCTCTGTTAATTGATTTCTAGTTTGATTCCATTGTGGTCAGAGAATACACTTTATATGATTTCAGTCCTTTTAAATTTGCTGGAGTTTAAGGCCTAGGACATGGTCTTTCTTGGTACATATTTGGTGGGCACTTGAAAATAATGTATTCTGCTATTGTTGGGTGGAGTGTTCTATAAAGATTGACTATCCTTAATTGATGGTGTTATTGTGTTCTGTATCCTTGCTCATCTTCTGTCTAGTTATTCTATCAATTGTTGAGAGAAGGATTTGAAGTTTCTATAATTGTGGATCTGTCCATTTCTCATTTCAGTTCTGTCAGCTTCTGCTTCACTTATTTAGTGGCTCTTTTGTTTGGTGCATACACATTTAGGGTTGGTATGTCATCTTGGTGCACTGATCCTTTATGATTATATAATGTCCTTCTCTGTCTCTGGCAGTTTTTTCCCCCTCCGCATTCTGTTAATGTGCTATTAATAAAGTGCTATTAATAAAGAAAGGTGTAATTTAACTGAATTTAAATAGGCACATGTGGCTGGTGGCTGCCGTATTGACAGTGCAGTTCTGGAAGATGGAGAGAGCTATGACACGATAAATTTAATTAAAAGGTACATTTTATAGTATGGGTGTTAAGGGCCAATGGGTGGTTAGAGGAAAGGGAGACTGGGGCAGAGGGAGCAGGGGACATGATTTTAAATTGGGTAATCAAGGAAGAAATCATTCACTGTGACACTTGAATAAAGATTTAAAGGAGTGAGAGTTAGCAGTGCAGATATTCAGGGGAAGAGTATATCAAAGGCCTGCAGGGAGGTGGGCTACTCTAAGAACTTTAGCTTTTACTGAGTGATGTGGAGAACCACTTGAGGATTTAGAGCAGACTTGATTCATTTTGACTTGTTGTGTGTTGTTGTATGTATGTATGTTGTATGTTGTACAAAGATTATTCTGGCTGGTGTGTTGAAAATAGACTGTAGGAGACAAGGGTTGGAAGCAGAGAGAACATTTAGGACCCTGGAATATGAGTGAATAATGACAGTAGCCAGACCAAATGGTTAGAGCAGGTTTTGGAGAAAATATCAGACATTTAGTTTTAGATAAGTTAAATTTGAAATGTTTATTAGATACATCCAAGTGGAGAAAGCAAGTAGACTATCTGGGGTTCTCTAGATCAATGAGTCCCTGCCCTTGTGGAGCTTACTTACACTTTACTTGAATATGGGTAGTAAATACAATTTAAAAAATGAGTGAAACATACACTGTGTTAGAAGATGGTAAGTCTTATGAGAAAATTCAAGTAAGGAAAGTAGGGTAAGTGGTGTTGGGGGACCGACTTCTTAAGTGGGTAACGTTTAAGTAATGATAGGAAGGTGTTGAGGAAATAAACTTTTATAGATACCTGAGAGAGTAGTAGTTTAGGTAGAGGGAGCCAAATGTAAAGATTCCCTGAGGGGAGCATGGCTGGTGTGTTTGAAGAAGAACAAGGAGGCCAAGTGTGGCTGGAGTAACACTGAGCAAAGGGAAAGAGGTTTAGGGATGACAGTACTGAAGTAACACATGTCTGAGTTATGGGCCATTTTAAGGGTTCTGGGTTTTACTCTGGGTGAAATGGGAAGCCAGTAGATAGTTAAGCAGAAGATATGTATGATCTGACCTGTAGTTTAACTGAGTCACACTGATTGCTCTGCTACATATAAATAGCAAAAGGGGCAAGGAGATTGGTTTGGAGACTTTTACAGTAATCTTGACAACAGGCTGTGGTGGCAGTGAGATAGTGAGGAAAGGTCATAGTCTGGATACATTTGAGGGTCGTATTGACAGAATTGGCTTACTGGTTGGATTTGGGTTGAGAGGAGTTAGGATTTACTCCAAGATTTTTGACCTGAGCAGTTGGAAGAATAGAGTTGTATTAACTGAGACGGGAAAGACTGAGAAGAGCGGATATGAAGGAGGTGATCAGGAGCTCAGTTTTGGACATGTTAAGTTTGTAATGCCTATTAGACATCCAAATGTAGGTGTTCAGTAGGCGTTGTCGTTATGAATACTGTTTTATGATTTTCAAAAATGAAATAATGACAGTAAAACAGTGTACACACTGTTGCGAAAATTCATTATATTTGTTAATATCTTGATTTTTAACATGTTCAATCCTGGCAAAATTTGAATATTTTGGAGAGAGAGAAGTTGTCTGACTGCTTTTTGGCTTTGCTACCAGAGTTGATGGTACTTTCTTAGAGTTAAATAAAGATGTCATTCCGATTTTAGAAATGGAAATATAACTATATAGTCTGAGTGTTTTTACTTGCTTTCTATTTTAGGTCCTATTACTGCTGGATTGTGCAAGATATTTAACCGTGTTTTCTTTGAGGTATGACTTAAATATCAAACATCTTAAATAAGAAAAGGGAAACATTTTAGTTTTGGAAGTCAGAATGCCAAGGAGAAAGAAAAATCTTGGGGGAAATCCTTTTCGGAAGACTGCAAGCTCTAAGGAAGTTGTCGTATCCAGTGTTGCTAGTCATGAGGAGCCAACTACTACTCTTCCTTCCATGTGTGAGACAAAAGTTGATCAGGAGGAACTCTTCACCAGTATCTCAGAGATGTTTTCTGATCTGGATCCCGATGTAGTGTATTTGATGCTTTCTGAATGTGATTTCAAAGGTGAGAAAAAGTTTAGTTTGAACACTTTGCATCGTATAAGTAGACTTCATGTACTGTGCCATGACCAGTAGTAATATAGAAAAATGACTGCCTTATTTCTGTTTTGTTAATTTATTGAGCATCTGCTATGGGCAAGGTACTAAGTTGATACTGTGAATGATATGAAGAAGAAAGCATTGTTTTTTTCTGCTTTTGAGAAATATACAGTTCTAGATATAAGATGTATGTATAGATATCATATTTTATGTTTCATTTCTTTTTATCTTCCCTCTAGAACAGGTTGGCACTATTAACATTTTGGACTGGATAATTCTTTTTTGTGAGTGGCTTTCCTGTGAATCATAGGATGTTTAGCAGCATCCCTGGCCTATACTCTGTAGATTCCAGTAGCAACCTTCAGCAGCCTGTTGTGACGATTAAAAATGCCTCCATCTGTTGTCATATGTCCCTTGGGGACCAGAATCATCCCCAGTTGAGAACCACTGTCTTAGGATGTAAGCTCCATAAAGACAGATTTTATAAACTGTTTTTACTGCTGTATCCCCAGCCCCTAAAATAGCAAATGATTCAGATAGGACCTCAGTAAATATTTATTGAGTGAAAAGATAATTGTAATTGTGGGAATGAGAGCTGATTAGGTGTTGATGCTAATAGAGTAGTGTTTCACAATATTGGCTTTGGAGTCAAGAAACCTGGGTTAGATTTCCAGTTCTGCCACTGAAGCTCTCTGGGTGTTTCCTTATCTGTTAATAAGAAAAATAGTAGTATGTACCTCATAGGACTTTTCTGGTGAGAATTGAGTTGTGTGTTGTTTTTTTTTTTTTTGTGAATTCTTCAG
Source organism: Leptonychotes weddellii (assembly GCF_054177405.1). NCBI lineage: Eukaryota > Metazoa > Chordata > Mammalia > Carnivora > Phocidae > Leptonychotes > Leptonychotes weddellii. Next base: position 148,489,791 of record NC_138370.1, on the reverse strand, counting down.
TGTAGTATTATTAATAACTTGTAATAAATTGTTTAGAAGTATTTTGGCAAATAGACAAGCTATCATAGTTGACTGAATGAATAAATGTTGTTGCTTAGTGTTGCTATTGGCCATGATTAGTATAAGATAAAATTATTCTAGATTGGGGAAGTTTTGCTAATGCATGAGAAACTTCCATTTTTATTCATTGCATGGACTGTGATGTGAGCATATCTTAACTATCCTCTTATGTATGCAAAAAAACAGTTTTCGGCAGTCCATATGATGCTGAGAAATCATAGTTTGTAGAATTTTATGTGTGACTTCAATACTTATTTCCTATTGTTGAGGTGTTTAAAATCTGTTTCAGATACACTAACATAGTAATGAGGAATTACAAGAAAAATATATTACCCTTATATCCTAACAAAAAACATTTCTCTTTTCCAGGATCTTCTCCACACCTTGTTCATAAATACTGATATTTTGAGTATTTTGAATAATAGTATTGATGAAATTATGTATTCTGCTTTTTAAACTTAACATAAGCATTTTTTCAGTGTTGCCGTGATCTTTGTATTTATTTTTAATAGCTTTCTAATATTTCACTGAATTGTTGTGCTCTAATTTTTTAATTATATCTAAGTTTTTCATGAATAATTAATACAGCAGAGGACATCTTGGTACAAACCACTTTTCCCTTCTTTTGGCTTTTTTTCTTAGTCCAACGTTTTATTTTCATATGTCACAAGGTAAGAACAGTTTTCAGTTCTTGGAAACATACTGCTAAATTGCCTACCAAACAGGTGTGCTGATTTGTCATCCTGCTAGCACTGTTTAAGTATAGTGGTTTCACCACAGCCTTTTCAGCATCGTGTAGTATTACTTTAAGATTTTAATGGGAATAAAATTTTGCTTTTTCTTAATTTGTTTTTTCTTTAAATAAACAGGATTATTGAGCCTTTTTGTACATGATTATATATTAATTTTTGTATTCTTGTGTGAATTGTTTATTCATATTTTTTTTGTTGTTTTATACCATTGTTTTAATTTTTTCCAGCACTCTGTGTAAGGACTTTTCTTTTGTGTGACTGCTTTTTGGCTTTGTCTGATTGCTCTGCTACATATAAATAGCAAAAGGGGCAAGGAGATTGTAAAAAAAAATATCTTTTACTTATTTTTACTTAATACTGTTTTTTATTATATACACATTAATTATTTTGGTTGACCTTGTGGTTTTTCTATTATGTAGAGTTTCTTCGTAGAAATACCTCTTATGTTTGCTTGCGTGCTTTCTTTTTTTTTTTTTCCCCCCATGTTTAGGGCTTCTAACCTTTGTACTATTGCTATAATATCCTAACTGGTCTCTCTGCCAGGCTTGCCCCTCCAATCCCTCTTTGTTTTTCTTCTTAAGGGAACATTAATTGGGTGCTTACTAGGTGCCAGTCCTTGTGCACAGCACATTTTCATGGATTATCTCATTTAATCCTCACAAGAACCCTATGAGGTAGGTACCTTTATTATCCCTGTACTGCAAATGAGAAAATCAAAGCTTACGAAAGTTAAGTAATGTGTTTTAAGGGTCATAGCCAGTAAGCAGAGATTTAAGTGTTGGTTTTCTGACTCCAGACCAGAGCTGTTACCTCCTGTGCTGTGCTTCCTTTTCATATTTATTTTCCGTAAAACAAAACAAAACAACACAAAAATAAGCAAAACTCCAAAATTTCAAATGCTTAACAATTCTAATTCTGTATTTGTATTATAACAGAAAGAGCTCAGCATTGGAGTCAGACATACCAGTCCTGGCTCTGTCACTTAATATCTGTGTCTTTTGGGCCAAGTTAATATACTTTTTGAACTTCACTTCTTCATCTATTTGCTAGAAATATTATACCTCATAGTATTATTTGATGGTTCATTGAGGTGATACATATAAAGCTCCTAGCTCAAATATGGTGACAGGTAGTTTCCCTAGAAAGTAAAATTGATTTGTCCTACCATGACATATAGCACTTTTTCCAATTCCACTTGATCTTTTCCAGATTTGTCTCCTTTCATCTACCATACTACTGTGTACCCACACTCCAACCAACTTCTCTTAATACCTTAAACATGCTTTGTGTTTTCAAGACTGGCTTTGCCTTTCCCTTTTGTGTCTGACAAGTTTCTTTTTAATCTTCAAGTCCCAGTTCACATATTACCTTATGTGAAATCTTTCCTTATTCTCCTATAAGGCTGCTATGGCATTTGTGTATTACTAAAAGTGTGTATTATTTAATCTATATTATATTATAATGTAATTGTCTTCTAATTTAATTATCTTTAATTACCTCCATTAGACTGCAAAAATCCCTTAAGTGTAGTAAAAACTATGTCTTATTTACTTTGAACAGAGTATGTCATATGTAGTACATGCTGATACCTATTTTTGTATTAAGTGAAATTCATAGCATAAACCATATAAACAAATTAGATTTATAGGAGAGTGCTTAAAAATGCTTAATATTTAAAAGGATAGGCAGTAGCTAAGTATTTGTTGAATAAATTGTTTTTTGGGTCTTTATAAATAAACATAATATATGCAATTTTTAGATATAATTTATAGATATTTTTAGATACAATTTATAGATATTTTATGTTTTATGTTTATTCACATTTATCAGAGATTATCTACTTGATGGCAGTTTGTTATCCTAGTTTATTACAGTTTGTCTGATAGTAACAGCATTGCATGACTCCATCATTCAAACCTTTCACTAATACAGACTGGTATATTCATAAAATATTAACTGAAAAATGACTTGAATATTTATAAATTATAAATTTCTGTATTCTATTCAGTACATGGATTTTAATCAAATTATAGTTTACTTATTTCAATACACATGTATACTGCTCTTCTTGTTGTACAGTTGAAAATGCAATGGATTGTCTATTAGAATTATCTGCCACTGATACCAAGGTAGAAGAATCGTCTTCAAAAAGCTTTGTTGCTTCTGAGAACCAAGTAAGTGCTGTGGGACGTGAAATAATGGAAAAGTATCCTCCTGAAGAAGAGAATGAAGATTCAAAAATGGATTCATTTTTGGACATGCAGCTAACTGAAGACTTGGATTCTTTAATACAGAATGCTTTTGAGAAATTGAACTCTTCTCCTGATGACCAAGTATACTCATTTTTGCCTTTGGAAGGTGTTAATAGTTCTAGTGACCCGAGTGCATTTATAAATTCCGATTCAAGTAGTATGACTCCCATTCTTTCTACACAAAATATGGAATTGAACAGTGAAAATTTAGAGAATTCTGCCTCTGCATTAAATTCAAACACCTTAATGTCACCTTCTGCTTCTAATGAGTCCAAAAGTTTTATAAAGGATGACACACTGGCATTGGAAGATTCTCTTCTCAGTAGTTCTTTAAATGTAGCAAATGACACTATGGTGGGTGGTAGCAATCTCAGTCAAAGACAGAAAGAACTTTTAGAATCGGAGTGTGTTGAGACTCCGTTCTCTCCAGCCCCTGTAGATTTGGATGCCAGTGAACCTCAGGCTCCGTTAAGCCTTACTGTGCGAAATCTGGGCCTTGATTTACTAGGTACAAGTGGGGATCAGAAATCTACTTCTGTCCCTGATGCGTTTGTACCTTCTGAAGAATTCAGTTTCAAACCACACAAACATACTGAACTGCCGTCAAAAGGGAAGGATGTGAATTACTGCTCTGTACTTACCCCTCTCCCTCTACTGCTGCCTCCTCCTCCTCCACCAATGTGGAATCCAATGATTCCTGCTTTTGACCTCTTTCAAGGAAATCATGGCTTTGTAGCTCCTGTTGTAACCACCACTACACACTGGAGACCGGTCAACTACACATTTCCCCCTCCAGTTATTTCTCACACTTCCCCAACAAAGGTATGGAGAAATAAAGAGGGAACAAGTGCTTATCAAGTACAAGAGACCCCAGTTTCTCAGGTTGTAAGAAAGAAGACATCATCTTATGTTGGACTAGTTCTTGTTCTTCTCAGAGGGCTTCCAGGATCAGGAAAATCTTTTTTGGCAAGGTATGAGGTTTAATTAAGTTTAAAAAAAAGTATATGTGAAATGCTATTGCTTATAGAGATGTTTAGTAACCCCTAAAGTCTTTTCTTTTTCCTAATTTTTTCTTTGTAGCAAATAGCAGCACTCTTTTCTCCAGAAGTTTTTATTGAATTCTTCTATCTTAGACTATCATTTTGGGAGATAGAATAGAAGAAAAATTTAAAGATAATTCCAAGACTGTAAGCTTCTGAAATCAGTAGAAATAGCTTTATGTGAAAGAGAACTAATTTGAATGGGAAAAAAATAAGTTCAACTTAGATTGTAGTGTTACAAAACCATAATTGATTTTGAATTCAAGGAATAAAATAGACTTGTTTTACTTCAGTTTTCTTGGGAGTCAAACTTCTGCTAAGAGGATTTCCAGTATGACTTGTCTGGATATTACTGTATTCTCACTTTTAAGTAACAATTCTTTATTTGGATTATGACCTTGTAAAAATTAGGAGAGAGAATTTAGGAGAAAAATTAATGGAAATAATTCCATTTATCATTCACAGGACTTTGCAAGAGGATAATCCAAGTGGAGTTATTCTTAGTACTGATGATTATTTTTACATAAATGGACAGTACCAGTTTGATGTAAAGTACTTAGGAGAAGCACATGAATGGAACCAGAATCGTGGTAAGAATAGACATTAGATTTTGGGTAATATTAAGAGCAATATAAAATATTTGTATTTTGAGAGGTAGACAATTTTTAGAAAGTTATAATTCCCTGTAATTATTTTTCCTTTTTAAGATTTCCTTGAGAGAGAGGGAGAGAGAAAGAGCACGAGTGGGGTGAGGGGCAGAGGGAGAAGCAGACTCCCTGCTGAGCAGGGAGCCTGATGTGGGACTCAATCCCAGGACTCCAGGATCATGACCCCAGCCGAAGGCAGTCGCTTAACCCACCGAGCCACCCAGGGGCCCCCTAATGGAATTTGTATTGTTAAACGCTACTCTTTCCTAGATTGATTTTGTTGGTATGGGGGGACAGTGTGAGAGTAAAAATGGCTCTCCTCAAACTGAATCTGTAGAGAAGAGATAAAACCTTACTGTTTTTATTAGTGCAATGATCTCTTCACTGAAGATGGTTTTATCATGAAATGTTTAGTTATAGTTTGAATTTCATATGAGGAATTTTTTTTTCTTTTTTTTTTTTTAGTAGGCTCCATGGCCAGCGTGGAGCTCAACTTGGGGCTTGAACTCAGGACTCTGAGATCAAGAGTCAGCAGCTTAAGTGACTGAGCCACCCAGGTGTCCCATGAGGAATTCTTAATACACATAGACAATATTTTGCCTTCATTTTATGATAAAGGCACTGTGAAAGTGATTCTTGAATTTGCCATCTTCAGACATTATTGAATTTTTCTGTATTTTTTCTTGAACTGAATATTAAAGTGAGAACGCAGGACTATGAAAATACTATTACAACAAAAAATGAAAACAGTATCATGTGGTGAAGAATAGTCTTGGATTTGGTAGTTACTAGCTATGCAATCTTGTACAAGTTATTTATACTCTCCAAAGCCCATTGTCTTCATCTGTAAAAGGGCTTAATAATACTTAACCCCTATGGTGTTGTTAAGGTTGAGAAAGAAGTGTTTAGCAGTGGTTCAACATGCCCTCACTACTGCAATAGCCATAGCAGTAATAATATTAAATTAATAGGCAGAACTCTTTTAAACAGTTTTATTGAGATAAGAATCACATGGTTTTAAGCATATTCAGAGTTCTACGACCATCACTATAATTCTAGGACATTTTTATCACCCCCGAAAGATCCTTTACCCATTAACAGTCACTCCTCATTTCTCCCTAACCTCTCCCAGCCCTAGGCAACCACTAAGTTGCTTTCTGTCTCTATAGATTTGCCTATTCTGGGCATTTCATATAAATAGAATCATATCATATGTGGTCTTTTGTGAATGGCTTTCTTTCACTTAGTTTAACATTTTCGAGGTTCATGTTATAGCATGTATCAGTAGTCCATTCTTTCTTATGGCTGAAAAATATTCTGTTGTACGGATATGCCACATTTGATTTATTCTTTCATCAGTTGATAGACATTTGGGTTGTTTCCACTTTTTGCCTATTATGAATAATGTTGGTATGAACATACATGTCTATGTCTAAACTTTATTGGACCTACCAACCTGTTTTTCCAAAGTGACTGCACCATTTTACATTCCTACTAGGAGTTTATGAGGGTTCTGTCTTCTCCACATTGTCACCAATACTTGTTATTATCTGTATATTTGGTTATACCTATCCTGGTGGATGTGAAGTGGTATTTCATTGTGGTTTTGATTGCATTTTCCTGGTGGGTAATGATGTTGAGCATTCTTTGGTATGTCCTTTTGGCCATTAGTTTATCTTCTTTGGAGAGTTGTCAATTTAAGTTTTTTTTTTTTTTTTCAAGATGTGATTTAAAAGTTTTTAATACATTAGTTATATAAAGGTACAGTCTTTCCCTTCCTATTTAAAAAGTATTTAAATAGGAAAATAGTATTTCCTTGAAAAATTGTACTTTTTTTCTAAGTATCTTGTGTTCCTTTTTTAAAAATTATTTTTTTCATCATGATGAGTGTATTCTTTAATACCCATCACCTATTTTACCCATCCCCCCCCACCTCCCCTCTCATAACTATTAGTTTTGTATAGTGAAGAGTCTGTTTCTTGGTTTGTCTCTCTCTCTCTCTCTTCTTTTTCTTTGTTTTGTTTCTTAAATTCCACATATAAGTGAGATCATAAGTTATTTGTCTTTCTCTGACTTATTTAGTTTAGCAATATACTCCCTAGCTCTATCCATGTTGTTGGAAATGGCAAGTTTTCACCGTTTTATGGCTGAATAATAGTCCATTGTGTATGTGTATATATTGTGGGTGTGTGTGTGTGTGTGTGTATACACCACCTCTTCTTTATCCATTCAGCTATCAGTGAACACTTGGACTGTTTCCATAGATTTGCTATTGTAAATAATACTACAATAAACATAGGGGTGTGTGTATCCTTTTGAATTAGTGTTTTTGTACTTTTTGGGTAAATACCCAGTAGTGTGATTCCTGGATCATAGAGTGGTTCCATTTTGAGTTTTTTTTTGAGGAACCTCCATACTGTTTTCCACAGTAGCTGCATTCCCACTAACAGTGCAGGAGGGTTCCTTTTTCCGCATATCCTCACCAACACTTGTTTCTTGTGTTTTTGATTTCAGCCATTCTGACAGGGGTCAGGTGATATCTCACTGTAGTTTTGATTTGCATTTCCCTGATGATGAGTGATGTTGAACATCTTTTCATGTGTCTGTTGGCTCTCTGTCTTCTTTGGAGAAATGTCTCTTTGTGTCTTCTGCCCATTTTTTAATTGGATTATTTGTTTTTTGTTATTGAATTGTATAAATTCTTTATATATTTTGGATACTAACCCTTTATTGGTATGTCATTTGCAAATTTATGTTGAGGTATGTTCCCTCTAGACCTACTTTGCAGATGGTTTTTCTCATGAATGGATGTTGTACTTTGTAGAATGCTATTTCTGCATCTATTGAAATGATCCTATGGTTTTTGTCCTTTCTCTTATTGATGTGATGTATCATTTTGATTGTTTTGCAAATAATTGAACTACCCTGGCGACCCAGGAATAGATCCCACTTGATTGTGGTGTATGATTTTCTTAATGTATTGTTGGATTTGCTTTGCTAATATTTTGTTGAGGGTTTTTGCATCTATATTCATAAGAAATATTGGCCTGTAATTCTCTTTTTTGGTGGTTTTTATCTTGTTTTGGTATCAGGATAATGCTGGTCTCATAGAATGAATTTGGAAGTTTTCCTTCCCCTTCTATTTTTTTGGAATAGTTTGAGAAGAATAGGTATTAACTCTTCTTTAAATGTTTGGTAGAATTCGCTTGTGAAGCCATCTGGTCCTGGACTTTTGTTTTTGGGAGTTTTTTGATTAGTGATTCAATTTCATGTGGTAATTGTTGTGTTCAAAATTTCTATTTCTTCCTGCTTTAGTTTTGGTAGGTTATACGTTTCTAGGAATTTATTCATTTCCACTAAGTTGTGCAGTTTGTTGGCATATAGGTTTTCATAATATTCTGTAAAAATTGTATTTCTGTGGTGTTGTTATTTCTCCTCTTTCTTTAGTGATTTTGTTTATTTGTTGATGAGTCTGGCAAGAGGTTTATCAATTTTGTTGGTCTTTTCGAAGAACCAGCTTCTGGTTTCATTGATCTGTTCTATTATTTTTTTTAGTTTCTATATCATTTATTTCTGTTCTAATCTTTATTATTTCCTTCCTTTTGCTGGGTTTGAGTTTTGTCTTCTTTTTCTAGCTCCTTAATCGTTTGTTATTTTTAAATTGGGTTATTTGCCTTTTTATTATTGAGTTGTAAGAGAGTACATGGAACTTTTAAAACTTCCACATAATATCCTTGTAAGGCTTATTTATTGTGCTTCATCGTTAATTTCCTGAATGGTTTAATTCCTTGGGAAAAAAGGTAGTTTTTTAAGAAAATCTCTTGGACAAGAGTATATAATAATGTTTTCTTTATTTTAAATCATTACATCTTTTTGTGTGTGTTTGTTTATAATTTGTGCTTGTTTGTTTTAAAACTATTTTGGAATAATTTTTGATTTATGAAAAGGTTGCAAAGGCAATATAGAGTTTCTGTATACCCCTCATTTCCCCTCTAATGTTAACATCTTATATAACCATGGTACATTTGTCAAGACTAAGAGATTAATGCTGGTATATTACTGTTAACTCCAGACTTTATTTAGATACTAGTTTTTCTTTTCTTTTTATTTTAAATTTATTTATTTTTTACAATTTTTGTTTTTAATTAGGCTCCATGCCCAATGTGGGGCTTGAACTCACAACCCTGGGATCAAGAGTTGCATGCTCTACTGACTGAGCCAGCCAGGCACCCCTGATACTAGTTTTCTACTAAAGTTCTTTTCCCTTCTAGAATCTTATCCAGGATACCTTCTTGCTTTTAGCATTATATTGTTTTTAATGATAGTTTTTTCCCCATTTATACATGTAACTCACATAAAACTTAGACAGTTTTTATTTTATAATTTTCTCTGATTATAACTTTAGTATTTATTTATTATCCGACACTTACCTGTACTTTAATTTTTCATACACTCATAAGTGATATTTAGAAGTAGAGTTGTGGAGAACCTGGGTGCCTCAGTCGGTTAAGCATCCAATTTTTGATTTTGGCTCGGGTTGTGATCTCAGGGTTCTGGGATCAGGCCCTCCGTTGGGCTCCGAGCTGGGTGTGGAGCCTACTTGGGATTCTCTCTCTCCCTCTCCTGCTGCCCTTCCCCCCCTAAAAAAAAAGAAGTAGAGTTGTGAGTAAAATTACCACATATCTATGATTTTCATTATGGAAACAAGATCAGATTTTTCAGATTTCAAGAGAATACTTAATACTGTTATAAAAAGTGATTTGTCATTTTCTATTTGTGTTTTTCAGCGAAAGAAGCATTTGAGAAGAAGGTGTCTCCTATAATAATAGACAATACAAACCTACAGGCATGGGAAATGAAGCCATATATTTCTTTGGTTTGTACTGTAAATTGTCATAAGTCTATAGTAGTAAGTTTGAAATTGTTGGTGGATGTTAATTATACAACTGAATCTCAAGCAAACAGTCCTCGGACTGTCTGTAACTGAGCTTTCTCTGGTTGTAAGCGAAATGAGAAAAATAGGAATAGTTTTTGCATAAAGCTAAATTTAATCAGTTTTCAAATTCTTAGTTTTTAAATCCTGTGATTATTTCATTTTTGATGTCTTTTATAAAAAGTAGTGGTATTAAGTTATAATTTTATGTTTGTGTGTATATAGATAATAAATTATAATTTTATGTTTACATGGGTATATATGTATGTGTGTGCGTGTATTAATGTGTATACATACAAAATATTTTTCCTTACTGCTTTTACTTGGTGGAATCAAAATTGGTGGTCCTTTGTTACTGACCAAATTTCTTTTGATTTTGCTCTTCTGATAAATTCAGACTTTTATAAATTCAACTCTTTTCAGTTCTCCAAATTTGCCAGATTCTTTTCTCTTTTTTTGCCTAGCTTTGATGTCACCTTTTTCAGGAAGTTAGCATTAACTTACTAAAAAGCTGAGTGGAGCCGCGCCTGGGTGGCTCAGTCATTAAGCGTCTGCCTTTGGCTCAGGTCATGATCCCAGGGTTCTGGGATTGAGCCCCACATCGGGCTCCAAGCTCTGTGGGAAGCCTGCTTCTCCCTCTCCCTCTGCCCCTGCTTGTGTTCCGTCTCTCGTTGTGTGTGTGCCTCTCTCTCTGTCAAATGAAAAAAAAAAAACTTAAAAAAAAAAAGAACTTTAAAAAAAAAAAAAAAGCTGAGTGGAGTACTCTTTATGTTTTCATGGTACCCTGGCTTACTTCTGTGATACCATTAAGCACGCTGCTTTTATCAGTAGGCCATGGGTTGGCTAGCTTTTTTCTATAAAGTGCCAGGTAGTAAATATTTTAGGTTTTTGGGGGCCACATACAGTCTCTGTTGTTTTATCTTTTTTTTTTTCTTTTCTTTTTAAATGACCCTTTAAAAGATATAAAAACTATCCTTAGTTCCTAGGCTGTACAAATACTGGCTGATGGTCTAAATTTGGCTGTAAGCTATCTATATATTCTTGAGGATAGGTTGTTGTTTTATTCATCATTGAATCTTCAGGGTGGCATATAGTAAAGATATATTTGTTAGGTTAAAATGGTGAATGAATGAAGCTTTTGTGATTATTGGGTATTGTTTATTCCCCCACTGTTAGCATACACATGTCTGGCGCATTAAAGCTCAATTTATGTTTCTTCAGTTAATGAATGTTGTACTTCTTGAATGTCCTCAGCATATCCAGCCTGTACCTCCTTTGCTATGTGTTGTGCACTTGTACTATTTTGAAGGTGTGACTCTTCATTTTTCTGAAGAAAATTAATGTCCTTTAAGAGCAAATGAGATTTTACTTCTGTGCAGGTGCAGTAAAGGGAACAAAGACTCAATTTTAGTATATTGGGAACTGAAATTCAGTTTGCTTTCTGGCCTCAAGAGTTACTAATTTCTAGCCTAATGTATTTGTCATGGGGAATGCTTTCCCACTTAACTTACTTGACTTCTCTGTATGTTTTCTTTAGCTTCCTATTGTCATATTAAGAAATTCTTTAACACTCATTTTCCTGTGGAGAAAATAAAAAAGCCTCTGCATTACTGTGTTACTGATTTTCATTTAGACTTCAGGCTTCCATAGTATTTTTCTTTCCTTTTTTTTCTTACATAATAATTGAAATTATAAAGCTGTTTTCCCAGTATTGATTCCTTGGCTCTTCCCAACTCTACTTAGAAGTTTAAAGGACTGCTGCTTATCATAGGTTGCCAAATTCACTTTTTCTTCAAAAACGAGTAGATATAGCAATTACTGTAGAGAAGAGGATCACTTTTTGCTCCTTTTGGTAGCAAGATAATGAGAGCTGTGGGGGAGTGGAATAGGTTGGAGATAACAATCTATTACTATTGTGACTGTCATTTACAGAAGTAGTTAAGTAGTGAGTTGGGGATAAGTAGCAAGCAGTCAGGTATGCTTAGTGGCATCTGGCAAAACTTACTACTTTAAATATATATATAGTTTCCCTTGTGAGTTATCATATAGCTTAACATAAATAAGAATCCTCCCAAGTAGTATAACATTATTAAGATTTACCTATTGATATGGGAGTTGAAAAAGTCTTTAAATTCATAGTCTCTTTTTTTCCCTCTGTGTGTGTATATTCATTTAAAGTTAATTTGATCCTAAGAGCTATAGGACAGTCCCTTTAGGTAATTAGAGACCACAGCTGTTGCCAGCCCCCTGAATAAAGTATATAAAATTTGGTACTGAGGTGAGGAGATGGAAGTGAGTAGACTCATTACAGGGTGTTCTGTCACTTCTTACCTAGGTTGATTTTGGGACTTTTCTGTCAGAATGACAGAAAATATCAGTGAGTACTTTGTTTGCATCTTGTCATAAAACTGAGGGGATCAGTAGTGAGAGATGAGGTCAGAGATGTAATGGTGGTTGGGGAGATGGTAGGGCAGATTATATAAGGGCTCATAGATCACTGTAAGAATTTCAGATTTTACCTTGAGTGACATGGAAGATGTATTAATCTGCTCAGGCTGCCATAAGATACCACAGACTGGGTGTCTTAAACAAGTTTATTTTCTCACAGTTCTGGAGGCTTGGAGTCCCAGGTCAAGGTCTGGCAGGGTTGGTTTCTGGGTGAGAGTTGTTTTCCTGGCTTGCGGGTGGCTGCCTTCTTGCCATGTTCTCTTATGGTATATAAGGAGTTCTCTGGTGTCTCTTCTTATTTGCATACTAATTCTGTCAGATTGGAGCCTTACCCTTATGTTCTCATTTAACCTTAATTACCTCCATAAAGGCCTTATCTCTAAACACAGTCATATGGTGGGAGTGGGATTTCAACATAATGGGGTTTGAAGGGACATAGACCTTCAGTCCGTAACAGGGTTTTGAGCACAGTAGTGACATGATCCGACTGTTGACGGGATTGCTGTAGCACAATGTTGAGAATAGACTTGGGGTAAGGGCAGGGGCTGGGGTGGCAAGTGTGGAAGCAGGGAGATTAGAGGACTATAGTGGTAATTAAAGGAAGAGATCATATGCCTTAGACCAACATGGTGGCAGTGAAGGTCACAGTGAGTACTGATTAGATTCTGGATATATTTTGAAAGTAGAGCCAACTGAATTTCTTATTGGATTGATAATGGATGTGAAAGAAAGAGGAGTTCAGTGTGACATCAAGGTTGGTTTTTGGCCTGTGTAATTAGAGGTTGTCAGGAGCTGAGAATGATGGAGAAGGGTTCAGATAAAATAGTTTTGTGGTGGGTGTCGGGTAATGGATTTCAAAAGTTTAGGTTTGAATATGTTAAGTTTGTTGAATAGGTAGTTGGATCTATGAGTTTGGAGTTCAGGAGTGAATTCTGAGCTAAAGATATGTATCTGAGAGTCATTACCGTATGGTAATGGTGATACTCAAAGCCAAGGAATGGAATGATATTACCAAAGAAGTGAGTATGATCAAGAGTAGAGGACCAAGCGCTGTGAATTGTGTAAGACTGTTAAATCACAGACCTGTACCTCTGAAACAAATAATACATTTTATGTTAAAAAAAAAAAGAAGAAGAAGATAGCAGGAGGTGAAGAATGAAGGGGGGGAATCGGTGGGGGAGACGAACCATGAGAGACTATGGACTCTGAAAAACAAACTGAGGGCTCTAGAGGGGAGGGGGGTGGGAGGATGGGTTAGCCTGGTGATGGGTATTAAAGAGGGCACGTTCTGCATGGAGCACTGGGTGTTATACACAAACAATGAATCATGGAACACTACACCAAAAACTAATGATGTAATGTATGGTGATTAACATAACATTAAAAAAAAAAAAGAGTAGAGAACCAAGGACTAAGTGAAGGTCTAAGTGGGAAGAGGTCTGGGCAAAAAAGGACTAGCAAAAAGGAGTGAGAACACTCTTCCAGTGGGGCAGGAGGAAAACCAAGAGGGTAGAAAGAAAGTGTTAGGAGAGGGAGTGATGAACTATGACAAATGCTGCTGAGAGTCAAGGAAGAGAGGACTGAGAATTAGCTATAGCATTTTTCACTGTAAGACCTGTATTACAGGTCTTACAGTGAAAAGAAGTATAAAGGACTGCTGCTTATCATAGGTTGCCAAATTCACTTTTTCTTCAAAAAGTGAAGAAAATGGGGAGATCGCTAGCATCTTTTTTACACAAGTGAAAATTCTGTATCTTACTTTCCTTACAGTTTGTATTGGGACCTTTTCTCATTAACACATGCAGCATTTTTAAAATTGCAGTATTTGCATTGTATGGCTGTACCTTCATTTATTTAGCCAGTTGCATATTAATAGTCACTGTGTTGTCTTCTTTTGTTATTACAAATAATGGTGAACTGGATAACTTGTGTGTGTATGTGTGTGTTTGCCGTCTTATGTAATTATTTATTAGTAGCATAACTTTCTGGAAATGAATTGCTGGGTCAAAGAGATTGTACCTTTTGCCAATTTAACAAACTCATCACAATTAGATAATCTTTTAGGTTTAAAATTTTAACATGCTATGAATTTGGAAACAATGCATTTAATTTCATGGAAGTAGTATTTTAAAATACATTTGTCTTTTTTGTATGTAGTCTCAAAAACATAAATATAAAGTCCTTTTCCGGGAACCGGACACATGGTGGAAGTTCAAACCAAAGGAACTTGCAAGGTAAAATTGAGAGACTATTTAACATGTTTTTAATTTATGGCAGTGATAGAAAGTCCATCTAGATTTTTTTCTCCCTACAAATAATGAATGAAACAAAATGGATTAGGTTGCAGCTTTGATAACAAATTTTGTATTTCCTGTAGACCTTTTTTCAGTTTATGAAGAGTTTGTATCTTTTTATTCCTAATACTGAGTTAATTAACAGAAATATTCCAGTTGTCTTATATAGTCAGTACTTTATTACTTATTAGCAGTATAATGTCAATATCTGAAATTAGAACAGATCCTGGGGTTTGGTGTACCTGAACCATGTGCTACTGGGAGGAACCAATCATTGTAGCTGCCTAATGACTAAGAATACTGAAAGGAAGTGAAGGAAGTATGGGTAGAAAAGGTAGCAAATGTCTAGCTATGCAGTTTTTGCACTACCCTCCCCTCTCCCTGCCCTTCTCCCAAAGGTTTTACTTTTTTACTTGATTGTTTGACTTAAATTAAAATGTACTTAGGACATGGACACATAATGTATTTTGCTTTGTGTTCTGTATTCCCTTAGAGATAACCCTAACTTGATTTTGGTCAGGGTATTTTCTTCTTGGTCATTTTAACTAATTTCTATACTAACTGAGGGACAACCTAATTTTAGTATATTCATAATGTTGTGCAACCATCACCACTATCTAATTAGTGCACACTTCCATCACCTCAAAAGAAACCCCGTACCTGCTATTGGCCACTCCCAATTCTCCCTTTCCTTTGGCAACTGCTAATTTGCTTTTCTGTCTCTATGAATTTGCCTATTCTAGTCATTGCATATAAATGGAATCATACAATTTGTGGCCTTTTGTGTCTGGCACCTTTCACTTAGCATCATGTTTCAAGGTTCATCCATGTTGTAGCATGTATCAGTACTTCATTCCTTTTTATATGTTTTTGGTACATTATAGATTTTGTTTTCTAATATTTTGCTTAGGATTTTTGCATCTGTATAAATGAGAGAGGTTGATCAATAATTTTTTCTTCCTTGCCCTTTCTTGCCTGGCTTTGGTATCATGATTTTAGGTTGATAAAATTAATTGGAAAATATTTCTTCTTTTTCTCTTTTCTGAGTTTATGTAAGTTTGAGTGTTTGATAGAATTTACTTATGAAACTTGTGGACCTGGTGTTTTCTTTGTGAGAAGTTTCAGTTAGAATTTGTCCATTACACCAAAGTTTCCAAATTTATTAAGACTTTATTAAGACAATTATAGTATTCTCTTACCATTTACATCTGTGTTGCATCCATACTTAAGTTCCCCTTTTCAATCTGGATATGTTTATATGTATCTTCCTTCTTTTTTTCTTATTCTCACCAGAGATCAGATTTTTTATTAGCCTTTTCAAATAAACATCTCTTTGCTCATCTGATCTATTTTAAGTTTGTTTTACGTTCATTTCTGCTTCTCTTTTATTCTACTTTCTCTGCTTTTTAAAAAATCTATTTTGCTTTGTTTATTCTGTTATTTTTATAAGGTTTCACCTGAAGGTTTAGGTTATTTTCTTATATGAGCATTTGATGCTATAAATTTCCTTAGGAAATTAGATGCTCCTAGAATTTTAATATATAATATTAATATATAATGCTTTCTTTTTATCATTTATCCTCTAATTTGTATTATGATTAATTTTACTTTTTAACCCTTGGGTTATTTAAAACCATGTTTTTAAGTTTGTGAACAGATGGTTTTTAAATTTCTTTTTTAAGAAATTCATTTTCAACTTAACTGTAGTAGATAAGATTGTGCCATTTGTGTGATACTAATTCTCTGATATTTTAAAAGATGCGTTTTTATGGCCTAGTTCATTGTTTTTTGTAAATGTTTCATGTTTGCTTGATAAAAATGTATACTGGTTATAGTATGTTAATATATTATTAAGTCATGCTTATTCTGTTACATCTTCTGTAGCTTTACTTTTTAAAAAAATGCTTGATGGATTAATGTTTTAAGAGAGGAATGAGGAAATCTATATGAGAGGGATGTGTTGAAATCTCCCTTTATTATGTTGAATATGTCCAAGTTTCTTCTTATAAATCTGCCTATTTTCACTTTATGAATTCTGAGGATATATTTTGATGTGCTTTTATAGCTTAAAGTTTTTGTATCTGTCTGATTTAACCTTTTATCCTTGTCAAGTGATTTTCTTTTATCCTTAATTTTAATTTTTGTCATAAAGTCTCATTTGTCTAATATTAATAGAACTACACCAACTTCCTTTTAGGATTTGAGTGTTATTTCTTTTTCCATATTTTTACTTTTGACTTTCCTTTGTCTTTACATTTAGATGTATCTCTTATAACCAGTATGACTGGGTTTTGAAAAATCCTCTCTGTCCATCTTTGGCTTTTCATTCTTAAGCTTAATTCTTTTATGGTTATTTTGGTTATTCATGTAATTAGCCTTGTTTTTTACTCTCTTCCCTCTGTGCACTGTCTCTTTATTTCACCTTTCCTGTGATTGTTTTTCTCTTATCACAGAAAATTATATATTTGATTTTTTCCCCCCTTTTCATCATGCCTTATTTTGGATTATTTTCACTGAATGCAGATTTTCTTATTTACTTTTTCCTTCTCTTTTAATTTGGAAATGATATACACTATTTTTATCCTTTTAGTGGTTACATTAAAACTTTGATCATGCAAACTTTAAATTTAAAGTCAAACCATTTTGTTAGCCTTCCTTCTCGCAAATATAAGGACTTTAAAACATTTTAACTCTGATATTTATCTCCCTTCTGACTTACATGCTATGATTGTCCAGAATGTACAGACACTGTGTGTTTTCACTCATACAGTTATTGTTGTGCTTAATTTTTCTTTCATCGTAGATATTTCATCTGGGAATTTCCTTCTGTCTGACATTCATCTTTTAGGATTTTCTTTACAGTGTAGTTCTGCTTCATGTCAAACTCTTTTTTTTTTTTTTTTTTTAAATCTGAAAATTCTTTTATTGCCTTCATTCTTGTAAGATACTTTCACTGGGTATATATATTCTAGATTGACAGTTTCTGTTATTGAAGATAACATTTAATTATTTTTTGACTTCCATTGTTAAGGCAGCTGTAATTCTAATACTTGGTTTCTTTATAGATAATTAGTTTTTTTTCCTTTAGTTTCTGGCTGCTTTTAATATCATCTCTTTTATCTTTGGTGAATGACAATTTCAGTACCATGTTTCTAGTGGATTTCTTAATATGTATCTTGTTTGGGATTTGTTGGGCTTCTTGGATTAGGGGACATCAGTGATGTCTTTGATCAGTTCTGGAAAATCCTTAGCCATTTTTCTTTAAATTGCTTCTGTCCCATGTACTCTCTTTCTGGGACTTGGATTAGATGTATACTACCTTTTTGCTCTGTCCTCTATGTCTGTGTCTCTTAACTTCTCTTTCATATTTTCTATCTCTTTGCTTCTCTGTGATCTGAAACCAGACAAGATTGAGGTAGGTAAATATGAAAGCCAGATTTGCCCAGGTGGCAAATACTCATATTAGCCCTGGGATCCAGACACTAAGCCTTGGATCCTTGCCCAAGATAGGAATGTTGCAAACTAGATGTTTTCATTATGACAAGATCCTTGAGGGACGAAAGCATATCATCTGGCCTCCTGGCAGATGCAAATCCAGATGTTGTATGAAGGAAAGCACCCCAGGTTAAGGCCTAAGGATTCTCATATATTAGGTTCAACTAACTATGAGTTCATAAAAACACACAAATAAGCTACCATGAGTGAAAGCACAAATATGACAAATTTCATATTTGGACATCCAGAGACTTCATATACCAGGAATTTTTTTTCTTTGCTTGAATTTAAAATGTATTAAAATATATGTTTGCTTTAATTGACTTGGAATCTAGTTTTATTGTAACAGGAGAGCCCTTTGGACATCTAATCTGCCATAGTGGCATAAGTAGAAGATTGTAGTGGAATTTTTTTACTTACTAGTTAATAGTCTTGAAGTAATGGTCATATTCTTATGAAATGTTTTTTTGCAGAGCTTGAGAATAGCTTCTTTTAAAGTTATTAGGATCTGCTGGTTTTTTCTGAGTTGATAAATGATATTTGGAAAAGATTGTATGGAATGATTATAAAAATGGTAATTTAAGACATCCTGAATAAGATGAAATTAGAATCTAACAGTATATATTGTGTCATAATAAGCCAGCTTAGATATTTTTACTTATTAGAAATAATATTATTTCCTTGACATTTTATGTTTCAATTTAAAAAAAAACTTAATTACCAATATTCCTTCTACCCTTTTCTCCCCTGGAATCTTTAGGCGTAATATACATGGGGTAAGCAAAGAAAAAATAACAAGAATGTTGGAACATTATCAGCGTTTTGTTTCAGTGCCAATAATCATGAGTTCTTCAGTTCCAGAGAAAAGTGAATGTATTGAGTTGTGTGTCTATTCTTGTGAGGACACCAGTATTAGGTAGGTTAAAGTCCCTGAATACACAAATTCAATTTGAAATATAATTTAAAAAGAATAATTTTGGAGCTTGTGAAATCACTGCCAAATAACTTTAAAAATAAAAGTAGACGTTTATTATTTGTAGGGTTTAGATATAGTCTTACCTGAAGCAAGATGTATATGGTTAGCAAGAGAAGTGAAGTTATATATGCAATGACATGGGAGTTTTTTCATTGTCCTCAGGGTTTTGTGGCTCCATGTTTATACTGTGAATACTCCTGCCTTTTTTATGTAACTACCTGCTATTCCAGTATTTATTTATCTGTTATTGCCTGTCATTATTTTGCATCACTTCTTAATTTCTTTAGGTATTTGTAAAAATACTCTTTCAAGTTAGTATTATAAAAATTAATTATTAATGGTATACCTTGACTGAGTAATACAAGTCATAGCCTTTTGAGAGTTTGTAGTCCAGCATAGTACTGATTCTATTAAACATTTAGGACATAGAAACAGTTGAATAGATGGGTGAGTTAAAGAATAACCTTAAATATAGATAGAGGTCTAAATTGCCCACACTTTCTGATGATAAGGAATGGTGAGGCTCTATTAAAAAGGGGTTGGGAAGAGAAAATTCATAAATGCTCTTTTATTGAGGAGTCATGTTGCAAAGTGGTTTAGAGCATGGGCCCCTGAGCTGTGTTTCCTGGCTTGAAATCCCAAGGCTTTGTAATCTTTGACAAATTATAGAATCTCTCTATACTTCAGCTCTTCATTTCTAAAATGGCAGTAATAACACTTTGCTCAAAAGATCTCAGCAACGTAATAGTTATCAAACTTTTTAATCTTTGCTATTTTGATTTATAAAAAATGGTTCCTCCTATTAAAAGTTGAGCATATTTTTATATTAAAAAAAAAGAAAACTCAGTGTTAGATGTGATTTCATTTAGGAAGGCTTCATGGGAGAGTTGGGACTTTGAGAGCTCCTGGAATAAAGGAAGGGGCACCTGGGTGGCTCAGTTGGTTAATCATCCGATTCTTCATTTCCACTCAGGTCCTGATCCCAGGTTGTGAGATGGAGCCTCAGGCTCTGCGCTCAGCTGGGAGTCTGCTTGAGGATTCCCTCCGTCCCTCTCCCTCTGCCCCTCCCTCCCCCTCTAAGAAGAAAGAAAGGAAGGAAGAGGAGTAGATAAATTGACTAAGGAGAAAAACACTGAAGTTGAAAGTGTAATGATTAGGCAAAAGTGCTCTAAGTCTGAAATTAACATTGAGGATGATTTTAAGAAATTTAATAGGTGACATTTCAAATGACAGTTCTCCCTTTCATTTCTTTTAGTTGTGCAAATCATGTTGATTCTTTGTGACTTTGTAAATGAAGCTTAAGCCTAATCCTCGGTAGCAAATGACAGGTGTTATAGAAGCAGACCACTTTTCAAATATATTAAGCTAAAATAGTTCTGAAAGAAGCCAGGGAGGTGGTGTCCTCTTCTGGGAACAAATTTAGAATCGTATCTTTAATATTTAATGCATATGAACACCTTAACTGAAAATCTCATGTTCACTGTTTAATTCGAAAAAAGTTTGAGTGCTTCCTATATGCCAAGCATTGTGTTAGGTGTTGGGGTTACAATAAAGGGATGTATTCACAATGTACTAGAGAAAGATCAAGATGAGCTTTTATAATTTTAATGTAGTTTATTTATAGAAGTTTTAGAATAAATGTTAAGTGCCTTGTCTTTCAGTTGAATGCTGCTTTAATTTAAGTCATAATGTTAATGGCAACATTAAGAGACTTCCTTATAATACTTTAAAAAAAATCTTACAGCCCAAGAGACAATGAAGATATTACCTCTGAAAAAGAAGAAAATGTTTTATCCTCATCTTTGAAGCATCTAGAGTTAACTGAAGAGAAGAAACTTGAAGTGACCAAAGAAACTATATTACCTGAGAATGTTACATATCTCTCTAATGCAGATTTAAATGAAGGAAGAAAAGAAATAAGTGCTATGAATCCTAACATTCAGAGTGCTTTCATTCAGGAAGTTTCAGACATGTATTTTTCTGATTCTGAAAGCAAAGTACAGGCAAAAGAAAAAGGTAAAAAAGAAGAGCAGGTAAAACTGGCTTCTGAAAAAGAGTATAGTAAAACTGATGCAGATAGTGTTGTTGAGAGAGTGTCGCCGAGTATGTGCTATGGTGAATATAATCAAGAAGACTATGATCTTTCAAATACTATACCATTTCATAATGAAAAATCTTCACCGGGTGAAACATTGGAAGAAAGAGCCACAGTAAGGAAAAAAACCTTTGGAAAACAAAAAAGCAAGTCAACTTTGGAAAAGTTCCCGACGAGACACGAGCTATCAAATTTTGTTGGTGACTGGCCAGTTGATAAGACTATTGGTCAGAGGACAAAAAGGAACCGAAAAACTGAAAAAGCTTCATCTGGTCAAAGTGACAAAAAATTTAATCGCCTTCAGTCACGCAAAGGATTAGATAATACTCTGTCTGCGAATATAGATCATATCCAGCAACGAGAATCTCCGCATGAAAGTACAGAGGATGACAAGAAGTCACAGTATGATGATGCTTCAGAATCTTTCAATAGCTGTCAATATGATACACATAAAAATACTGAAAAACAGTCATTCAGCATTGTGGGTGACTGGCCTTTGTCTGATTCCTTAGCTCAGAGAGAGCACAGATCAAGAATGCCGAAGGATGGTTTAAAAGAACCCAATCTAGAATTTGGAACTAAAGACAGTATGAATGAAATATCCTTCTACACAGCACATGAGACCTGTTGTTGGGGCACAAGCCATGAAGAACTGAAAACCCTGGGTAGTTCCACTCTAGGAAATTCTGAAACGCTACCCAATGAAATGACCTGTGAGAATAAGACTTGTCCAAGTAAAAAGATTCATAGCCAGCACATATTGTCTCTTACTTTTACCAATAGTAGGCCAACTATTCCTAGAGTAGTAGGACCACAAACTTTAGCTGAATTTCCAGAAGGAAAATCTAAAAAAGTCCCTAGAATAGAAGAAGGCATGTGTACCCAGACTGAACCACAGGATTTTGCTCTCTTATGGAAAATAGAAAAGAATAAAATTAGTGTTTCAGATTCTGTGAGAGTACTAACAGGACGGTTAGATGGATTTAAACCAAAAGCTTTCAATATTAACACAGAATTAGATGTTCAAGAAACAATTCCATATAGGGTAATGTATGACAAAAGCACGTATGTTGAAGAAAGTGAGCTTACCAGTGCTGATGAATCTGAAAATCTTAACATTCTTTGTAAACTTTTTGGATCCTTTTCATTAGAAGCCCTAAAAGACTTATATGAGAGGTGTAACAAAGATATTATTTGGGCCACAAGCCTTTTGTTGGATTCTGAAACTAAATTATGCGAGGATACTGAATTTGAGAATATCCAAAAATCATATGATGAAGCACAAATTGGGCCATTTTCTCTGGGATTAAATTTGAAGGAAATTATTAGCCAAAGAGGAACCTTGGAGGATTCTAATTCTTCTGTGCCAGAATTTAGCCATGGCACTGCTGTCAGTAACACTAATGTACAGTCCACCTGTGATTCAGAAGAGAGAAACCCAGAGCAGGCAGAAATAAGAGCTATCACTACTGAAAAACCTGAATTAATAACGGGTTTATTTCCTAATGCCACTCTAGATCTAAAGAATACTAATGAAGTACTTCCCAGTAGCCAGGCAGAAGTTCCAGGTCTGTATAACATTAAGCAGTCTTTCCCAGGTACTCTAAAAGCTACTGTAGCTAAAGATGTGAATGAAATGGAGAAGAATCTAGAAGTCACAGAGATTGGAGACAGTATACATTCTTCTTCGAATTTGTCTGATATTTTAAACTCTGTATCGAGCACTTCAAATCTTGAATTAAATGAAGAAGTTGATTTAACCGACTCTCTTGAAATAAAGAAAAATGAAAATCTTCCAAAGGATTATGTGAAATTTCCAAACACTGAAGAATTTATGAATGAAGATGAACAGGAAATGGAAAAAATTCTAATGGCTGAGAGTACTTTGTCAGCTGGAGTTAATGAAGAAGATAAAACTGAGATATTGAATCCCATGCCAGTGATGGCCAAATCTTTGACCATAGACTGTCTGGAATTGGCATTACCTCCTGAGCTGGCTTTTCAGCTCAATGAATTATTTGGCCCTGTTGGTATTGATTCAGGTAAAGAAAAAATAGATTACGTGTATGTGTGTCTTTGTGTGAATAGAATACAGATTCAGGGTTCTATCTTAATTTTAAAATTATGTCATATGTTAACTGAAATGTAAAAGTAATTTGTGTTGCCTACCTTATTTTTGACACATTCGTTTGTAGAGGATTTAAAAAAAAATGTAATTTAAAGAAATAGTATTTATATGGAGTTTGTGTTCATCCCATGCGTATATTGAAAGTTTTCTGTGGTATTTACCTCATACTTATTTGCAGAGATGAACCTTTTTGAATCTGTAGTGCTACTCCAGATGTACCTAAGGCAAGATTAATTTCATAGAACACACTTCTTGAAAAGTCTTGACTAGTGGAAATGAATATATACATTTAAACTAATGGACATGAATAACTTAAATATGTGAAGCATTGTATAATTGCACCTGCCAAGAAGTGTGAAAACAGTGACATAGTACATAAACAAAAATATTCCAAGAGATTTAGAACTAAAAATATAGATTAGTAATTAATAATATAAATTAGTTTTATGATACATAAGGTGGTTGAGTATGTTTTCTAAAAATGTATGAGTAATGATTATATTTTCTTTTCTTTTTTCCCCCCTCAAAAGGGTCTCTAACAGTTGAGGATTGTGTTGTTCATATAGATCTGAATCTGGCTAAAGTGATTCATGAGAAATGGAAAGAATCTGTAATGGTTGGTAGGCTTTTTTTTTATGATGAGCTCCTTTTGTGTTCACCTTTGCTCTTAATAAAATCTGTTGTATGAAAGAATTCTGTTGAATTTTGACTTTGAGAGAGAATGAACTTTTTCCAATAAACAGATAAGTGATATTTTTTCTCTTTCCAGTGTTTTAGATTATTACCAGACTGGCCAAATTATATAACTGATGATGGAGCTCAATATGATTGTTGAATTTTTTTAAGAGAAAAATCATAAATAGTTTTTTATTCTCTAAAGACTTGCAGTGCTGGGCGCCTGGGTGGCTCAGTCATTAAGCATCTGCCTTCGGCTCAGGTCATGATCCCAGGGTCCTGGGATCGAGCCCCGCATCGGGCTCCCTGCTCTGCGGGAAGCCTGCTTCTCTCTCTCCCACTCCCCCTGCTTGTGTTCCCTCTCTCGCTGTGTCTCTCTCTGTCAAATAAATAAATAAAATCTTTAAAAAAAAAAAAAAGACTTGCAGTGCTGACTGATTAAATTTCAAAAACAGTCTAAAAAAAAAAAAAGCCTAAGAGCTCTGTAAGTGGAAAAATATATTGATATAGTCATACTTCATAATCTTATCTAATTTTGTTTTACTTAGATTTAGCAAGAATGATTGATAGTTTTACAAGAAGTGATTTCTAGAGAAAAATAATATAATCTTATTTTCTAATGCACCCTCCTTTGCGAATCCCCTGTCCTGCATTTGTGTTTAGGAGCGACAAAGACAAGAAGAGGTATCCTGTGGCAAGTTTATGCGAGGTAAAGCACATACTTTTTACTTCTGATGTTCCTGTCATGATGTCAAAACTTGGTGTATATGTATGAATTTTAATTCATTATTAAATGTACTTCCACAAAATATGTTACCCAAGAATTTTGATTTGCAAATAAAAATTCTTTTAAAATATTTAACATTTAATATTGACATAAAAGAAAACTAGAAGAACTAAAAAGCATCTATGATTAATTTCATGAGTACAGTGGAACACCTTAGATGTGCTCTAATACATATAACAAGGTGTTTCCTGTTTAAGATTTTGCTCTGAATGAAAGAAAACTTCTGGTTTGAGAGCAGTAAAATGTTCATGTGTCTGATTGAGAGCATCATTCAACTGTTACTTGGTTATTCGAAATTTTTATTGATGTTAATTTTATTAGAGCACAAAAGTCGGCCTGCTTTTGGAACATCTGCCAAATTGAAATATTTGATTCTAGAAGACTTTTTGGGTAGCATTGTCCTCAGTGATTAGTGCAGGATGGCAGAGCTATTAACAGGAGCCTCCTATTGTGCACATTTCCTTCAGATGCCTCTTTTGTCCACTCCACACCAGGACTCCAGGTTGAAGGTTCTTTGGGTATGCTTTAGTTGCAGCTTCAAGAACTAAAGCTATTTGAGAGCTAGAGGTACTGAAAGGGTATCAGAGTTATGGGGATGGCAGTATCTACTGTCTTCACTCTCCGGGAGAGCTAAGGAGTATATCAAAATGTGCTGATACCGAGATGCTGAAATACTATACATTAAATCTCGTTACTGTGAACTTCTTAGAATGTTCAGTTTCTTCCTTATGTTGAATATCATTTGTTTAATATTTGTTGTGTGCCTCTATTGGGTTTATGGGTTTGCTAAAATATTGATCCTTTCAGTCCTTGGAGTGGCTGAGCAGAGCTGAGCAGAGCTGCTCTAGCTGGTTGCTTCCACCTGGCCAAAACTCCCTTTGTTTACCAGTGTATGTGTGCTGATTTTTCTGTGTCCGTGTGATGTAAAAAAGAGTGGGAACCATTGAGTTGATTTGCAATGATACCCAGATCCTTGCTCATTTGAGATATTCCTACATTTATACATATTCTTGCTTGCAATTATGTGAAGATATATTTTGAAACTTCAGAGTTATATTTATAAGCTAGAAATAAAAAATCATGTTTCTTTGGTCCTTCTGAGGTAGTTGTAACAGAATGAGTAATGCTTAATTTGTTTATTGTTGAGGGCCTGATACTATTTATACTGCTTTTGTAGATCCTTCCCTGGTTGGGCACATTGGTCTCGAGAATCCTGAACAAAAATCATCTCAGAGAACAGGCAAAAAATTACTGAAGACTTTAGCAGCACCTGAAATGCTACCCTTATTGGATCATTGGAACACTCAAACTAAAAAAGTATCACTCAGAGAAATAATGTCAGAAGAAATTGCCTTACAGGAAAAACACGCTTTGGTATGAGATGGTATAACTATTAAGCTTTTGCCTCTGACTCTAGGTTGATTGTATGTTTACTCTGTGATTTTCATTTGATTCTGTATTTCCTAGCCTGGAATCTGTATTTAACTGATTGAAATTAATGTTAAAATTGAAACTGTTTCGAAGTATGAAGCTGGAATTTTTTGCTTCTGGGAGATTAGTTGATATTCTATAACAATAAGCCAGTCTGTGTTAAACCATTATTTTAGATTTAATTTTGCAGGTGATTGAGCTGCATTTTTTTTTTTTTACTTTTAGCATTTATTTCTATAATTTTTTAATTCTTGAAAAACATGAAAGATTTTTCATTTAAAGATAACTTTGTTCATAAATTAGTAAAAAGAAATGTCTGTCTTGCTATTAAAGAAGTATCCAACCTCAAAACAGTTTTTTTTTAAAGTAGGCTCCATGTACAGCGTGGAACCCAGCGTGGGGCTTGAACTCATGGCCCTGAGATCAAGACCTGAGCTGAGAACCAAGAGTGGGACATTAACCAACTGAGCCACCCAGGCGCCCCAAAACAGAGTTTTTTAGAGAAAAATTTAGAAACTTAAAAAAATTAAGTACTCTTCTTTTTCTAACTTTTTAATCAAACATGTTCAAATAGAAACTTTATTTTGAACTTTATTTTTGTTTCTTATTCACCATATCAAATTTTATGAAGCCATAAGTGAATTTGGTTTCTTTTGCTTTCTTCTTAGCCTTTTTTTGAATTCTGAAAATTAGTATTAGAGAATTTCAGAAATCAAAAAGGGGAAGAACTTAGAGGTTATTTAGTCCAATTCTCAAAGAAAAGAAATAATTCTTAGATGGTGATCTTAAAACATTTTACTTTCTTTCTTACTCATTTGACTACCCAAAGGAGCACCTTTACATTTGGCTGAAATACATAGAATTGGGGCATAGGAAGAATGATGGAATTCCTCCACCTTCATATTTATTTTCCCCAGTTATCTTGTTAATTAATTGGAAACATGCTACCATTTTTGCATGTTTACATAACCTAAGGAACCAATCTCTTTGGTAGGGTCTTATAATGTAGTGTTGTTTCAAATATCCTCTTCATTTATATGTGTAATAAATTGGAGAAATGCATTTTCTTAAAAAAATAAGGAAATCTTAGAACTTATGCCCAAATGGTGTGACACCTTTTGTTGAACTGCCATTTTTTTTTTTTACTACTGAAACTTAACTTTGTGGTTCTAATCTGCCTTTTAATCTCTCAGTATAATAGTGAACAGAGGAGTATCTTTGATTTCCCAACTTAATGCATTTTTTTTTCTATCAGTGATTTTTGCTTATCTTTCTGTGGGTTGGATAATAGAAGCTGTACTTATTTTGTCCCAAGGATACTTCTTAGGTAGAACCTCAGTAAGAGAATTTCTTGATGCTTTCTTTTCACTCTTTGTCTCCAAAGGAGAAATACACTGTATTTTTTTAAGCAAAGTTATAAGATAAACATTAGGCATAATATATGAGTAGAATAATTCTAAGATGATTAAGGTCATGAGTTTTCAGTCATGAGACCTTAGAATTTGTAGTTTAGAAACTCTATGACCTGAATTTTTTAATAAGTTCAGATTATAATGTGTATCTTAAATAAAACATGAAATATTTTTAATTCTTGAGGTGGCTTGTTTCCATTACTCTTGTGATGTGTGATGTGTTTAGCTTTACCAGTCTCTTTTACTGGTCAGATTATCACCTATTGTGGACTCTCTCTTATTGTTTGGTGTTGTAAATGACCCAGATACTAGGTGACCTAGGCTTCAAAAGCAATAACTGTTCTAGGGTTGTCCTAGATTATTGTAATTTTTATATTTTTGAGTCACCTTTGAAATTGTATAGGAAGTTATTTTTCAAACATTAGCAGCTTCATAGCAAACAAAAATATTATGTACTTACATCACAGTGTCAACAAATTGTCTTAGAGTTAGAAATCAACTTTAAGAATATTTACCATAATCCTATGTTACAATTTAAAAAGCACATTTTAGGAAAGTTCTTTAGTTTGGCAATTTCAACCGATCCCATTATGACTTATGAAAAAATAACAGTCAGTGGCAGTTCTCATACAGTTATTTTGGAGTAAATATGTTTGTGAAAATTTTTAAAATTGTGAATTTTAAGATTTTCTCATCAACCTGAATTTGCAACTCATTTGTACGTTGTAGTTTCTGCCCATTGAGGAGAATATGTTTATGAGGACGTTGTTCACAGCATCACCCAGTGTCCCTTTTCTGAGGACCCATGGGAGAAATTTCTCTCAGGGCTCAGTGCCAGAAAAAGCTGTACTTCTCCTGAGCAACTGGTTTGTTTTTATTTTATGGACACTGAGAATCTTTGTTTCCCCCTTTGCTTTGGCCACTAAGAAGCTCAGAACTGAATTTGTGGCCCACCTTTAGCAATTGTACAGGATTTTATGGCATGCATTTATACACTAATGTTACCTGCTAGCTTTATCCTATAGTCTTCCTTTTATTTTCTCTACTCTGACTTCTTCATTTATTTATATCCTGTTTATATATCTACATTTTCATCTTCTTTTTTTATATAATATGAACGTGCTGGGTGTGTATATGTGAGAGTATGTATGTATTTATATACACTTGCACACATTATGTATATACGTGTGATTGTGTATGTATATAAATGAACAGCTTCAAATACTTTGCAAAAAATGGGATATAAATAAATAGTGCAAGAATACTTATATTACTAATTTCAGTCTTTAATCAGTGAAGAAAGTCTGTGATTGCTTTAAATGACTAATCTTTTTGCAACAAAATAACCATGCTTATGGATCAGCATAATTAGTTTTATAAATTCTGTCTGAAGGATGATTTTTGTCTCTTTTGTTTGTTTTAGAAAAGGGAGGCACTTATGTTTGAGAAAGATTGTGCCACTAAACTAAAGGAGAAGCAGCTCTTTAAGATATTTCCAGCCATTAACCAAAATTTTCTGATGGACATTTTCAAGGACCACAAGTAAGTGATAGGATTATCTGTAGGTTCTATTATGATGTCATTGAAAGTATATCATTTTAATTTTTCTGATAACAAATCATATAGGCATATTATAAACCATTTAAGTGCAATGTACATAATATAGCAAGTGAGCAGGTTTTGGTAATTGGTTCATGGTCCACTAATGTGTATGTGCTTACATATGTATCTGTTTGCTTTTGTGTCTACATATAAATACATATTTCACCAAAAATAGGTTGTTTCATATACTGTTTTATAGTTTTGTTGGTATTTATTTTTCTAGTCCATTCTTAGTAATTTGCTTTTTTTAAGTCCATAGAGTATTTCATAGTAATCATAAAGTGTTTTTTTAAAGATTTGTATATTTATTTTCCATCCTATGGCCATTTTTATTATAAAAATCCAGATATAAAATGTATTCTTCCAATCTTTCCAACTTTTCTTTTTTACAAAAACAAAAAAGGCACGTAAAAAAAACCTTCCCTGTTGTCATTCCCATAGATGGATGTTTCCCCCCAAAAGTACTATAATTTGAACATGCTCCTCTTTATGGGCTTTTTGACTGCAAGAAAAATTGGAGACCATGTTGCCCACTAAGCATACATTTTTGCACACATGGATGAAGGCTATTGTACACTAGTTCCTAAAGTGAAATTGCTGGTTCAGAGTGCACATTGAAAATTTTTACAGCTAATATATATATACATATTAGCTATATAGAGAGAGGCTTTCTGTATTAGTTAAATGTACTGATAGTGTAACCCACCCTGGATATTAAGAATCTGTAAGATTTTTGCCATCCCAGTGGGTAAAATAGTTCATTATTGTTTAAATTTAAATTTTCTTTTTTTAAAATTAATTAATTAATTAATTATTGAGAGAGAGCAAGAGAGCGAGCACAAGCAGGGGGAGTGGCAGAGGGAGAAGCATACTCCCCACTGAGCAGGGAGCCCGATTCGGGGCTCAATCTAGGACCCTGGGATCATGACCTGAGCTGAAGCAGATGCTTAATCGACTGAGCCACCCAGGTGCCCTAAATTTTAATTTTCTTGATTACTAGGAAGGTTGAGCCTTTTTCATTATTTTTCTACTAAATACTTTTTGCCTGTTTTCTGTTTGGTTCTTTGTATTTCTTTCGACATTTGTGAGAACTCACTATATATTATGTATAGTTATCTTTGTTTCTATAGATTATTATTATTTTTCTACCCTGATACTTATCGCTTAACCTAGTATAGTCTCTTTGGGCATATACATGTTTTAATTCATATGTTTTATCAGAAAATCATTTCCTTTATGGTTTCCAAGTTTAATGTCATTTTAGGAAGTCTGTCCTACCCCAATATTATAAAATTATTTTCTTCAGTATTTTTATTTTTTTATTTTATTTTTTGATTATTTATTTGAGACAGCGAAAGCGAGAGAGAGAAAGAGAACGAGTCGGGGGGAGGGGACAGAGGAAGAGGGAGAAGCAGACTGGCTGATGAGCAGGGAGCCTGACTTGGGGCTCGATCCTAAGACCCTGGGGTCATGACCTGAGCTGGAGGCAGATGCTTAACCGACTGAACCACCTAGACGTGCCTCGTTTTCATTATTTTTAAAATAATCTCTAATGCAGATTGATTTTATTTACCCAAAAGTTTTTCATTTACCCAAAAATTTTCAATATGCTTTTTTTTTTTTTTGAAGAGTGTTTAATTTTCTAAATGGTTTGATGGTTTTGGTGGTAGGTGGATTGAGGACTATTGTTTATTTTATTTTGTTGTATTGAGGTATAAGAATGTGGCCTGAAGAGTTCTTTTTAGAATTTAAGATTTTCTTTGTGGTTTATACCTGATCAGTTTTAACAGATATTACACTAACGTGCTTTTGAAAAAGAATATTCTCTGCTAAGTATGTAGAGTTCTAAACATGTCACTTAAATCAAGTTTTTAATGGTGTTATTCCAATAAACAATTTCCCTACTTATTTTTGCTATCTAACCAGCTGTTTTCTTAGAGTTACGTGTTAAAATCTCCCAAGGGGATGGGGATTAGGAGAGTGTCACTGGCATATGGCGGCAACTCTCTTTTATGGGAACCTGGCACAAGATGGCCTGATGTGAAACAACCCAGAGTTGTGGTTCCCCGGGCAAGGTAAGGGGGACTGAGTGAGTCCTTCCTGGGGATGCCCAGAGTGACGGGGGTCAGTCAGGCCCTTCAGGGTAGGTGGTCAGTTGCCTCCATTTGTTTGTCAGCAGCTGGATAATTTTTTGTTAGCAGTAGCTTCACCTTCACCCTTCAGAAGGGTAGGTGGGTTCAGTTACTGATTTTATATATGCCTGTGGTATAATCTTCCAGGGCCATCCTCCCTTTAACACTACCAATGGTGGATACTGCCTTCCAGCCCCAAGAGTAAGCAAGCCTGTGATTTTTAGGGCTATTTAGGATGGTAATTGCTGTTAGCTTCCAATCCCTAGGAACCTCTCTTTGTTGATCATATCTGAGGTAGCAATATCAGAGGGCTAAAGTGGTAGTCCCCAAAATGGTTCTCCATCAAGGGTTGTCTCTACTAAATTGAAGAATAGCAAAATATCACAATACTTCGGATCACTGTTTATCACATTTCACAAATACTTCTTTGTGGTCAGCTCTTCATTATGTAGTCATTGGAAGAGATCAGAAGCATAAACAGCCTGAAATAATAGCAGTATAATATCATTTATAATTTGCTTTGGAATGAGTTTCTTTAGAAATTGGAACATGAGTGTTTTTTTAAGTCTTTGTCAATTTGTAGAATTTGATATTACATATATATAGAATCACCATGAAAATATGCCTGAATAATTAGGGGTGAGGGGTAAGATAGTGTTTTACTTTTTCCTTTCTATATCCCAGCTTAGAATTTCTTTGACTAGAACCTTATGGTTTAAGTAAAAAGTGAAATTTGACACAATAAAAATGTCAGTTTAAAGATATATTGTCTGTGTTTGATGTTTGAAGGAAACTGAAACCATGTGTGAACCAACAAGGGACCTAAGAAATATAGGTGATGAGATGAAAGTAAGATTTGTTGTGGATAATCTACCTGGAATAAAAGATCAGAAAATGAATTCATTATCCATGTTACCCTTTGGTCTTCATTCACAAAAATTAGTTTTTGAGAGCTATTATTTAAGTTTCCTTCTGGTCATTCTTGAGTCTTTGAGATGCATAATGAGCATATAATGTCAATGTTTAAAACTTAGAAGTAAGCCAGTGTTTGAAGGATTGCTTATGTTAGTGTTTTCATATAACTTTTATTTTTTTAAGTAACATTATATCTGTAACTCTCTACAGCTATTCATTAGAACACACAGTTCAGTTTCTAAACTGTGTTCTTGAAGGAGACCCTGTAAAAACAGTTGTAGCACAAGAGTTTGTTCACCAAAATGAGAATGTCACTTCTCATGCTACACAGAAGTCTAGGGAGAAAAAGGTATGGAGTTATTTTTACTATAATGGTAAATACTTGTATATGAAAATGTAATTGGCTTGTTTGTATAATTTTATGATTATTTCTCACCATTTTAACTAGATTGGAAATTTAACCAACAGTAGTATATTTGATTTTAGGATATCTGTTTGCTCAAAATAATGAATTTATAGCTGATTATGTTTTTTTCTTCAGTGTCATTGTGTATGGCAAGCACTTAAATTTCTGTAACTTTTTCTGTATAGGCTCTATACAGTAGAGTATGAGGCTTAATTGAATAGCAGTGCAGTGGTAATATGGTGGATTTTAGGTGTAAATATGTTAAATATGTGGGCAGATATTTTTAACCATTTGAGAAACTGCGAAACTTTTTTCCAAAATGGCTGTACCATTTTATGTTCCCACCAGTAATGTATGAAGATTATAATTTATCCACATCGTCTCTGACACTTGTTAGTGTCTGTCATTTTGATTATAGCCATCCTAGTGGGTATGAAGTTGTCTTAAGGGTACCTGGGATTTGTTTTAATCAGGTATGGTAAGATACTGAGACATGGAAATGTTATGAAGGAAGAAATTTATTATACTCACAGATCTCTAGAAACGGGAGGCATGGCTTGCCACCCAGGGCCACATGGAGAAGCACTAGAGTCAGTCAGGAGACAGAGCAGAGGGGAAATGTGGGCAAGAGCGTTTTTTGTGGTTTCTGTGGAGAGGAATGGGTGAGGCAGTGCAACCAGGTTAAGGATTGGCTAGTTTGAACAGTTTCGGCAGGCTCTGGAGTATAGGAACTGTCCCTGGTTTTCTCATATCTGGTGTAGGTGATTAGGCAATGTGGACGGTGGCCCTGAGGGTGAGAACCCCATAAAGGAACTGGTTGAGAATATGGCCTCGAGATTGGTTTACATATATAAGATATCCTAGCAGATGAGTTGTTTGCTCTCTCTAGGAATTAGACAACCCCAGGGTTGGGGGTACTTTCTCTCTAGGGGTTAGCAAGGACCCAGATGTCAAAGCATCAGGAAACAGGAAATAAATGATTAATAAAGAAGTGATTATCTCACTGTCATTTTGATTTGCATCCCTGATGACTGGTGATGTTGAGCACTTTTTCATGTGCTTATTGGTCATTTGTATATCTTCTTTGAAGAAATGTCTATTTGTATTCTTTGCCCATTTAAAAGTGTTTTTTTATTTTTGTGGGTTTTTTTTTTTTGAAGATTTATTTATTTGAAAGAGAGTGTGCATATATGTGAGCAGGAGCAACGGGAGGGGCAGAGGGAAAGAATCTCAAGCAGACTCCCTGCTGAGTGTGGAGCCCTACATGGGGCTCCATCTCATGCCCCTGAGATCATGACCCGAGCCTAAATCAAGAATTTGATGCTCAACTGACTGAGCCACCCAGGTGCCCCTTAAAAATGTTTATTCTTGAGTAATAGGAGTCCTTTTTATATTCTAGACAAGTCCCTTATCAGACATGTGATATGCAAAATTTTCTCCCATTCTGAGGGTTGTCTTTTTACTTTTTTGATGGTGTCTTTCATTTGAAGCACAAAGTTTTAATTTTGATGATGTACAATTTATCTTTTCTCTTCTGTTGCTTGTACTTTTGGTGTCCTGTTTAAGAAACCATTGCCTAATCCAAGGTCATGAAGTTTTTTTGTTTTTTATGTTCTATATTTTCTTATTTTTTTGGTTTTTGTTTTTATGTTTTCTTCTAAAATTTTATGATTTTAGTGCTTACATTTAGATCTTTGATCCATTTTTAGTTAATTCGTGTATATGGTGTGAGATAGGGGTCCAGGTTCATTCTTTTTGCATGTTGATACCCAGTTGTCACAGATCCACTTATTGCAAAGACTGTTCTTGCCCCACTGAATTTTCTTAGCACCCTTATCAAAAATGAATTGACTCTTAAGTTTATTGCTAGACTGTCAGTTCTGTTCCATTGATCTGTATGCCTGTCATCATACCAGTTACACATTGCCTTGATTATTGTAGCTTCATAGTAAGTTTTGAAATTGGGAAGTGTGAGTTTCCATCTATATTCTTTTCTCAAGATTGTTTTGCTTCTTCTGGTCCCTTTGCAGTTGCATGTGAATTTGGGATCAGCTTGCCAATTTCTGTAGAGAAGCCAGCTGGATTTTTTTTTTTTTTTAAGTTTATTTATTTATTTTAGTAATCTGTACACCTAACATGGGACTTGAATTCACAACCACAACCCTAGGATGAAGAGTCGCATGCTCTTCTGACTGAGCCAGCCAGGTGCCTCAAATCCAGCTGGAATTTTTATGTGGAGTGTGTTGAGTCTGTAGATCAACTTGAGGTGTATTGCCATCTTAACAATATTGCCTTCCAGTTCATGAATTTCAATTTAGTTAGATCTTAATTTCTTCAATGTATGTTGTAGTTCTGAGTGTAAGTTATGCATGTCTTTTGTTAAATTTATTTCTGAGTTACTTTATTCTTTTTAATGCTATTATAAATGAAATTGTTTTATTTTTGGATTGAACATTGCAAATGCATAGATATACAATTGATTTTATATATCAATTTTGTATTAACTTTAGGCTTTTTTTTACAGACCTTCATTATCCTGCTCTTCTTACTTATTAATTAAGACCACCAGGGATAACTTGTATGCTCCCTTTTTTCTTTGGATATTTCACTATCACTTTGTTCACATATAGGACTCAGTTAAATTTTGTATTCATGTGATCTGTTAGTGCCGTACATGCCTGTGTTCATCGTGGATAGATAGGTGTAGTATTTCATAAGATGCAGAGGGGATACAAGATGATGATGAGACCATCAAGGCCAACTTGGTAATGAAGATTATTTCTTCTCTCTCCTGATAATAGAGCAAGGCACTGTAGGTCATTATGGTGATAGAGGAAGTAATGGGGAGAAAGTGTGCTTGCTCAAAATGGGAGATGATTGGAACATGCTCAAATAAGAAAAAAGAATTTGTGAGTTATGTAAACATTGGCCAAATGTAGACTTTTTTTTTTTTTTTTTTTTT
>NC_138370.1:148421535-148453849 GCF_054177405.1 Leptonychotes weddellii | reverse complement strand
TGTGTGTGAGCTAAAAAGTCCTGTATGTCAATTATAATTTCATTTACACAAGTTTAATATGGTAAAGTATAATTTTCCAACATGAAACAATGGCTTAAATAAATTTGACTTTGGATATGGAGAATATTTCCAACATACGTAATTTAACAAAATGGTTGTGTTGCTTTTGATAAGCTTAAAAATCATTTGGATCAAGAATTACAGGGTTGAGCTGTTACTGAAAGAATCCTGAATTACAGAATGATTTTCCAAAAGAACAGACATTTTAATGAAACTAAAACTCAAAAACACGTTTTTATATATCATGAAAGCATGCTTTTAAAAGAGCTGTATCATTAAATTTATTTCCACAAAAATAAAAATGTTTATTATTTAGAAATGGTTAGTGAGTGGTATTGAAATATTATTCTTATGTTTGATAATAATTTGTTAAAAAAAATGCCAACAGTTTAGCATGTTTTTTGTAACGTCTAGAAGAGTTGTATACATTAAAAATAAAGCAATTCATTTGGAGAACTTATTATAAAACTATAGTTGTTAATGAAATAAAATATTTCTATGTGTAAATTAATATGATTTAAGAAATGTGAATAACAATGCTAAAACCTGGAGTTAGAGTGTGTGCAGCTGCATACTCGCTTTCCATGTTCTTATGTTTCCTCACCCTGTTTAAAAAAGTGTCGCTTTTGTGCACTTCAGCTAGATTTATTTCAGTGTTACTATAATTATGATTAACATGGGAGCAATCAAAAAGAAAAAGGGGTGAGGTATGTTGTGGGCAGAAACCAAATGAAAGAAGCTATGTTTTCTGCTGTACCAACCTTAATTTTAGGCTTTATTTTGGTAAATCTAGGATGTTTTTCTTAATCATCATTTATAAGTATAGGCAAATTTTGAGCATCTTGTGTTTTTATGAAGTTGTTTAATTTTAAACTGCCTCCCACCCCACTGTCTAACATAGTTTAAACAACACAGAATTATGAAAGAAAATCTTATAGTTGCTTCTTTCTTGTTTTGCCCATTTCTAAATCCTGTATGCCAAAGGTTCGGGGATTATCAAATTCTTTTCTTGCTCCTTTCCAAATCCTGTGTGTCAAAAGTAAAGACAGTGTGGGGATTATCGAAGTTTTCAGGTACTGGTATATTTGTGCTAATACATGACTCATTAGAATGGCTCTTTGCAAGTGCATTGATCCTCTAAAAGTACAACACTTCTGTAGTTTCGAAGGTTTTAGTAACAATTAGATCTTTTCAGTAGTCTCTCACCTGTATCTACCAGGAGAAAAAAAGAGAACTAATGTGGAAACCACAGGGGAAGTGGGTTGGCCTGAGGAGGCTCACTAACAGTATTTTCAATTCATCCACTTCCTTACTTCAACACTGAGAGTTGGAAGCATGTTGTCTTAGATTTATTGGCTGTTCATATATCTCTATATTATTTTCAAGTTTCATCAACTTATTTGTGTTTCCATACTATTTGCAATTCTATGGCCTTTAAATATAGGACATATTATACAGTAGAAATTCTGACTTATAATTTAAAGTGTTTTGTATATTATAACACATTTTGAGAAGAAAAGTAAACAGTTCTCTTGGATGGTTTCCAGTCCTTATTTTGGTCTTTCTCTTTTTAAATTCAAGTGTTTTGTGTGCTTAGAAAAAAGGACATATATAATAGCAAGATTGGTTATTTCTGAGCTGGAAATTGGAAACTTTGAGACTCAGGAAATTGCTCTGACAATGTTTTAACTGCTCTCAATTTAAGAAAATGACAAAATGTATAAAAAAGACACAAAAATAACGTGTGCTGTTTTTTCCAAGTGCTTTTCCATTGTGCAATGAGGTGAAGTTTGGTAATTTTCTGTGTAGTGGTTATTAAATATTGCTTATTTTTATTTACATGGTAAAGAAAACAGATTTAAATGTTTGTGTGGACAAAAAAAGTGTCATTTAAAAGGTGAATTTATGTAGAATGTATGTTAATGGTGCTTATTTTTAAAATGTAATTGAAGTTTACATATTACTTAATGCCTCTACAGAATTTAGTAGAGAAACAAGGCTGGAATACATGTATATCCCGAAGAGCCTTTTGTAACTTAACATTATATAATGACAAATTTTATTATTTTCCTTAAAGTTGAGCAGTTGACTTTTATGGTCCAAATGATGAACCTGTTATTAACAAAAGATTGAATTAACCATGAAACTTCTCATTAAAATATAATATTGCAGCTATCAGTTGGAGAATATAAGATTTTCAGACAGTATATCAGAAATGAAATGTTTTTATTTGTACTATAAAGAAAATGTAATTTTGCTGTTAACTCTGTACTTTTTTATTGAAAATGTTTTATAACTTTGCTTTTAAAATTTCTTATGAAACCATTTGCAAATAACATACTTAATTTAATAAAATACTTTAGCCACAGTCCAGTGTGAGGAAATCCTTCATTTGATGTGGTAGGATTAGTGGTTTAAATATTAAAATATGTCTTTATATGTCACTTTGTAATTTCAAGGGAAAGAAAAGGGTCATAAAGATTTTATTTCTGTACCACAACTTGTATTCTTATTTTGCTATAGCAAATTGGGTCCAGTTTTGAACTAGATAAACGGATTAGCTAGGTTTATTTTTTCGCACCTTTGTATCTTTTGACTGATGGCAAAATTAAGAATTGTGGCTCCAAGAAACTCAAGTAATACTTTAATTAATATTAAAGACCTTTGAACTTTATTCATTCTAAAGCAGAACAATTCACTCATTTAGCAAGGATTTCAAAATATCTATTCAACAAATACTTATTGAGACTTGTTACTGGAGAAACAATCTGAGACAGAGTTTTTATCCACAGGTATCTTATAATTCTCATCAACTATCTGTGTATAGTTATTTATAGTATGAAACACTTCCATGTATGTTATATTTTAAGGCTCAAGAGAATCTTATTACATAGTGTCTTATAAAGCCTTAGAGAAGTTGACTCATTTGCTCATTAAGGGCAGAGGTAAGACTTGAACCTGGGTTCTCTAACTCCTACTATAGAGCAATTATATTTTTCATAAGAATAAAAATAATTACTTGAAAAGAAATAATATCCTATTATCCCCAACTAAGAGAGATGTGGCTCCACAGTATATATCTTTGAAAAACTGCCACTTAATAAATCTGTCTTCCTCCTTTATACAAAGGAAGCTGGTATCGTGGGGTTTTTCCAGTAACAAAGATAAAAGTTTATTTCTCTCTTCATATAAAATTCCAGAGATAGACACTGCAGGACCAATGGATGTGCTTTTTTTCCATGAAGTTTTTGGAGATCTAGGGTCCTTTTATTTTAGTTCACCACTTTTATCATACCCAAGGTATGGTCCTCAATTCCTAAACCAGGGTGGGTAGCTAGAGCTCTAATAATCACATCTGCATTCTGTTGGCAGAAGGACAAAGAAGGGAGCAATGGGCAAGTGCCAGCAATCTTTTGTAGATTTTTGGAAGTTGCCATGCAACACTTCCACTTACATCTTATTGGCAGGAACTTAATCATGTGGTCACGTCTAGCTGCAAGAGAGGCTGGGAAATTGTCTTTATTTCAGTCTACTATATGTTCAGCTAAAATTTGGGCATTCTCTTAGAGGAAAGAGAATGTGTAGGGGAATTCATAGCAGTTTCTGCCACATCATTTTTGATCATTGGATGCAAATAATGTGAAAAACAGTTCTTGATGCATTCCTTCAACATATCTTTGTTGACGATTACCCTGTGCTAGGAATAATAAAAAGGAAATCACAGTTCTATTTATTTTAACTTAAATATTCAAATGATATCACTAACCAACATGGCTGATTAGGGTGGTGGTTCCTGAAGGTTTGAGGTAATTGTAACAATTTCTTAAAACAAAATTTGCTGCATTGATTGACTCTTCCTTTTCTGATGATTTATTTGTAGCATGTGATGGTGTTGGATAGCGTTTTACCCACAGCTGACCTTCCAGAATTGGAGTCAGTCCTCTCGAACCCTGCCACTACTTTATCAACAAAGTTTTTTTGATAGTCTAAATCCTTTGTTGTCATTTCAACAATCTTCACAGCTTCTTCACCAGGAGTAGATTCCATCTCAAGAAACCACTTTCTTCGCTCATCCATAAGAAGCAACTTCTCATCTGTTAAAGTGTAATGAGATTACAGCAGTTCAGTCACATCTGCAGGCTCCACTTCTCATTCTAGCTCTCTTGCTGTTTGCACTACACCTACAGTTAGTTTTTCCACTGAGGTCTTGAATCCCTCCATGTCATCCATGTGGGTTGGAATCAGTGTCTCCCAAACTCCTGTTAATGTTTGTATTTTGACCTCTTCCCATGAATCAGAAGTGTTCTTAATGGCATTGAGAATGGTGAATCCTTCCCAGAAGGCTTTCAGGTCCATCAGAGGAATTACTATCTATGGCAGCTATAGCCTTATGAAATACATTTCTTAAAGTAATAAGACTTGAAAGTCAAAATGACTCCTTGATCCATGGGCTGCAGAATGGGTGTTGTGTTAGCAGGCATGAAAACAATAATCTCATACATCTCCATCAGAGCTCTTGGGTGACCAGGTGCATTGTTGATGAGCAGTCCTATTTTGAAAGGAATCTTTTTTTCTGAGCAGTAGGTCTCAACTGTGGGCTTAAAATACTCAGTAAACCATGTTATAACAGATGTGTTGTCATCCAGGCTTTGTTGTTCTATTTATAGAGCATAGGGAGAGTAGACTTAGCGTAATTGTTAAGGGCCCCTAGGTTTTTGGAATGGTAAATGAAAGGCTCAACTTAAAGACACCAGCTGCATTAGCTGTTAGAAGGCAGTTTCGTCTACATCAAAACTCTGTTTAGTGTAGCCACGTTTGTTCATGTTCTTAACTAGGTCCTCTGGGTAACTTGCTGCAGCTTGTACGTCAGCACCTGCTGCTTTACTTGCCCTTTGATGTTATAGAGGCAGCTGCTTTCCCTAAACCTCATGAACTGCCCTCTTCTAGCTTCAGACTTTCCTTCTGCAGCTTCCTCACCTCTCTCAGCCTTCATAGAACTGAAGAGAGTTAGGATCTTGCTCTGGATTGGGCTTTGGCTTAAGGGAATTATGTGGCTGGTTTGATCTTCTATCCAGACCACCCAAACTTCCTCCATATCTGCAATAAGGCTGTTTCACTCTCTTATTCATGTGTTCACTGAAGGAGCACTTTTAATTTCTTTTCAAGAACTTTCCCTTTGCATTTAGAATTTGGCTAACTGACGCAAGAAGTCTTGCTTTTGGCCTATTTTGGCTTTCGACAAGTTTTCCTCACTAAGCTTAATCATTTTTAGTTTTTGATTTAAAGTGAGTGACGTGTGACTCTTTCAGTTGAACACGTAGAGGCAATTGTAGGGTTATTAGCTGGCTTAATTGCAGTATTACTGTGTCTCAGGGAATAGGGAGGCCCAAGGAGAGGGAGAGAGATGGGGGTGCAGCCAATGGGGACAGTCAGAGCACATATAACATTTACCAGTTAAGTTTGCCATCTTATATGAACATGGTTTGTGGCCCCTCAAAACAATTACAGTAGTAACATAAAGACACTGATCACAGATCGCCATAACAAATATAATAATAATGAAAAAGCCTGAAATATTGTGAGAATTACCAAAATATGACAAAGAGATAAAAATAAGCAAGTGCTCTTGGAAAAGTGGCACCAACAGACTTGCTTGATGCAGGGTTGCCACAGATCTTCATTGTAAAACTGCAGTATCTGTGAAGTGCATGCAATACAGCAAAAGCAGGGAAAGGAGGTATGCCTTGTAGTTGTCCATCTGATTGAGTGCACAATATTATGCTTTTTGTTTTTTGGTTTTTTTGGTAGCTTCTACTATCCCAGAAAGATGTCTGATATATAGAATTGGGGACTCAAAAATCAGGGGAAACAAAACCAAATTGAACCTAAGTCTGATCAAGCCTGTAGATCTAACAACCAATTATATGAATTAACAGAGGACAGAGGAATACGTCAACACCATGGGATGTAACCACCAAAATACAGACTGTGGGATGCTCTAACAGCGCAGTTTCTTCAAGTAAATTACAAAGGGGGGGAAAAAAAACACAGATGGATAGGGAGCCTATACATTAGGATGGAAAAGACATATCAGCCAATTGCAATTTGTGGACTTTAGTTGTTCAGCAAAAAACTATTAAGTTTTTAAAAATGACAATAACAAGACGATTGGCAATGGGAACATTGACTGGACACTTAATTATATTAAAGATCTATTTATTTATTTATTTTAGGGATGATGATATTGCAGTCCTATTAGGAAAAATAACAGTTTTTCCCCCTCCTATCTCTTTCTGTCTTGTGTAGGAAAAAACCCAGTCCTTCCCCCTGTGTGTTTCTTT
This sequence comes from Leptonychotes weddellii, assembly GCF_054177405.1. Taxonomy (NCBI): domain Eukaryota; kingdom Metazoa; phylum Chordata; class Mammalia; order Carnivora; family Phocidae; genus Leptonychotes; species Leptonychotes weddellii. The sequence goes on along the minus strand of NC_138370.1, from coordinate 148,447,448 downwards.
TCTGTGTCTCTTTACTGCTCACACAAAACACCTTCCTCTGGTCACCAAATGTGTGGAGTTTTTTTCCGACACCAAGCAATTCTCTTGAATTAAGTTGGGTGTCTACAATTAGTTGCACCTACAGTTGCAAGGAGTAGGTCCCCAGGTTACCCACAACTTCTGTCCAACTTGGCTATAAACTGGGGGTTCCTACAACCCACTCCTCATGGTTTGATAAATCTGCTAGAGTGGCTCACAGAACTCAGGGCAACACTTCCTTATGTATACCAGATTATTAAAGGATAGGATAAAGGGCACAGATGAACAGCCAGATGAAGAGATGTTCACAGATGAACACCCAGACCGGATGAGGTCTGGGAGGGTCCCGAATGCAGGGGCTTCTGTCCCCATGGAGTTGGGGTGTGTCACCCTTCCTATTAGGATGTGTTCATCCATCTGGAAGCTCTCCAAACCCCATAGTATTGGAATTTTATGGAGGTTTCCTCACATAGGCATGATCAATTATTAACTCCCATTTCCAGCCCTTTTCCTGTCTCAGGATGAGGGCTGGGACTGAAAATTCCAAGTTTCTGATCATGGCTTTGTCTTTCTGGTGACAAGCCTCTAACCAGGAGCCCACACCAGAGTCACCTCGATAGATGCTCCTTAGTGCTCTTATCACTTAGAAACGGGTTTTAGGAGCCCTGTGTCAGGGATGGGGTCAAAGACAAATATCAGAGTGAGAGATGCTCCTAGTGTTTTTATCACTTAGGAAATTACTACAAGGGTTTCAGGAGCTCTGTGCCAGGAACTGGAGGCAAGAGACCAATACGTTCTATTATCTCAGAGTGACTATATTTTTTTATAGAGTCTTTACTGTTTGAAAAAGAGATATATGCTGAAATACATAAAATGAGACGATGTCTGGGATTTACTTGAAACTATGATGAAGTGGGTGGGTGGGGGGTGCTTATAAAATAAAATAAGAACGGCCTAAGTTGGTAAATGTTGAAGCTGGGGTTTTATTAGTCTATGGTCTACTTCTGAATATATTCAAAACTAATAAAAAGTTTTTTTAAAGTCGGTAGAAGAACTCAAGAAGTAAATTCTAGACTGGGCTCGGGGAATGATTTCCTGTCCTTATATGAACCAACCATGTTCATATAAGATGGCCAGAACACTGCAGAATTAACCTCCTGCCACCTCTGCCTTAATTAAAAGGCCACCATGGCACCATTGCCATGCCTGCTCTCAGTGTACCCAGAGCTGGTGACCAGACACCAGAAATCTGTTGCTGAAAACCCTGACCTCTCCATAACTTGACGTTTTATCAGAATGAGACATAGCAGTAGATGGGGGGCCTTCAACTTACTTCTGCCTCCCACATTTCATAAGAGTGTATCTTAATTGGTGGACACTATTGCATATCCAGATTTTTACCTGCCAGAGGGGTCTAGGAAATGTAGTTTTAAACTTCTCAGTCTCTATCGTACAAAAAGGCTCATTAGAAGAAAGCGGAGCAGAGGATGAATTACCAAATGTCCGTATTTACAATACTGATGACGGTCCTTGTCAAATCAGACACTAGAAATGGGTTGATACAGTTATCACAAAAGCTTGTTATGTCAACTGGGGTATGTAGATACATGCCAGGGGCTGCCACGAGTCCAGGATAAACGTAGCAGATCTTTGAGGAGCATTAATTTCACTCAGTGGCAAATAATGCACATTATTATTTAATGTACTTTATTTGTATATTAAAACAAAAATGGACAAATTGTGGGGAAGAATGGACAATTTTGCCTTCATTTTTAAGGTAAAACAGTAAGGTTCAAAGAGATTAATCTTTGGGCTATTTACCTGGACTCCCTTTCCCCAGGACAATGGTTTTCAAACTTTAGTGGACACAAGAATCATCCACAAAAAGTTCAGTTAAAATCCAGATTTCTGCCCGCCTTTAGACTTCCTGAATCAATCTCAGAAGGTAGGGCCCCAAATTTTAAATAAATACCCCAGTGATTCTAATGCAGGTGGGGCCACACCTTAAGAAATGCTACCCTAGTGGGATAGCCCATCACAAGGACTTTATTCTTTTTTTGGCTACTCAAGGTAATGTTCCTTGGCTTCTATCCCAATTCTGGTTTGCAGGTCCTCAACCATAATCAATTCTGCCATGGGACACAGAAAGAAACCCTGCATTATTTATTTATTTATTTATTTAGTTTACATGGAGCAACTTATTTAATCCTCATAAAAATCCATTGAGGGAAATTGAGGCATAAAGAGGTTAAGCAACTTGCCTAATATTACATAGATAAGAGATGATGGAACCGATTCAAATCAAGGCAATCAGGCTCCAAAGCCTTTGTACCTTTCCATGATGCATATTACCTCTCAGCAATGGTGAGACTTAAAATTTATGGAGGAGAAAAGCAAGATACATTTTCACCTGGTCTGTCATAGTAAACCCATGAACCTTCCCGCCGCCCTCACTGGCAGTCTCTTCAAGACCCTTTAAGTCTTCACTAATTCTCTCATCAAAGTTCTTCCAGCTTCTGTCCACTGACAAGTTACAAAGCTACTCTTGCATTTTAAAGTTTTTGTTATAGCAGAACCCCCATTTGGTACCAAAATCTGTATTTGTTATCTATTGCTGTGTAAAAAAATCATTTTAAAACTTAGTGGTTTAAAACAATAAAAATATTTCTCAGTTTCCCAGAACTCTTGCAGTGGCCTAGCTGGGATCATTTTGGGTTGGAGTCTTCCATGAGGTTGCAACCAAGATGTGGCTTGGTGCATCTGTCCATTGAAGGCTTGATTGAGGCTGAGAAATTCACTTCCATGGTGATGGCTCATTCACAGGGCTTATAAATTGATGCTGGTTGTTGGTGGTAATCTTTAATTTCTCCCTATGTGGGCTTCTCCATAGGCTGCTTGAGTGTCCTTACAACATGGCAGCTTTCTCCAGAGTGGACAATCCAGGAGAGCAAAACAGAAGCTGCAATGCCTTTTAGGACCTAGTGTTGGAAATTGCACACCATTATTTTTCCCAAATTCTATTTGTTAGAACCCAGTCACTAGGTACAATCCACATTCAAGGGTAGGGGAATTAGCTTTACTTTTTGAAGGAAAGAATGTTAAAGAATTTGTGGACATCTTTAAAAACCATCCTGTCTACCATGTGCCAGGCATCCCTAGGTACTTTGCAAATGTTTCCAGTATAATCTTATAGCCATCTTGTGGAGCAGCTATTACTGCCCAAATGGCAGAGGTTGTTGGCCTACACAACAGATATTCTTATTATCACAGCCTTTTTTGTTTAGGTATCTGGTGGTAATGTGCTTAGGAAAGCTTGACCACTCTCTGGCCCCAGAAAGTGAATTAAGATTGGTTGAAAAGGCAATCATGGTAATCCCATTTCCTTTTGCCGGTGACTGGCTAAAGAGTGGGTATTTGGGGCGCCTGGGTAACCCAGTCATTAAGCGTCTGCCTTTGGCTCAGGTCATGATCCCAGTGTCCTGGGATTGAGCCTCGCATCGGGCTCCCTGCCCGGCAGGAAGCCTGCTTCTCCCTCTCCCACTCCCCCTGCTTGTGTTCCCTCTCTTGCTGTGTCTCTCTCTGTCAAACAAACAAATAAAATAGAATAGAATAGAATAGAATAGAATAGAATAGAATAGAATAGAATAAAATAAAATAATAAAATAATAAAATAAAATAAAATAAAATAAATAAATAAAATAAAATAATAAAATAAAATAAAATGTAGATATTTGACCAAGCCAAAGGGACCTAAGGAGAATTCTAGGAAGATTCTAGGAAAGGTTTCCTTCACTAATAGAGACACATGGGAGGAAGTGCACTCTTCTTCTGCAAGACTTTGTGTCTGTATGTGATGCCTGGTATTGCAGTCACCAATGTAGTAAAGTGAAGAGATACGCCTAAGGCCCAAGTCAATGTGCTGAGGATGGTGGAGCATAAAGAGGAAAGAATCTTTGTTCTTGATGACATCACAGAGCCACTGAATTAACCCTGGAACTGATTTTTAGCCACTTTATTACGGGAGACAATAAGCTCCTTTTGCCTGGATTTTCTGTTACGGCTGCAAGTATCCTAATGGATAATACCCCATTTTTTGGGTAAGGAAACAGATGTTCAGGGAGATTATGTTGCTTGCCCAACTTTACCAGCTAATAAATAGAACCAGGTTTTGGATTGAGAGCTGTATATCCTCAACACCTGGTACTTGCTTATTGTATCAATTAAGTGATTTTTCTCCCAATTTGTAGAAAGGAGGAGAAACACATCAGTTGGGTTAAAAAAGGTTAGTGGTTGTCAAGCAGAATCTAGAGGGGGCTGGTAGAGTGGGGAAATGGAGTTGAGCAGTGAAGGTGTTATGGAGGTAAAGAACAGGTTCAAGAAGTGTCGAGGAGAGGGAAGGTAGAAGGAGGTTATAGGAAGGGAGAGAATATCAGAGTTCAAGATATTAGGACTGTGGTATTTGTTCCCAACATAGTTTGATTTGTGGCTGAGCATAGAGATGATGGTATCAGAGTGGAGAAGGTCACAGAAGTGATATCAAACTTCTGGGTCATCCATTTTAGGTACATATTGTACAGGAAGGTGACAGGCAATGAAGTGGAGGGGAAGATTGAAAGCCATCTGCCCAAAGTATGGATGGATGAAAACATGTTTTCTTTATTTGTATGGTCCCCATCCTTCACACTGATAGGATCTGACTCAACATAGCTCCACTTTGAGGAAAGATTTATAAGGATTATTCTGCTTTAATCTACTGTTTTGCACATACTGGAGGAGTGAGATGGATGGGGTCATCGGGAGGCGCTGAGAGGATTGTGGGAAATGAACAATTTCCCAGGTCTTTCTGAAACAGTTGTTTACAATAGCACTTCGTTGTTTTGTTTGCACACTTCTTTGCTGATCATTTATCCATCTGGTTGTATAAAAACCAATAAAATATACTTAAAAAATTACCCACTAGTTTGGTTTATCTTGGTTTCTCTGCTTGTATAAACAACTGAGAATTGATGGCATTCTCCTGATTCTCTTTGCTAAGATTCTGATGTGGATGGAGCTGCATAGTAAGAAGCTCTCACTGTCTTGTTAAGCTCTGGGCTAAGTTTTTCTTTTCATTGTTCAGTTTTTCCATAGGTAAAATAAATTTCTTCCCTTCAAAAATAATGTTTGGCATTTGGTTACTTAGGAATCTATTTTTAAAGTACCTTAGTAATTTGTTATTACATTCATGAAATGACACTATTAGCTAGAATTTCTGAATGTAGTTTCTCCCTTGGCCCTTTTACTTTTTGGTTCTTGTCCTTGGAGTCATGTTAAAAATTTGCCTATGATGTTATTGTAAACTAACTCAAATCTTTTTAGGAAATAGGCAGGATAGAAATCAATCAGTCTATATATTTAAGGGGAAAAGAGGCAAGGTGCAAAAGTGTATTTACACTTTTGTGTTTTTTAAGAAAGGATATACGTAGGGGCGCCTGGCTGGCTCAGTCAGTGGAGCATGTGACTCTTGATCTCGAAGTTGTGAGTTCAAGGCCCACGTTGGGTGTAGAGCTTACTTAAGAAATCATAATAAAAATTTTAAAAAGATACACGTAGATAAATCTACTTATATATTATACATCTTTTTCTAAACACACACAGACATACATATACACATACATACATGAATGCAAACCCACACATAAAATGAGCAGAATAGATCTTGGGCCTCAAATGACAACCTCAGATGGTCTTCGGCTTACAAGATAGTGAAAGTAATTCTAATCTTTGTTTGCATTCCTCAGAAAAACTTATCTGAAACACTTGTATTTTTCACAATATAAGTTATATAAAACATAACTTGCATGAACACCTCTTTAAGTCTGCATATCCACATAGTCTTTATGTCTCTCACTCTCTCATATCCAATACATACCCCAAAGCCTCTGTCTCCCCACTTTTGCCAAAATCCTCCCTGTTATCTCTGCCAGTACTAGTCCTCATCTATCACCCCTCTACCTGTCTTTCCATTTCCATTTTTTTTTTTCTCCCTGTAGTGAGTAGGCCTGGGCTTTTTGGATATAAATCTCCTACCTCAACTTCTTCGCTTCTTTATTTATAAGTCCCCCACTCCTGTTTGTCCCATCTGCATGATAAGGCAGTGGGAAGTAGGGATGTAGGAGGTGGGAAGGGATGAGGGTGCAAATGTCAAAATGTTTTGTTAGTAGGTAGGAGGATGGAAAGAAGCTATGGATCCTTCTATAGTAATAATTTTTGTCCCTGTTATATGTGAAGAATTTCTGAAAGGTTTTGTAAGAAACTGTGAAAAGCAAGTTACCTTAGGGGTGGGCCTGGGGAGTCAGAGGTAGGAGAGGGAGATTTTACTTTCATTATCTGAACAGAGTTTTAAAAAGACTGTGTGTATATTGCTTTAAAAATATTTTTTAAAAATAGACATAATTAAATTAATAGATGCATATTTTAAAATATAGTGAAAAAAGCCAACCTTGATAGAGTGAGTTATCTAGTATGCAAATGAGATGCATATTATTATATTTCACTTTAGGCAACAGTGTAGTACCAAATGTTATAGTCAGATAATTTAGCTGATGTTGGTGATGATCTAGTATTATCAGGAAAAGCATTAATATACCTTTTCAAATTCTTAAATGGATACTTTAACTGCTGGAAGAAAGAAGACAAATCCAGAGAGCTAATGTGTGGGTAATAGGAGTTCCAGAGTGAATTACAAGGGTAAAACCAAATGTAATAGATGCAAATTTTCCTGACCTGAATGAAAACTTGTATTTGCAGTTGAAAGTGCCCTAAGTCTTAGGCAGAGTTGATGAGAAAAGGCACACACTTTAAACGTATTCTGACAGCATTCCTGAATCCCAAGGTTGAAGAGAAAAACCTTGTAAGTTTCTAGAAAGAAAGAAGAAATAATTTACAAAGGGAAAAGAATCAGACTGGCGTCAGACAGTGGAATAATGTCTATCTCTATTAAGAGAAAAGGAATGTAACCCAAGAGGTAGGTCTCTTTCCAGCCTAGCACCATTCACCTGCCAGGGGGAAAGGAATGCAGAAATGTAAGGATTCCAAGAATATATCGCTCATACCCCATCCAAGAAAACTATGAAAAGAGGGCTGTAACTAAACAACAAATTAATGAGAATAGAGATCTCAAGAAAGGAGAAGGTGAAGTAGAAGGGAAAAAGTGGTGAGTGAATAGTGAGCTTTGTAATTTATGTGGCTAATAATTGAATGACTGGGAATATGTACTATATATGTTAAATAAAGACTCTTAAGATAAATGTGACTGTACTAATGAGAGCCTGGAAGTAAAAATTGCAAAATTGTTCAACAAAACCCAAAAGGTGGGGTTGGGAGAAGAAGAGTGGAAAGTAAAAGCATTCTAGAAGTGTCATCTTACTGAGGTGGAGGAAAAGTGTCAGGAAATAGACTAATATGGTAGGGAAATCACATCTTTTCAGAAAATAAAAAGGAAGATAACCACTAATGGAATGGGAAAGTATATAATTTTGAAATTAATAAAGGAAAAAAGGGAATAAATTATAACTTGATCATAATAGTAAATATAAATTAAAGGAAATAGGGAAATAAAGTATGTTCAATGGTAAGCAAAAATAAGAGGGAAGGAATAAAATCAAGAATATCAGAGATTATATTAAAGGTAAATGAACTCAGTTTTCCTATCCAAAGACAGAGATGTCACATTAGATTAAAAACAAGCCTAGCTATACGTTGTCCATAGGAAACACTTAACATAATAAAGAAATATTCTAAAATATAGAGATTGGAAAAGCAGTACCAAACAAATGCAAGCAAACAAAACTAGAAAGAGGTGTAACTCTCAATGAACACGAAGAAGAAGATTTCCTATGAAGGGCATAACATAATGAATATATGCATCAAACAACATAATAGCTAAATATACCAAAATATTATTAGTAACGTAAAGATAATTTCATAAACATGAAATTAGAGTGGATTTGTACTATACTGTTTTTAGAAATAGATGGACCTAGTAGATAAAAAAAAAATAACATCATACCAAGGCATATAATCAACATGCATACTTTAATAAATACATATGGAATCTTACATTCTTTATTTTTTTCAGAATCTTACATTCTTTAAATAAAGATTACATATATATTTTCCAAATGGCCATTGACTACTTACAAAACTGATCATAAACTTTCCCACAAAAAAACAATCAGAAATTTAAAAGTAGAGACTTTTACAGGTCACATTGATGAAATTAGAAGAAAATTAATGAAGAAGTAAATCTTAAAAAGAACCATAAAAGATATTAGAAAAGAAAGATAAAAGCGCCCCCCCCCATAAACTCCTTATGAACCAGAGGGTAAGAAAACTAGTAAAAATCAAAATACACAGCAATTCTACTCTACAATTCTCATGGAAATAAAAACATAAATCCCAAGATATATATTCAAGGATATTTATTGCAGAAATGTTTGTAGTGGCAAAAACTGGAAACAAAGTGAATACCCTTACAAATGTAATTATCAAACCAGCCATATTATAGCAAGCTGTTAAACACCATACAGCCACTAGAATGGACAAGTCCGTTCTCGTCCAGCAATCTATTGTAACAAAGTTCCCCAAAACTTACTGACTTAAAACAACAATTTTATTATGCTTATGGATTCTGTGGGTCGGGGATTTGGAAGAGGCATAGTAGAGACTCCAAGCACAATGGAGATGGTTTGTCTATTCTCCATGGTGTCTGAGGCCTTACGTGGAAAGCAGAGGGAGACTTCATGGAAGGGATCTGGAATTATTCAGAGGCTCATTCACTTCCATATCTGGCTGTCTGGCCTGTTGGCTGAAACCTTAACTAGAGCTGTCTCCTAGAAGTTCTACACATGGGCTCCCAGAGGAACCTGCACTTCTACACAACATGGTAGCTGAGAGAGGGAGGGAGGCAGACAAGGAGGGAGGGGGCAAGGAGGAGGAGGAAAAGAGAAAGAGGAAGAAGAAAGGGGAGAGGAGAGGGAGGAGAAGAAGAAAGAGATAGAAACAGGTTGAAGCTATCTCATCTTTTCTAACTCGGTCTTAGAAGTCACACAGCATCACTCTACCACCTTCTATTTGTCAAGACAGTCACAGGCCCACAAGGTTCAAGAGGAGGGAAATAGATTCCACATTTTTATTTTTATTTTTTATTTTTTTGCCTCCACACTTTTTCTAGGAGAGTGGCCAGTTTCTGGAAGAGCATGTGGGACAGGATATGTTGTGGCTGTTTTTGGAAAATACAGTTTGCCACAGATGTATACCAGTTAACTTTGAGGGCATTCCATGGTGTATTATTGTTAAACAGACAATAAAATCAACATGTATATAAAATTCTGTTTTTGTAACAGTGAATGGCAACTCCGATATATGTGTATATTATGATTATATGAATGGAGAGGAGACCACGTAGAGATAAAGAGCAGGTAGTTAACTTTGGTCGAGGGCCTAGATGGAGGGCGGAGGTAAACAAGATGAAAGTACACATATACCTGCCTACCTACCTACCTACCTACATACAAATACAAGAAAGTGCTAGTAGTAGGGATAAAAAAATGGGGAGTGTGTGTGGGGCAAGGTTGCATGTGTATGTAGATTCTCAAGGACAAAATTCAGAACAACGGGAAGGGCTGTTATTTGGAGCCCATGTAGAAACCTGCAGCATCTCTTTATAGAGCTTTTTGTAATTTCCAATTTCAACACCTATATCAGCAGAAATAGACTTCAGTCAAATGATGACCCTATTATCATCAGGAAAAGTAGTTTCGTTTTTCCTGAAAAATATGTTTTCCATCCAAGTTTGATATTTTTCTGCTAATATTTCAAAAAAAATACCATACTGGCAATCTTTCTCTTTAGTGGTGTAATGTCTGGTCAATGTCTGAATGGTTACAATCACTTTATGGTTTCAAAGTTTTAAGTCTTACCAGTTATAAATGATAGTGGAAGGATTGCTTTCTAATGTCTAAATTTATATTCCTCTTGGTATATCAGTATTACTTTTTGTTTCTGAAAACACTTTATTATATATGATTAAGTCCTGTGTCTGCACTTATTAGCACTCCTATGGGTGCCAATTATCCACACCTTTCTTTTCTCTCCGTGCTTGCTTTTTTTGGGGTTTTCCCTAAACACTAGCACTCTGAAGAGGTTGGGGAGAGGAAGAGAAAAGAGAACACAAGCTGAAGAACTATTCCTTGTCTGGTGTTCTTGGATAGGCTTGCTTGAAACCAGCATTTAAACGGAAGTCGGCCAAGAGTTCACTAATACCCTAGAACCACCTAGGGTCAGAGAGATCATTGCCCTCTGAAAGTGTGGTTGACTGTCTTCCTCGTAATCCTTTATAGATGGATTCCGTCTTGAATGGTAGCAGTAATTCAGGATGGAGAATAAATTTGAGGACCTTATTACAACTTTACCACTAGAGGTCAGAAATTAGCCCGTGAATCCTTTACAACTTCATCAAGGCAGTGCTGGTAGTTAATGCTTTATGTATTTTTCATTTGGTTCATACTTCTGATGAGGTTCAGGATACTAACTAGATACCTTTGAGGTTTAAAGGGAACTCCTGCATCTTTTTTTATACCAAATTTTAATAACTGGATTACTTGGAAGTCTTTAATCCACCCTAACATTAATTTTTAAATTTTTTAAATTTTTTTATTTTTTGCCTACTTACTCACTGAATGCACACACCACACCAACATAAGTGTTCATTGTGTAAATATATTTAAAGGTTACAAATGAAACAGAAAATGAACTCGGTAGACTTCTAGTAAGGATACATGCATGAGCTCAGCAGACCTTATCCGTTTTTGTGTTCTATTGGAAATTGTTGATTCTATGTATTTTTTTCAGCTGTATCTTTTTGGCCCAGATGCTACCAAATGAGATAATTTCCTGTTCAATAGCTCTATCAAGTGATTCATTAACTTATATGATTGAGTTAATGTGTCATGAGCCATTGAAGACTGTACAACTATATTTAAAGTATCCTCATTTTGTTTAATGATGTCTTTTCTACTTTAGTTCCTCTTTGGTGTATTGGAAAGTGATTGAAACTAGGAAATAAGTGATATAAAATGTGTTTTTTACATGTTTACAATTGAGAAATTTAAATATTTTTTGGAATTTGAGAATTCAGTTTTAATATTTCAATAAAGCAGATTGACATATTTTATTTAGTGGTGTCCAGTAATGACTTTATCAGTTAGGCTGGGGTTGGGGAGAGGCATTTAGATATGTTTAGCCTATCTTTCTGGGTTGCATATTTAAAGGACTGGGCTTCAACTTCTCTCAGCCCATCTTCTGCCCTTGGCGAAGCCCTCCAAAGCAAAGTGCCAGGACATGCTATCATGAACATTGTTTGCTCTGGGCTTACCCCTACTGCCAGGAATGAGACAGGAAAATAGGAGCCAAGCTCCAGGAGAAGGCTGCTAACCCCCCTTGGGAGGATGACAGTGCCATCTTGTACCTTACTTATTGCTGCTGTGATTGATGTCTCTGCTACCTTTGCCCCCAGGGATAATGCTGGGGGATAGTCCCCATGCCACAGTGGCCAAAGAAGCAGTTGAAGGCTGTCTAATGACATTTAGGTTTAGCTTTGGATTATCTGTTAGATGTGGGTGGGTATTATGGGTTGAGTTGTATCCCCTCAAAATTCATGTGTTGCAGACCTAATCCCCAATACCTCAGAATGTGATCTTATTTGGAGATACAGTCTTTACGGGGGTAATTAGGTTAAAATGGGGCCATAGGGGTGGGCTTTGACCCAGTACACTGCTGTCCTTATCAAAAAAGGGAAATTTGGACACAGGGATATGCATAGAGGGAAGACAATATGAAGAGACACGGGATGAAGATGGCCATCTGCAAGCCAAGAAGAGAGGGGCCTAGAACTCTCTATTAATCCCATTCAAAACAAAAACCTGCTAGCATTTTGGTGACTTTCCCGTCAACCTTTTTGCTGCGTGTATATATGAAACATTTAAAGAGTTGAGATCGTATTTTATATATTTTTTGTATCCTGCATTTTGCAATGAAAGTTAAACCACGCACCTTTTCTCATGTTATTAAAAGTGTTGGTTGTAATAGTTATAAATATACTCCATAATGTGAATTACTGTAATGTAATTTATTTCCCTGTTGTTGGACATTCATGCTGATCAGTTTTCAGCATCTGTCCTCATTTCTAATTATTTCCAAACTGGATTCCTAGATTCCTTTTCATCTTTTGTTATCTCCCCTCTTCTTCTTTGATTAGATCATTGTTTATGATTCTAGGAGCAGAGAGTGTATAATTTGAACAAAAAAACTCCCAAGATGATTCCGATAGACATACCCCTGTCCCTCCCAACTTTGGTTAAGAACTGCAGGATTAAGGCAATGAAGTCACTCTGGTGACTGGAAGAAAATATGAGAAGGACAGGAACCATAATAAAGGCCCAAACAATTGTGATGTATCTTTTTTCACTGAGTTAACTTTTAATTATTTAAGCTCCTAGTGCTTGCATCTAAAACTCACAGTCAAAGCAGGTGTCACCAACAGCCAGCCTTATTCTTCTGCCTTCCAGAATTCTCCTCCAGTTTCCAATCTGGAGGGGAGGAGAAGGCCTGGGGCAGTGCCTGGCTGAAGCTCAACTTTGAAAACAGCATTTCCACAGTATTTTGGACATGGGTTGATTATGAAAGGGAAGAGTTAACTAGGTTCTTTGTGGGATAAAAGGTGATCTGCTGTCATGCAGAAGGAAGGAAGGGAGGGAACGAGGTTGCTTTGCTTTGATTTTTAAGACTTCTTGCTCAAGGAGAGCACAGACTTAGCATGAGGATATCCAACTTCAAAAAATATATTATTTATTTGACAGAGAGACATAGCCAGAGAGGGAACACAAGCAGGGGGAGTGGGAGAGGGAGAAGCAGGCTTCCCGCGGAGCAGGGAGCCCGATGATGGGGCTCCATCCCAGGACCCTGGGATCATGACCTGAGCCAAAGGCAGACGCTTAATGACTGAGCCACCCAGGCGCCCCGATACCTTTTTAATATCAGACAAATTCTCTCATTGCCTGTGATCAGAAACCCCATTTGTAGGGCATAGGACTTTGGCTCTTCTGGAGGCTGCTCCCAGTTCTAACGTTCTACCATTTTCTCTGCACTCAACTGGCGCACAGGCCTTTTTTGAGAGAACAACTCTACCTTTATAAATCATTTGTAGCCTAGATGTCTGCTGGGATCACTCTGTCCTTCGAAATTCAAATAAAATTGCCACAACCAAATGCTTTTATTAGGAAATGAGAAAGACTGAAAAGAGGAAGACCAAACATTTCACTTGAGAAACCAGAAAAGAAACAACAGAATGAATCAAAGAAAGTAACAGGGAGGCGAATTGCTTGCTCAGAAATGAGTACAATTCAAAAGCAGTCTTGGGGCGCCTGGGTGGCTCAGTCAGTTAAGTGACCGACTCTTGATTTGGGTTCAGGTCATGATCTAAGGGTTGTGATGGAGCCCCATGCGGGGCTCTGTGCTGGGCGTGGAGCCTGCTTGTGATTCTCTCACTCTCCCTCTGCCCCTCCCCACTGCCCTCGACCTGTGCATGCACGTGCTCTCTCCCCCTCTCTCCCTCTACAAAAGAAAAACCAGTCTTTACCTTTCTGATGGCTGTCTGTGTCAATACAAATGAAAGAGATAACAGAAATAAATAAATTAGAAAATAAAAATATAACAAGAGTTGGTAAGTAAAACCAGAAGCTGTTCCTCATGATATATAAATGTTATAGAGAAGATTCTTGCTGACTCATTAAGAAAAATAAAAGAAAAAAACGGTTCAGCTTTGGGCATAAAAAAGGTACCCACAGAGATGGAAGAGATTCAAGAATTAAAAGATGAACTAGCGGTATGTGGGCAACATGTGCCTTTCTGGAGATTCCAGTGATTATTAACAAAACATGGGCATACTTTGTCATGGTAAAAACAATGAACCATTGGGCGCCTGGGTGGCTCAGTCGTTGGGCGTCTGCCTTCGGCTCAGGTCATGATCCCAGGGTCCTGGGATCGAGTCCCACATCGGGCTTCCTGCTCGGCAGGAAGCCTGCTTCTCACTCTCCCACTCCCCCTGCTTGTGTTCCTGCTCTCGCTATCTCTCTCTCTGTCAAATAAATAAATAAAAATCTATAAAAAACAAACAAAAAAAACAATGAACCATCTTGGTCTTCCAGCCACAGTGCTAACAATCATCCCCTGATTTGGGACTTTCTGCCCGTCCTGAAATACAGGTTCTGTTAGCAAGGAAGAGGAAATGGCTACGGGGCAGGCAGTCATCCAAATTAGCAGTTAACATTGGCACTCATTGTAGAGACAAAGAAAACCACAGAAACGTTTTTTTGATCATATTCTCAAAAACTAGTCCTGTATTGCTAAACAGGCTACAATAGAGAGCCAAGTCCTCAAAATACAGTGCTGTGATTTCTCATTACTTTTTTCTTTTTTTTTTTTTTTACATTGAAACCACATCTGCCTTTTTTTTTTTTTAAAGATTTTATTTATTTATTTGAGACAGAGAGAATGAGAGAGAGCACATGAGAGGGGGAAGGGTCAGAGGGAGAAGCAGACTCCCTGCCGAGCAGGGAGCCCGATGCGGGACTCGATCCAGGGACTCCAGGATCATGACCTGAGCCGAAGGCAGTCGCTTAACCAACTGAGCCACCCAGGCGCCCTGCCTTTTTTTTAAATAAAAAATTTGCAGCAAACCAAGAAACTGAAGTGAAACCAATTACATTATAGTATCATTAAAGAGAATAAACTGTATATTTATAGTACTTTTTTTGTAAAGATTTTTTATTTTTATTATTTATTTGACAGAGAGAGAACACAAGCAGGGGGAGTGGCAGAGGGAGAGGGAGAAGCAGACTCCCTGCAGCCACCCAGGTGGCCCTTTATAGTACTTTATCAACAGCAGCTTGTAATGTTTATTTTTCTGATTATAGAATTCTGTTAAAAATTTACAGAGTTAAAAATTTACAGAGTGGGGCGCCTGGGTGGCTCAGTTGGTTAAGCGACTGCCTTCGGCTCAGGTCATGGTCCTGGAGTCCCTGGATCGAGTCCTGCATCGGGCTCCCTGCTCGGCAGGGAGTCTGCTTCTCCCTCTGACCCTCTTCCCTCTCGTGCTCTCTGTCTCTCATTCTCTCTCTCAAATAAATAAATAAAATCTTAAAAAAAAACAAAACAAAAACAAACAAAAAAAATTTACAGAGTGCAAAAGGTTAAAGAAAAATAAGTGAAAAACTTATCTTTAATTTCACCATTCAGAGACAATCACTGTTATTATTTGATCTAGTTATTTTTGATCCTTTTAGACATATAAATATATTTTTTCATATATAGGATTTTATTGTACAGATACTTTAGTTTTGTATTTTTCTATATTAATAAATCTATGATCCTTTTAAAAAATAGCAGATTTTCTTGATTTTTTTGCATGTCTCTCTCCAATGTGTACCTTATACTGTGTTTATGAATCAGTTGGGAAATGTAATTTGTTTTCTTGTAGGGAACTGCTGTAGAATTTAATTGATCTAGAGAGTTCTCTCACTCACCGGCTGCATGGCCTTATGTAAATTACTTAATCTTTCTGAACTTCAGTTTTCTTATTTATATAATGAGGTTGCTGAGAATAATAATAATACTGGTTTTTGCTATTTTCCAGTGATATTGTGAGGATCAAATATAATGTACATAAAAGTATTTCGTAAATTGTAAATTAATCTGAAGGACAAAAATTCAAAATTAAAAGAGAACTTAGTAACTTAATGTTTTCCTTCCGAAGCGTTAAAAAACCTCATTATTTTATATTTAGAAGATTAATTTAAAAGAAAGGAATTACAGAGAACAAAACAATCTTATTTTATACTTCAAATAATAAACACGATAGGAAAAAATATACCATAGAGATAGGTTTGCTCACAATTATAAAAACAATTTTTAGTCTTTTTTTTTAAAGATTTTATATATATGAGAGAGAGAGAGTGTGCGTGCGTGAGCAGTGGGAAGTGCAGAGGGAGAGGGAGAAGCAGACTCCCCACTGAGTGCAGAGCCGCTTGCGGGACTCCATCCCAGGACCCTGAGATCACGACTTTAGCTGAAGTCAGACGCTCAACTGATTGAGCCACCCAGGTGCCCTGTTTTTTTACTTTTATAATAATATTTATTTGATTCTTCTTATAATAAAATCAATAAATATTCTTATGGTAAAACTTTAAAAAAAATGTAGATAGGTGAGTAAAAAAGGAGAAAAGAAAATCCCTTATAATCCAATCATCCAGAAGAAATTATGTTAACATTTTAGTGTAAACCATTTTGTTTTGGGGGCACCTGGGTGGCTCAGTCGGTTGGGCGACCGACTCTTGATTTTGGCTCAGGTCATGATCTCAGGGTCTTGAGACTGAGCCCGGAGTTGGGCGCCCGGTTTGGCGGGGAGTCTGCTTCTCTCCCTCTCCCTCTGCCCATCCCCCTCCCTACAACCCCCCCCCCCCCGCCCGCCGCACGCTCTCTCTAAAATAAATACATCTTTTTAAAAAACCATTTTGTTTTTGATAAACATGAAAACTCAACATTTTTACTTTGAAAATGTTTTAATAGAAGTTTTGCTTTTTAAAATGTTTATGTGGTTAAAAAAGTAAAAAGAATAGATATTTATGAGTAATCTTGAAATTTTATGTATAATTTTCAATATCATTTAACAGAAAGTGCTCATTAAGGAGAATTTACAAAAATACTCCCTTTTCTCTTAAGTGATTAAAAAACTGCACAGCTATAATAATTTAGGAAATACTACTACTAAGAAGAAGAAAGCAGCAGGTTTAGTTTGAAACCAAATGTTGCAATCGTTGACTGCACTCGTTACAAACATGTTTTCCTCTAATAAAGCATCAAGCATTTCCCACTACCTCTTTCTTTTTGAGCTCAGACACTGCACAAGTTTCCCGGAAACCCCACTCTTTTATTTCTGAGTAGTCCTTTATCTTTCCCATGAGAAGATAAAGCTCCTAGATAGCTTAGGATAGCTTTCCCAGCCATGATTTGCATTTTAAAGGAAGTTTAAGACAGGACTTCTAAGAGGTTTAGCGCAGAAACCTCTGGAATCCCTTGTCTTTGGAGGCTGCAAGGGAGTGGAATTTGCATCTGGTTGGAATCATCTAAATAAGACCCTGGTAGAGTCTGAGTGATGAGGAAGATGACTTTGCAAGGTTCAGCTGTGGTTTGGTAGTTGTCCTGAGAATCAACTGCTATAAAATCACTGGCTATTATGCAAAACACATTGAGGCTGAGGCAGTGACAAGGGTTTATGAGAAAACTTAGGTAGACTTGCTCAATGCAGATGAAAACAACAACGATTTTTCTATCTGGTTTACATTAATGATAAATGCTTATTATAGAAAATTTGGGATACACAGAAAAGGAAAAAGGAAAACATAAAAAATCACTTGTGTCTTGTCACCCAGAGGTTACCTCTAATTAACACTTGCATATGTGCATATCATACGTTGAATTCAAATTCGTTTTATATTGTGCTTTTTTTTCATTGAACCGCATATTGTGAGCAGCTTCCCCTGTCATTAAATATTTTTTGATTTATAATAACCTGAAATTGCCTGCTTCTTCAGACTGAGCTACTAGTAGCAAAGAAATGAAATCGGTACCTTCCAGAAGAAAGTTATTGCCTCTACTACCCACACCTGTCTCTCTTTTGTGCCCATGACTATTTTTCCTGACAAGCAATGCCAAATGGCGTCAAGTCTCAGCTCGACGACGTGATTTTTTTTTTTTAATCTATGGACATAATTGCACTTTATAAATAAGTACAAACTTTCACACATGTTTCAAGCTGGTTCTCTCCATGAATGTTGCATCAGTAATAAAGTGAATGGAATTCACATTTTTGCTTAGTTGACTCAACATTTATTATTTGAGCAGTGGCTACTTCTAAGACAAGAAGTCACTTGGTAAGGAAGGAGGACTATGTTAATCTGAATCTGGCTTCCCAAAGCTCTGGCCACATTACTCCAGATTTGCTAACAAATCAAATATAAAATTTTTGACTGAAGTAAACGCCAGCATAAGGAATATGCTACTTTCTGATGAGGTTAAAGAGGTCCCCAGTGATTTTTTTCAACCATTTTTTTTTTAAGATTCTTTATTCATTTGAGAGAGAAAGCGCACACAAGCAGGGGGAGGTTCAGAGGGAGAGGGAGAAGCAGACTCCCCGCTGAGCAGGGACCCCCCCCCCCACGTGGGCCTCGATCCCAGGACCCTGGGATCATGACCTGAGCCGAAGGCAGACACTTAACCGACTGAGCCACCCAGGGACCCCTCAACCATTCTTAATGAGAGAATGGAATCTTAAAAAGAAAAACACAAAACTACATTCATCCAAAGTGGAAAATCTACATACAAACTGGGCATTTGTGCAAAAAAATTTTTAAGCTGCTATATGTAATTAAAACCCCACTGGCCATTTTATTTTTAACCCATAACATATCCTGAATTCCTTGTGTTCGTTATTTGTTCCTGTAAGATGCATTTTATTCATTTAAGAGAACGACTTGCTCAAATTATGAACTGACAAGCCATATCAATTCTAGTTTGTGTGATTTTCAGAAGAAAGTCCCATGCCTCTTCTATAAATCAGTGTGTGTCTGGAACAGCTTCCAGAACTTTATTCAGGAGTGCATGTGAAGCCATTTTTACACTTGTCCTTCACATTGTCAGCACCACTATTCAGTAGTGGCTGAAAGTCCTCTGGCCTATTTGTGTAGTGGCAATAGCTAATAAAATTAGTATCTAAAAATAATGTGTCTAAAATTCATGCCTATCCACAGAAGCAGGAAATGAGAGGAGTCTTAGAAAAAGACAAAAGAAGCAAATAACCATTCTTTAAAAGCACAAGGAATAGGGAGAGGGCAAAGGAAATATTTCTGGTTTTTTGGATGAGAATAATGACAGCTCTTGAAAATCAATCTTCTTTAATAAACCATGTGAAATTCAGGCAAACGGGCTGGGTACCAGCCTGACCTCCCCACCCGATGTGAGAGACCCTCCTAATAACTAACATTTAAGTAATATGGCTGTATCCTGTAGTGAAGGGTACTGAAGATACTGGCAAAATTCCACAGGCTACCATCACAAAAAATGGTTTATGGAATCAGGTCATGCCATTTATTGCCTAGGGGATATTGAACCAGATGTTTAAGTTTTCTGTGCCTCAGTCTCTTCCTCTGCAAATGGAGATAACAATGGTACTTACCTCATACTTGTTAGGATGATTAAGTTAAAATGCATATGTTTAACTGGAACATGTTAAATGCCCAATGAATGGTAGGCCAGTGTGACTGATATTATTAAGTTATTATCATGAGCTGGTTAAAAAGAGCATGGAAGCAGAGAATAGCAAGCTGAAGGACAAGGCAAATTTGTGGCACTGTCTTGACAAGCTCCTACCACCCTGGAATTTTCCGCTAGGTATTTAGCTTTGGTCATAGTTCTCTCTAGAGGTCAGCAGTCCATCACGGAATGACTTACAAGGATTCAGAGAAGAGACTCAGAAAGGGCAGAGAGGTGGAGAAGGAAGCATAGTGGAGGACTGGGGCCGAGAGAGGAGCACCCACAAGACCCCCCCCTTCTAGTCGGGGAGGGCCGCCTCCCAGAGATGGCAGTCAGCTCCCCTGTCCCACGGAGGGCACACGAGGAAGCAGGGCTTTCAGCACGGAGCAGAAGGCAAACACTCAGTAAACCTGGGGATGCTGATGTGAAGGACCACTGAACATTAAAATCACTATTGGGTGTTTTAAAAACAGACTTGAACTCCCTCTTCTTCTCAGTGAGGACTTTCCTGAGTTTCGTATGTGGATATGCACCTTGCCCAAGCTTTCTATCCCTCTTTTCTGCTTTATTTTTCTTCTTAGCAATTAGCACACCATAACATACTCTATTACTAGATTATCATGTTCATTGCATATCTCTCCAGGAGACGCAAACTCACGAGAGAGAGCAGGCTGTTTTATTTTTGTGGTTGTTATTATTCACTGCTGTCTCTCCAGGGCCTAGCACAGTGCTTAACAAATATAGCAAGTGTTCAATAAGTATTTGTTGGATGAGAAGAGAAAGGACAAATTTCACTTATCTTAAGGTGTTTGTAGCGTATGAACAGATGACCTCAGGAGGCATGGCTGAAGATTCTGTGATTGTCTGATTATGCATAAGAAAGTGCCATTAAGAACTTGATTTTAATGAAACAAGACGAAACCAGAGAGGGAGACAAACCATAAGAGACTCTTAATCTCAGGAAACAAACTGAGGGTTGCTGGAGTGGTGGGGGTGGGAGGGATGGGGTGGCTGGGTGATGGACATTGGGGAAGGTATGTGCTATGGTGAGCGCTGTGAATTGTGTAAGACTGATGAATCACAGATCTGTGCCCCTGAAACAAATAATATATTATATGTTAATAAAAAAAAGAAAAAAAAAAGAACTTGATTTTAGGGACACCCGGGTGGCTCAGTCATTTTGTTAAGTGTCTGCCTTCAGCTCAGGTCATGTTCCCAGGGTCCTGGGATCAAGTCCTGCATCAGTCTCCTTGCTCAGTGGGGAGCCTGCTTCTCACTCTGCCTTCTGCTGCCCCTGCTCATGCTCTCTCTCTGACAAATAAATAAATAAAATCTTTAAAAAAAAAAAAAAAGAGGAACTTGATTTTAAAATTTCTAGATCTTTGGGATGTCTGGCTGGCTCAGTTGGTAGAGCATGTGGCTCTTGATCTTGGGGTTGTGGGTTCAAGCCCATGGTGGGAGTAGAGATTAAAATTCTAGATCCTTTTCAACTGTTGAGACAATAAACACATGACATTAGAATCCTATGCGTGATATGTAAGCTTGCGTGACTTCCTTCAGCCAGAACTGGGCACTGGAAAATCTTCTCAAATTATGAAATTTAACACTTGTTAGTCGAAGAGAGGATAGGGGTGGAGGAAAAAACTCCAGAAGGCAAAAGTCCAAAACAGGAGTGGCTAGTAATAGCCACCACATAATGAGCATCTACTATATTTCAAGGACTTTACAGCTTTTTTATAAAATCCTTCCAAGATAGATACTATTACACCTATCTTCCAGACGGGAAGATCAGGGCCGCGTCCTTGCAATTAAATGGGGATGGGGCTTTGAATCTTTTTTTGTCTTAATTCAAATTTACACTTTCTCCAAAATTTCAGATTGCCTTTGGATACAGGCTTCAACCTGTTCCCTCCAGAACCGTGCCGGAGATCTGTTATTTTGAAGAGATGGCAAGTTAACACTCACCGGTCTCTGCCTTATAACTGAAACGTTTGCAACCCCCGCTCTGAGCAGGTGTGCTGAGTTGCAGTTACCCTGTGATGTTTGTGCCCAAGCTGAAGATCCCTATCAACGAGTAAAATATGAATGTGAGCAGAAGCAGTGATGGCCTTCTTCTTCTTCCTCTTTTTTAAACAAACCAGCGTTTCTGCCTCAGAGTGAATGTTGTGCCCTTTGCAGGGGTCCCCTGGGAGTTTAATGCACTTGACCCAAAGACCCGGCTCTGACATCATGTCTCAAGCTCCTCTTCTGGATTTGCTCTGAGCCCGAGGCACATTCTTTTACCTTTCTTCAAATGATAGCAAATCTTTGTCCTTTCCGGGTGGATGTGATTTTGGGAGACAGCCCTTTGGAGCTTCATCCAGTGAATAAGGTGGGTCAACAAGCCAGGTTATATTTGGAGTTCAGAACATGTTGTGAACAGAGTGTGGTGATTCTGGTTTTCTTCTGTGGTTTATTAAACCGGGTCAGAAGGATATTTATTGTAAGAAGGCTCTCAAAGTGCTTTGACGAATGCCTGCAGCATAGGAAGAGTGCCCCAGCTACTGAGCGACCGCTTTGGAGGGTGATGGTCATCTGACCACATGAGCTCTGTTCCGACAGCTGAAGAAAGAAAAGCACCATTAACTTTGGAGCCAGAGCTTGAATGACACCCTTGGCTGCTGTCACCCTCTGCAAGGGGAGCCTGCATTGTTATGAATGATGGCTCTATAGTAAAAAGAACCTGGATGTCAGTGTTTGCTAGAGTCACGCAGTTAGACCGAGCAAACAAACGCTGGTAAAAAGAGCAGTTGAGAATTCAGAGAACCTCCTGCTCACTAAAACCAGAGGCAGCTTGCTACCTTAAAACAGTCGGAGGGAAGATAGACGATGAGAAGAGTAGAGGGGGAAATGACGGTTCTGGCAATAAGAGGGAAGCGAGGAGATGTTTGAAATGATATTCTTATCTGCGGAGGGTGGCTATTGTTACAAGGTTAAAAAGCGTCAGGAAGAAATTGTGCAGTTGATGTCTAAGCCTGGGGCATTTCTAAGATATCTTCATATTTAGAATTTTAAAGGGCGTTTTACATGAATGTATTTTGCACCGATGTATTGTACATCAGAATTCAGCTCTTTCTCTTACAAAGGCTAACATTTTACATGAAATTTCATTGTCATGAAATCTCTCAATCAGAAGGAATGTGTGTTTTGGCTTAATACAGTTATCACATGGTGGGGAGCTGGGTAAGAATAATTACAGTATGACTAATGGCCTGGGTTTCGAAGCATTTAGACAAGGTTTTAGTACATATTTTCCATCTTCAGAACCCACTGCAGTATTTTATCTTACTAGGTGGCATATCACAGATGAGGGTCTGTGTAAACATTAAAAGCTACCCACTAAATCTAAATCATTTCAGTTACTAAGTTACTAGTAAGAAGAAGGGGGGAGGCATCTTACAGACCCAGGGGAGAAATAATTTAGTAAATGACTGATATCGCAAGGTTCCCAAGATTTTACTGTTCATTACGAATACCATTGTCTTAATTAAGAGTTCCCTTTGGAAGAAATGGCAAAGCGCCTTTGCAATGGGCAAGAATACCACTTATGCATGAATCCAGGGTGCACAGATGGTTGTCTTGTTATTTACATAAAAATCCTCAGTAAAAGAGGTCCTTGTTCAGACTGTGAAAGAGAAAAAAAACCGTGCGTCTGCCCTAGCAGAGGGCATTTCAAACAAAGGTGTTTTGAGAAAGCAAACCTTGGCCTTGCGTTTGGATTGCGTTTGCCTGGGAATCTCAGAGGAGGGGCACCAGGAAGAGAGAAAATGGACTGGTGGCCTCGGGGGGGGGGGGGCCTCTGGCTGCCCCTCCCCATCCACAGTGGCCCAGCTCTCGCCCTGCTGGGAGACATGGCCTGAAGAACCAGGACAGCCGGATGGGGTAAATCTTTGTTCTGCTTTTCATAGGCCATAGAGTTTCATTCAACCAGCTGAGGTCTCCTTGGCTTGTAAACCATATTTTAAAATGTTTACCACATTCAGCTATTGCAAGGCTTAGATGAGAGAACCAATCTATCATTCAGCAAATGGTTCTTGCGTGACAGACTAGTCAATGCCTGAGAGACACCAGTGAGCAAGGCCAGGCCCTGGGCCTCGAGGGCCTTGGAACCGGGCTTCACGAGGCTGTTTGGTGGGGGTTCTCGCAGTGTCAACATGCTGGTGTGGGAGTTCATGGGAGGCCGGTTCCCAGAATGTGGCTTATAACAAGTGTCAGTTCCCTATTAGGAACCCCATAACCATAGCTTCCTTCCTGCCAGCCACTTTGAATTCCCCAGGATTTACCCCACCTTGGTCCCAAGGCCGGACTCTGTGGCCTCAGAAAGATAGCCCCCACCACCCCCGTCCCTGAGAAGTTTGGGTGTGTGTGTGTGTGTCTGTGAGCGTGTGGTGTGTACGTGTATTTTAAGTCATTTGCTTCCGCCCCTCAACACGACCCCTGTCTATTAACAGAGTTGGGGGCAAAAGCGAGACAAAGAGAGAGAGAGAGAGAGATTGGGAGAAAATCAAAAGGAGATTTCCAGAAAAGGAAGAAAGTTAGATCGCTGTCCCCAACCCACTCCCACCCCCGGCAAGAAACCCACGCCCCTGGATTAAACTGTACGTGGAGGTTAGAGGTGTGGAAGAGGCGACAAGAGCAGGAGGAAGCCCAGAGTCTACATGAGAACACCAGAAACGACAATCACGCTCACAGACGAGCCAGTCCCCCAGAAGAGGGGGGATCAGCCAGGGCGCCACGAGGCAAAAGGGAGTCTCGCAGCCGGACACGGCAATGCCCTTCCCAGCACCATCCAGGATGCACTGGGAGTGCTTGGACCTCCGGACACACCCCACCTGGCCTGACCCGGGGAGTACGTGTGTCCTTTTGTGGAGAGAAGGCACAAGGCCTGAGGCCTCCTGCCTGTGGCACCTCTTACTTTGTGTCTCAAAGGGCAGAGTCTTGCCTCACCTTCTACGGCAGGTGGAGGAGGCTGTCCACGCAGGCCGCTGTCCCTGCCCGGCTCCCCCCACTGTCTCAAGGGACGCTGGGACACAGAAAGCCCTTGGGTCTCTTGCTGGAAGTATGACTGATTTTGAACCCTTTGCCGCCCCCAATTTTTTAGAAAGTTGGATGAGAAAACCCTTCTAGCCCCCATTTTCTGAAGAAAATCTGCAATTGATCTTCATCTCTGCATTAAATTGGCACCTCACAGCAGCATGAGGGATAATGCACCCCTTATGAACTACCACCTTCCGGCACACCCTCCCCTCCTCGCACCCCAGGATTGCTTTCAGTCAGCTCTTTTGGGAGATGAAATCAGCCTACCCTGAGAAACAGGGCAAGGAACCACGGCACAAAACCTGTCACTGGCTGGGTTTGGTGTAAGGACAGTGTTTCATTTCAGCCGTGATGTCCTCTCTGTGAGAATCCAGGGGCCAAGTTCCTCTCTAGGCTCAGTATCCTGAGCAATAATACAGTTATTTTACTGAGGAGGGCATTCAGTTTTTGATGCGGCAGAATCTGTCGTTTCATATGGTGGCTTAAAAGCTTAGAACCACATGGCACATCTTTTCTGTATCAACCTCACCTCTGGTTTTAGAATTTCTGTCTTCATTTCTCTCAGTGTCATCATTTCATTTCGTATTTTTAATTGGTTTGATCTTGCTAAGATGTGTGTATCTTTACAAGCCGCCCTAAATCTTTCGATGAACAAAACCAGAGGTAAATAACTAAAGGATCCACAAGCCCTGTGTTCGGCTTACCTAATAATAAATATCATGATGGTGAACTGACAGAGAATTTTCTAGAAGGAGATAACGTACTCATCAGAGAGCTCAAGGATCTCACCTGGCAGATTGAGTTCTTCCTGCACATTAACAAATTGACACTTGGGTTCCTGTAAGAGTCTGTTACGGGCTTTGAGAGTGTGTGTCCATCCCTGAGAACACTCACCTGGCACTGTTTATGCCCACCACTGCTGCACTCTAGACAATAGCCATCCTCCTCCACTCCCTTGAACATGGCAAACTCTTTCCTATCTCAGGGAATTTGCACATACAGGTGCCTCTGCTTGGAAGGTCCTTCCTCCTGCCCTCTCCAGGTCTCTCTCTATTAGAACAATAGCCATAGCAGAACATTAGAATGATCGGATGGGGTGGGAGGGTATATTAATACCCGGGCTCCCACGCAGACAAATTAAACTAGAATCTCTAGGGGTGGAGCCTAGCTACTGGCATTTTTTTTTTTTTAAGCTTCCCAGATGCTTCTAATTTTCAGCTAGGGCTGAGAATCACGGCTGCAGTCTCAGCTTAAATGTTAGCTTCTTAAAGAGGCCCTCCTGGACCACCTCTAGGACATAGATATTGTCTTGCTGCCTAGCTCAGCTTCTTCTGTGGTTCCTTTGTAATAATAACTACAATTTGTAATTAGTGCATTTATTTGAATGGTTTTGTTTGCCCCCCCCCCCCCCC